>NC_092709.1:231260203-231562555 GCF_047496885.1 Scyliorhinus torazame
GTACCCATGCAGAGCTGATAGCACCACCTGGGTACCCTAGAAGTGCCCAGGTGGTATTGGGTGCACCAGGAAACCTATCCAAATCCTTCTGCCGACTTCTGGTATCCTCTGCCCTTTTTGCTTTACCACTCATCTTCGTGTCGTCTGCAAACTTTGACACATTGCACTTGGTCCCCAACTCCAAATCGTCTATGTAAATTGTGAACAACTGCGGGCCCAACACTGATCCTTGAGGGACCCCACTAGTTACAGGTTGCCAACCAGAGAAACACCCATTTATCCCCACTCTCTGCTTTCTGTTAGTTAACCAATCCTCTACCCATGCTACCACTTTACCCTCAATGCCATGCATCTTTAGTTTATGCAGCAATCTTTTGTGTGGCACCTTGTCAAAAATGATCGAAGGGGATTGGAGATTGTGAAATTATCCAGATGTTCGACTAGGTTTTAAACTGTCTAACATTTTCCTGGTATTCACCCAGCTAACTACTGCAGAACTGTCCAAAGCCCCTGACTCAAACTCCTAGTTGGAGACATTTGTGGAGACTCCCAGGGAGCAGGGAAATTGCCCATTGGAAGTTGAAACTTCCCAGGTAATTCGCAGATACGTCCATGTGTCAAGACTTCAACTTGGTTCTGATGTGCATCTCAATCATACATGCAGTCTCCGACAATCTGGATACAGGAAAATTTAACCCAATGTAAGTAGTTTATCTCATCAGTCTGTTTGGTTACCTCTTCTTGGAAATTTTTGTTGTGATCTTTCACTTCTGTGAGAAAGAAACCGCACAAAACTTTTGTGGGCTTTTGGAAGGCGTGGCGTTAATTGGCCAAAAGTCTTTTATCTTCTCATGATTCTGTTTCCCTTTATGGTCTCTTTAAATTCAGTTTAACAGGCACCTTTCTAAACTCTTTCTCTGCAAATCACAAACAGCAATTTCATTCTGTGCTGAAATGAAGTAGAGCACTCCCAGAATGAATAGTCACAGTATCAGCACATCATGAAGATCTTAAATTTCACAAAAGCAAGATAATAGTGCAAAATCATTTACTTAAGAAAGTAAACCACAATATAAACAGAGCATGGTTCTGAATTCTATTAGATCTGATGCTTATCCAAATCAGGGACAGATTTGTTCAAAAACATTTAGCTCGGTGTGCTATTTGAATAAAGTAATTTCCTTTTGGATATCCGACCATCTATTTTACTTAGTTAATTTTCATTGGATGATGTTGGTGACAGAGTTAAAAAAACTTGAAAACCTCCCACAGTAAATTATTCAAAACCTTTCCTCCTTCTGCACTGTAAATTCTATGATTCTTTGATTCATCATAAGAATCGGCATCTTTTCACCACGTCTGTCAGGACTGACTTCTTGTAACCCCATTGATTTGGATCAATAAACTATTAGCAATTGCTTTTTACAGTTGGCAGTGATAGAAGTATTTGAACATAATGGTCTACCCATTTGTGCAGAGTTGCAGCAGATGTCATATGTCAGCAATTTTGTACTAATGGCAGACTGTAAGTTGTGCTGCTTTGCTTTTTCTGTTTTCATCTGCTCTGTTTCATTGATTGAAGCAAGTAGAGTTAGGAGCTAACTTTTAAGTCTGTTCATTTAACACTTGATTTGTTGTGTATCAGCAAATTGGTAAGCTAAACCAATATGTTTGATCTTTTTTAATGTGTATGTAACTGGAGGTTGTCACCAAACCCAAAATCCACAATGGCACAATAATCGTTCTAATACTGGATCATAAGTATGATGTAATCTGTTCATTGTCTGATCATATATAAAAATCTGATGGTCGTTGGATACATAGGAATATGTCAAATAAGGTTCCAAGTGGTGAATGAAATGGCTTCTGCTCTCAAGCCTTTAGGCACCAAAGGTGACACCGGAGGTCACAGAACCATGGCAAGCCTATGGCCACATTGCACAAAAGGTACTGCTCCGAATATTCACCAAATGGAAAAAAAAAAAACCTGCATACACTACGAGCGGGATTCTCCAGTCTCCCGCCGGGTTGGAGAATCGCCGGGGGGGGGGGGGGGGGGGTGGCGTGAATCCCGCTCCGATGCCGGGTGCCGAATTCTCCGGTGCCGGTTTTTGGGCGGGGGATTGCACCGCGCCGGTCGAGGGCTATTGTCAGCGCCCCCGCCCCCCCCCCCGGCGATTCTCCGGGCCCCGATGGGCCGAGCGACCGCCCGTTTTTGGCCAGTCCCGTCGGCGTGGATTAGACATGGCCCATACCGGCAGGACCTGGCTTGGAGGGGGGCGCAGGGGGATCCGGCCTTGGGTGGGCCCCCAAGGTGGCTTGACCTGTAATCGAGGCCCACCGCTCTGCAGACGGGCCTGTGCCGTGGGGGCATTCTTTCCCTCCGCGCCGGCCTCTGTAAGGCTCCGCGATGGCCGGCGCGGTGATGAAACCCCCTGCGCATGTGCAGTAAACATGCCAGTGGTTCTGCGCATGCGCCAACTCGCGCCAGCAGGCGGAGGCCCTTCGGCCCCGGTTGGCGCGGCGCCAACCCCTCCAGCGCCGACCTATCCTCCGCACCTTCCGGGCGGCCCGATGCCGGAGTGGTTCACGCCACTCTTTGGTTGCGGTACGGCCTGCCCCGCCGATTGTGGAAGAATCCCAGCCTCTACATTTCCAATTGCAAGTTAGACGCATACATGGGGCTGGATTCTCCGTTTCTGAGGCTAAGTGCCAGCACCAAAGGAGAATCCGTGGTGCTCCACGACGGGAAAATCGGTGCGAATCCTTCACCGCTTCTGGTGCCGGTGAGGGGCTAGCACCGGTGCCGCGTGGAACACCCGCAGATTGCGCAGAGAAAAGCTGGAAAATCTCCGGGTCCCAGGCCGCACATGCACAGGGTTGACAAGCTGCAGCTGCGCACGTCTATGCCCCCATCGGTTGCACTGGGAAACATGGTGCCAGCCGTGCTGGACTTCGTACCCGCCCACCCCAACCCAACAGCCCACCCTCTGGCCACCCCCCACCACTCCCCCCAGCCCTAGCAGAAGCCCCCCGGCCAGTGGCACGGATCCCCACCGAGTGTGGCAGCGCTGGACACTGTCTGCAGCTACCATGCCCGATTCCCGACCGCTGGGACCACACATGGCCCGCGCCATCGGGAACTCGGCCCATCGGGGGCGGAGCATCATGGGTGGGCCGGCTGATGACGTGCCAACGGCGTTGAGACTGCACGCGGCTCGATGACGGCAATTTGGAGGGTGGGGAGCATCGCGAACCGGTGTCAAACCGGCGCCTGCCCCGATTCCAGCGTCTGAAGCCATTCTCCACCCAATCACCGATCCCAATTTCAGCGTTGGGCTACGGAGAATCCCGCACAATGTATAATGAAAATCAACACATATGTAAGAAACTCTTCACTCTAGACTGGCCCACTTTCACTTGTCCCTATTACACACATTGCATACATTATCATTAAAACATTCAGATCTTGAAATGGTACACGTGGGGTTATTACCTCTTCGTCTGGTGTCTGTTCATTCCTGGGGTGATGTTGACTCTTTGGGAAATGTCGCCATTGTGTCGAATGTTGCTGCTGTGGGAATTGTTGCTGCTGATCCATTGCTTTTGTTGGAGAATAGTTGACCTCTGGGACAAATGGATGTCCAGTTCATTGTGCGTTTGGTAAATTACCATCCTCATAATCTGCTGTCTGCTGTGAAGGGGCAGCTTCTCCAGTTGCACATGCATGTCTGTGGTTACGATTATATATTTGGTTGCTTACTTACATCATGTATTTACATAGGTCCCAAGTTGCCAAGCTGGCTGTCTTTTGTTGAGTGCATGGAATATTTGCACTCTACCAGCTATCCAGCTACCAAAGTGAAATCTGGCTTTCTGTTGCTTCACTTTGTCACTCACTCCTGTTACTACTTCCATTTTCAGTTGTGTTTTAGTTATTGGAAAAGTAGTTTAGGTGTAGTGTGGCATTCGTCACTGACAACCTTTCATGCCTTTAGTAGGCATGTTTCTCCACTCTAAGATCACCTTGTCCACACCTGTGCTGGATGTATTCAATTTTTTGATGATCCCATTGCCGATTTGACTGAAGATTGTGTAGAGATGAATTTCTCAATCAGTATGAATTCTTCACTTATGAACTGAGGACCTTTGTCAAATATCACAATGGCAGGAATGCCATAATGACTAAAGTGTGATTTCAGGTATTCTGTAATCTCACTTATGGTCATTGGCATTAGTTTGTCAACTTCAAGTAGTCTAAGTAGCAGTCGACAGAGAAAAGATAATCAGTTCCAAAGAGAATGAAGAGGTTCCAAGCTTCGTCCATGATCTGTCTGGGAACTCATGAGTCTTGAGCAGCTCTTTAGATTGTTTAGCTTGATGTTCATTACAAGCACTGCAATGACTGATACGGTCCTTTTCTTTGGCCAGTAGAGCATTCCTCTTACCTTCCTTAGACTAGATTCAATTCCTTGATGGTTTGCATGCTTCAGCACCATTTTCCTAATTTCCTTAGGGATGGTGACATAAGAACATAAGAACTAGGAACAGGAGTAGACCACCTGGCCCCTCGAGCCTGCTCCGCCATTCAATGAGATCATGGCTGATCTTTTGTGGACTCAGCTCCACTTTCCGGCCCAAACACCATAACCCTTAATCCCTTTATTCTTCAAAAAACTATCTGTCTTTATCTTAAAAACATTTAATGAAGGAGCCTCTACTGCTTCACTGGGCAAGGAATTCCATAGATTCACAACCCTTTGGGTGAAGTAGTTCCTCCTAAACTCAGTCCTAAATCTACTTCCCCTTATTTTGAGGCTATGCCCCCTAGTTCTGCTTTCACCCGCCAGTGGAAACAACCTGCCCGCATCTATCCTATCGATTCCCTTCATAATCTTATATGTTTCTATAAGATCCCCCCTCATCCTTCTAAATTCCAATGAGTACAGTCCCAGTCTACTCAACCTCTCCTCGTAATCCAACCCCTTCAGCTCTGGGATTAACCTAGTGAATCTCCTCTGCACACCCTCCAGTGCCAGTACGTCCTTTCTCAAGTAAGGAGACCAAAACTGAACACAATACTCCAGGTGTGGCCTCACTAACACCCTATACAATTGCAGCAGAACCTCCCTAGTCTTAAACTCCATCCCTCTAGCAATGAAGGACAAAATTCCATTTGCCTTCTTAATCACCTGTTGCACCTGAAAACCAACTTTCTGCAACTCATGCACGAGCACACCCAGGTCTCTCTGCACAGCAGCATGTTTTAATATTTTATCAAGTTCCTTTTTACAATATGTCATCTTGGGCAGTCACTTCACCCCTGTATACTAAATACTCTCGTCTAGTATAGGTGCGGCATAGAACATACAGTGCAGAAGGAGGCCATTCGGCCCATCGGGTCTGCACCGACCCACTTAAGCCCTCACTTCCACCTTATCCCCGTAACCCAATAACCCCTCCTAACCTTTTTGGTCACTAAGGGCAATTTATCATGGCCAATCCACCTAACCTGCATGTCTTTGGACTGTGGGAGGAAACCGGAGCACCCGGAGGAAACCCACACAGAAACAGGGAGAACGTGCCGACTCCGCACAGACAGTGACCCAGTAGGGAATCGAACCTGGGACCCTGGCGCTGTGAAGCCACAGTGCTATCCACTTGTGCTACCGTGCATCCTTGATGGTTTCCAGCCATCCCTTCATCACTAGTTCCTGTAACACTTGGAAAGTTGCATCTTGTTGCATCTGACCAACCTCTTGTCTGTCAGATTCAGTGACCGGATTTTTCCATTTTGAGATTAAATGTAATGCTGGGTGGGCATCTCAGGCAGCACCTGTCCTGCCGACCAGAATGGTGGGATCCCAGGCCAGATTCTATGCTTGGAACTTCACTAATTATGTACAGGTAAGTTTCCCTCCAACTTTCCTGATGGGCTGGCAGCTGATTTGTCCACCCGCGCTTAGATGACGGGTTTGAAGTTCCTGGCACCATATTAATGTGTCCATCCAGCACACTTCTTTGATCCCCAACCCACCTGTGTTCAGCAGACTGTGCAGGATGTCAACAAGCCAGGGGGAAGAGGCTAACAGCCTCAAGAAGAAGTCTGTTTTCGAATTCAACCACCCTCCTCCCGAGCTCAAAACCTGCGAGGAGTCCATATATAGAATTTACAGTGCAGAAGGAGGCCATTCGGCCCATCGAGTGTACACCGCCCCCTTAAAGAGCATCCTACCTAAGCCAACACTTCCACCCTATCCACGTAACCCAGCAACCCCACCTAACTTTGGACACTACAGGGCAATTTTAGCATCACCAGTCCATCGAACCCACACATCTTTGGACTGTGGGAGAAACTGCAGCACCTGGAGGAAAGCCACGCAGACACGGGGAGAACGTGCAGATTCCGCACAAACAGTGTGCCAAGCTGGGAATCGAACCTGGGTCCCTGGCGCTGTGAAGCAACAGTGCTAACCACTGGACCTCTACCCACCACCTCTGGAGCTTTCATCCATCCCCTTCCAGGAAATGGTGCTGTATCGCTTTGACTCCTTTGTTTTTGAGCTTTTCATGCAGGCTTGTCGGGGTCCAACTTCCCTCGCCTCGTCTTCCCCGTACCTTCCATTGTTTATCTTCATCATCCACCTCCTTGCCCTTCTGTCTGCCATTATGAGCCCATGTACTACACCCCATTCATTACACAGTCCTTCTTCACATAGCCCCTTTGTCTTCATCAGGCCATTCTCTCTCACCGAGCAATCCACCCCAAGTCGGGCTTCAGACTTTTGCTGCAGTTGCTGCATGAGTTTCACACCACAATCCAGATAAACACTGGTATGTGGCACTGAGAGTGGGGGGAAATGGAGTCCCCTGTATTTGACAGCCCCAGGAGGAGTACTGAACCGAGACAGTGACAGGAGAGCGTCGATGGGTCCAGCAGGATGTGCTGTCCATGAAGCCTATAGCACAGCATGGAGATGGAGGGCAGGAGCTGGTCTGCCCTGGAAGAGTGATGAACAGCGCATAAAAAGCAGCATAGCACTATGGCAGAAAGGCTTTGTTGCATTCATAGGGTCATAGAGTTTTACAGCACGGAAAAAGGCCCTTCTGCCCATCGCACCCGTGCCGACCATCAAACACCAACCTATCTGAATCCCCTTTGTCAGCACTTGGTCCGTAGCCTTGTATGTAATGGCATTTCCACTGCTGATCTAAATATACTTTCAAAGCTGTGAGGGTTCCGCCTCTACCACCCTTTCAGGCAGTGAATTCCAGATTCCAATCATCCTCTGGGTGAAAAGGTTTCTCCTCACATCTCCTCTAAACCTCCTGCCCATTACTTCAAGTCTACGCTATCTGGTTATTGACCCCTCTGCTAAGGGGAAAAGTACCTTTCTCTCCACCCTATCTATGTCCCTCACAATTTTGCACACCTCGATCAGGTACTCCCTCAGCCTCCCCTGCTCCATGGAAAACAACCCAGTCTATCCAGTCTCTCTTGATAGCTGAAACGATCTAGCCCAGGCAACATCCTGGTGAAACTCCGCTGTACCTCTCCAGTACTGTCATTTCCTTTCTATAGTGTGGTGACCAGAGCTGGGACCTAACCAGCTTTTTATACAGCTCCAGCACAACCTCCCTGCTCTAATATTCAATGCCTCAGTTAATAAAGGAAAGAATCCCATAGGCCTTCTTAACCATCTTTTCAGCCTGTCCTGCTGTCTTCAGAGATGTGAACATGCATACCAAGGTCCAGTTGATCCTCTGTACTTCCTAGGGTCCGACCATTCATTGTACATTCCCTAGAGTTATAGAGATTTACAGCATGAAAACAGGCCCTTCAGGCCAACTTGTCCATGCCACCCAGTTTTTACCACTCAGCTAGTCCCAATTGCCCACATTTGGTCCATAACCCTCTATACCCAGCTTTCTCATATATGTCTAAATACGTTTTAAAAGACAAAATTGTACCCGCCTCTACTATTCCCTCTGGCAGCTCGTTCCAGGCACTCACCACCCTGTGTGTGAAAACATTGCTCCTCTGGACCCTTTTTGTATCTCTCCCCTCTCCCCTTAAACCTATGCCCTCGAGTTTTAGACTTTCCTACCTTTGGGAAAATATTTTGAAAATCTACCTCATCTATGCCCCTTATTATTTTAGAGACCTCTATAAGATCATCCCTAAGCCATGTTATGTCCTCCCAAAATGCATCACACTTTTCATAGTTAAATTCCATTTGTCACTCTTATAGAACACAGAACATACAGTGCAGAAGGAGGCCTTCGGCCCATTGAGTCTGCACTGACCCACTTAAGCCCTCACTTCCACCCTGTCCCTGTAATCCAATAACCCCGTCTAACCTTTTTGGGCACTAAGGGCAATTTAGCATGGCCAATCCACCTAACCTGCACGTCTTTGGACTGTGGTAGGAAACCGGAGCACCCGGAGGAAACCCACGAACACACGGGGAGAAAGTGCAGACTCCTCACAGACAGTGACCCAGCTGAGAATCAAGCCTGGGACCCTGGCGCTGTGAAGCCACAGTGCTATCCACTTGTACTACTGTGCTGCCCTGTCACTCTTCTGACCAACCTGTCAATATCGTCCTGTAATCAAAGACCTTGCCCCTCACTATTTGCCACACCACCAATTTTTGTGTCATCTGCAAACTTACTTATCATACCTCCTACATTCACATACAGACCATTAATGTATATGACAAACAACAAGTGACCCAGTACCGATCCCTATGGAACACCACTGGACACAGGCTTCCAGTCACAAAAACCACCTTCAACCATCACCCTACCACTAAACCAGTTTTGAATTCAGTTTGCCAAATTGCCCTGCATCCCATGGGCTCATACCTTCCTCAGCCTCCCATATGGGACCTTGTCAAAAGCCTTACTAAAGTCCATGTAGACGACAGCGACTGCACTACCCTCATCTGTGTCACCTCCTCAAAATATTGAATCAACTTTGTTAGACTTAGGGCGGGATTCTCCGCTATCTGGCGGGGCGGACCATACCGGCGCCGAGGAGTGGCGTGAACCACTCCAACGTCGGCCCGCCCGGAAGGTGCGGATTCCTCCACACCTTCAGGGGCTAGGCCGGCGCTGGTGGGTTGGCGCTGCGCCAGCGCCGAAGGGCTTGGCGCCGCACCAACTGGTGCGAGTTGGCGCATGTGCAGGAGCACCAGCGTGTACTGGCGTCATCCCAGCGCATGCGCAGGAGAGTTCTTCTCCACGCCGGCCATGGCGGACTGTTACACTGGCTGGCGTGGAGGGAAAGAGTGCCCCCACGGCACAGGCCCGCCCGCGAATCGGTGGGCCCCGATCGTGGCCCAGGCAACTGTGGGGCCCCCCCTGGGGCCAGGTCCCCCCACGCCCCACCGAGGACTCCGCAGGCCGCCCGCAGAGCCAGGTCCCGCTGGTACGGACCTGGTGTAATATACGCCGGCGGGACTAGCTGAAAACGGGCGGCCATTCGGCCCATCGCGGGGGGGGCCCCGCTGCCAACGGTCCCCGACCGGCACGACGCGATTCTCGCCCCTGCCGAAAAACCGGCGCAGGAGAATCCAGCAGCCAGCGTCGGGGCGGGATTCACGCCGCCCACCGGCGATTCTCTGGCCCGGCGGGGGGTCGGAGAATCCCGCCCATGATCTTGCTTTGACAGAACCATGCTGACTATCCTCCAGTAATCCTTGCCTCTCCAAGTGGAGATTAATTCTGTCCCTCAGGATCTTTTCATGCAGCTTCCCTACCACTCAAGTTAAACTCACTGACCTGTAATTGCCTGCTTCCTCCCTACTTCCCTTCTTGAATAATGATGCCACATTAGCTGTCCTCCAGTCCTCTGGCACCTCTCCTGTGGCCAGAAAAGATTTGAAAATGTTTTGTTAGAGCCTCGGCGATCTTGACACTTGAGGGTGCCAACCTGTTCTAGAATGTCAAGTGATTCATCAGAGTCATTGTCTTACAGGTTAGGTGTGGTACTGGGTTACGGGGATAGGGTGGAGGCATGGGCTTAAGTAGGGTGCTCTTTCCAAGGGCCGGTGCAGACTTGATGGGCTGAATGGCCTCTTTCTGCACTGTAAATTCTATGATTCTATGATCTCCAGCAACAATCCCTATAGCTTTGCGTTTCTTGTTTCCAGAAAAACACTTGAGTATAAAGTGATTCAGCTTCTTGCATGATGTGGAGATGCCGGCTACCTGAGGAAGGAGCAGTGCTCCGAAAGCAAGTGTTTGAAACAAACCTGTTGGACTTTAACCTGGTGTTGCAAGACTTCTTACCCAGCTTCTTGCAGTCAGAGCACTGTTTTCCCCACACAGGACATTCTTCCTTTTCTTTCATGTGGTATCCCCTGCAATATTTGCATTCAGTACTCTGGTCTTGATCTTTCTGCTGGCCCTTCTGTAAATAGTTCTTCCCTCTCTCCAGAAGCCTCGTTAGTTCACCGATCAAAATTCTGCAGCTGACAATTGGCCACTTCAGAGCTTTTTCACGTCAACAGCTTTCTTGAGAGTGTTTCTCTTCAGTCAGCAGACGTCCTCTCACAGCGAGATCTCTTGCTCCTAAGACAGTCCTATCTCCAGATCTGCCCAGATCATCCTTCAGTTGCTCAAACTCACACGTTTTAGGTCGGCATCTCAATGCAGTAAAATGCTGTTCAAAGTTCTCCCCCTCTTCCTGAGCTCCGGGTTTAAACACAGAGTTCATAAGTTACATTAGGAGAGGATTCAAAGCTTCTCAGTGAGGTCTAGGTTGCAATAAAGCTTGCAGCGCTCTTTCCCCAGGACTGATCATTTGATCAGATCTCTTGTTGAATTCTGCGGCAATTGCATAGTTTTGCCATTGTGACAGGAAGAGTTTCTAATTTATTTTCAGATCTGCCTTGCATCGCCATTGGAACATGGATTGGAATATTCAAAGCCATTCTCACTTATCCACAAGTTTTAATTATTCTTTTCTGTTTCTTACAGCAGCTTGTTCTCTTTCAGCTACCAAAATCCACACAATTTCAGCGGACTGCTCCGAACACAATGCTCCAACTGGTGCATGAAACGGCTTAAGTTTCTTAAACTGTTATCTACCAAGGATGACATCAGAGATCACATGACTATGGCAAGCCTGTAGCCACATTGCACAAAAGCACTTTTCCAAACAAAGGTCAGGTGCAACTTTGCAAAAATGTAGTATGAAAATCAAAGGTGTGAAAAGAAACAGTTGGCTTATTGAAGCTCATCCTGCTGGTACCCTAACTTTCCGATCTAATGCCTGCAAAATAGTAGTGGCCACATCAGAACTATTTAATTGGCTATGATGCACTTTAAAACCTCCTGAGAAATTGAAAGATGCAATTAATTGGATACAGACAAATCCTCATATGTTGTTCAGCCACTCCACACATAGATTACACTATTTCAAATACATCACTTTGCAGCCTGAGATCAGTGTCACTGGTGCTACATGTTCCAGTCTTCAAATGTACTGACGTCCTTACTGATGTTCCAGCGCAACTCTCAAGATATTCTTGGAGCACAACGCTGCGTTGTCAGACAGCAAGTGAAGTGTTGCTGTTTTCCCAATGGAGATGGGTCACTTTCTTGCCTAGCAATGGGGCAGAACAAGGCAAAGGCCAAAAATGGCACAGGCTAATGGGGTCATTTGTGCTGGTGACCGTAACAGGCAATGAGCACCCAAGTTAAATGAAACATATTATGACAACTTCAAAGCTCATTTCAGATAGACAATGTGCAGCTGCCTCATTGATTGGGTACACCAACCACATTATTGTAATAGAACTAGGGACAAACAATCCTAACATGGGACCTGTGTGCTGGCATCCAGCCCTCTTTGCACTCACCACCTGTGCGAGGGAAAGAAAAGTACTTTGGTTGTAGTTGTCAAATCTGTGTCCCTAATTTCTCATGTTTTGTTTACCCAACGGGTTTCAGTACATCAAGCCATCAGCCCATTTGAGTAATGTGATGAATGATAACTGTACCCTTAATGATCCCTTTAAGACCGGGCTTGCAACCCTGGGGGACTCCGCCTCCGGCTCCGCCCCCCAGGGAGCCGTATATAAGGTAATGTTCAGTGGGCAGCGTGCAGTGAGCACACTTCTCGGCAGCTGTCTGGTTCTCTGCTAATTAAAGCCTTTGTATTACCAATCATCTCTCTCGAGTTGTAATTGAGGGTATCTCAATTTAATTAACAGAATACTTTGAGGTGGACAGCGGTCTAAAGCTGGATTAGCTCAATCTGGACGCTCGGTCGCTGGAGGCTGCTGAAATTTTTAAATACTGCCTTCGGAGCTTTGAGGCCTACCTGAACTCCTCAGAGTCTGCAGTCGACGGACCTGGCAAGCTGAGCTTACTACATGCCCGGGTGGGCCACAGACTCTCCTCCGTGATCGAAAAGGCTACTACGTACGAAACCACGGTCGAAGTCCTGCAGAAGCGCTTCGTTAAGCCGATAAACGAGGTACACGCCCGGCATTTGCTCTCGACCTGTCGGCACGCTCCGGGGAAACGTTGGACGAATACTTGGAGAGACTCACCGCACTCGCTAGGAACTGCGACCATAAGGAGGTGATGGCAGAAGTCCATTTGAACTTTCACATTCGAGGTGCTTTCGTGTCCGGTATACGGTCCACATACATCAGACAGCAGCTCCTAGAAGACGGAGCAAAGGACCTCCAAGGCACGGTAACGCTCGCCTCTTCTCTGGAAGCGGCCCACCATAATCTCCGCATGTATTCCGCGGACTTGCGAACCCCTCTCGATCCCCTCAAGACCGCCCAGGTCCTAAATCTGAAATACAACAAAGAGAAATGCGTGGTCCACACAACCCTTGGACTAGCCATCCTCTGCTACGTCGTGGAAAACAGGGTCCTAGGCCCAGACCCCGACCGCATTAAGGAACTGCCCCCCCCCACCCCCCCGTAGCCTCAAAGCACTCAAACGGTGCTTGGGGCTCTTTTCCTATTACGCCCAGTGGGTCCCCAGATATGCGGACAAAGCCCGACCACTCATTAAGACCCCGCTTTTTCCCCTGACGGCTGAGGCCCAGTCAGCCTTCAGTCGTATCAAGGCCGACATCATCAAGGCCGCCATGCACGCGGTGGACGAAACCATTCCCTTCCAGGTAGAAAGCAGTGCATCAGATATCGCCCTGGCTGCTACCCTCAACCAGGCGGGCAGGCCAGTAGCCTTTTTCTCCCGAACCCTCACCGCCTCGGAAATTCGGCACTCTGCAGTCGAGAAGGAGGCACAAGCCATGGTGGAGGCCGTGCGGCACTGGAGGCACTACCTAGCCGGTAGGAGGTTCGCCCTCGTCACCGACCAACGGTCGGTCACCTTTATGTTCGATAACGCACAAAGGGGCAAAATAAAGAATGATAAAATTATGAGGTGGGGGATCGAACTCTCCACCTATACGTACGATATTAGATATTGTCCGGGGAAGCTCAATGAGTCCCCAGATGCCCTGTCCCACGGCATGTGCGCCAACGTGCAGAAAGACCGTCTGCGGGCCATCCACGATGACCTCTGTCACCCGGGGTTCACCCGGCTTGCTCACTTCATCAACTCATAAAACTTACCTTACTCCACCAAGGAGGTCAAGGCCATGACCAAAGCTTGCCAGATCTGTGCGGAGTGCAAACCGCACTTCTACCGACCAGACAAGGCTTGCCTGGTAAAAGCCTCTGGGCCCTTTGAGCGACTGAGCGTGGACTTCAAAGGGCGCCTCCCGTCTACCAACTGCAACATTCATTTCATCACTGTCATCGACGAATTCTCCCGCTTCCCCTTTGCTGTCCCCTGCCCCGATATGACCTCGGCCACCATAATCAAGACACTGCACAGCATTTTCACCCTTTTTGGTTTCCCCGCTTATATCCACAGCGACCGGGGTACATCATTCATGAGCGATGAGCTGCGTCGGTATCTGCTCAACAAGGGCATCGCATCGAGCAGAGCGACCAGCTGTAACCCGCGGGGAAACGGGCAGGTGGAGAGGGAGAACGCGACAGTTTGGAAGGCTGTCCGTCTAGCCCTACGGTCAAGAAGTCTCCCAACCACCCGCTAGCAGGAGGTCCTACACGATGCCCTACATTCCATTAGGTCGCTCCTCTGCATGGCCACAAACGAGACCCCTCACAACCGTTTGTTTGTCTTCCCATGGATGTCAACCTCTGGGGTCTCGCTTCCACGTTGGCTGACGACTCCGGGACCAGTTCTACTCCGGAGACACGTGAGGAGCCATAAGACCCACTAGTCGAGAGGGTCCAACTGCTACACGCAAACCCTCAATACGCCCAAGCCGAGCACCGTGACGGAAGGCAAGACACAGTTTCCCTGCAAGACCTGGCACCCGCTGGCTCTCCCACTGATGCCCGCTCTTCTCCGGACGCTCCCCTCCCCGCACCGGCTGCCGACTCCGACAGCGCTCCCCCATAGCGCCCCCTTCTCCCAGCCGGCACTGGCACCAATCACCCTAGTCACCCCGGATAACTCCCCTGCTCCAACACGGGCAAAGGCTCAGACAACCGTGCTCCCAGATATAGCCCCACCGAGGACGACCGTATCCGCCGCAACACCGCCAGAGCTGAGAAGGTCAACACGGACAACCACAGCAGCACCCAAAAGACTGGACATGTAATTCCACTTCACCCCCGATGGGCTATGCATTTTTTTTTAAAAGCAGGGGTGAATGTGATGAATGATAACTGTACCCTTAATGTAATGATCCCTTTAAGACCGGGCTTGGAACCCTGGGGGACTCCGCCTCCAGCTCCGCCCCCCCAGGGAGCCTAATCATAAGGTAATGTTCAGTGGGCAGCGTGCAGTGAGCACACTTCTCGGCAGCTGTTTGGTTCTCTGCTAATTAAAGCCTTTGTATTACCAATCATCTCTCTCGAGTTGTAATTGAGGGTATCTCAAGTAAATAGGTTCTTCCTAATTTATATTTATGTTTTCTGGTCATGCTTTCCTGACGCTTCTTACAATTGTGTTCCGGATTTGTTTCTGGTAACCATGATGGGAATTTTCACATAGGTCAGCTGTCTGGGGATTCAATAAGCACAAAATGGAAGCTTGTTGGGAAACTGATTTCTAAGTTTAATTCAGATGTGACCAGGAGGTAGATTGGTATTTTCACTATGCTAATCAGTTTTGGTATTTATTTGTTCATGGGATGTGGGCATAGCTGGCGAGCCTAGTATTTATTGCTCATTCCTAATTACCCTTGAGGAGGTGCCAGTGAGCTGTTAATGAGACTGGAAGCCTCGGATTAACTTTGACCGTTGGGCAGCAGGAAACCCATCAGCTGCAGCAAATGTGGACATCCTTGGGAAGAAGGCCTTCATGTCTGCCAGGAAAGGAGAAGTGCTTGCCCTGCCCACTCCTCTCCCCTGCCCCACATCCCCTCCTCAACCACCCCCCCCCCTCCAATCTTCCAATGTTATCCTGGCTCACCTCCTATTCCCAATTCTCTAAACTTAACACCAACCCTTGAGTACATCATCACTACATACTATTCTGCTACCTGAAAAACAACTCTTCACCACTACTTTCTGCCCCCCAGCCACTTTTGTATCCATGTAGTGACATCATCCGAAAACACAGCATTAGTTTTCACGTGTGCACGTACAATGTACAGCTCTACCTCTCTCAATTACCTCTCTGTCTCTAAATTAATAGATTGCCTACCCAACTGCCAGTACTTGATGAGTAGAAATTTCATTTGATTAAAGACTGGGAAGGTTGAATATATTGTCTTTGGTCCCTGCCACAACTCCCTTCTCTAGCCACATGCCTCTCATTTCAACTGTCTGAGCCTGAACCAGACTGTTCATAACCTTCATGTCTTATTTGATCCTGGGATGGGTTATCTGTGTCATTACCAAAACCACCTCTTAACATTGCCATAATAATGCCCAATTCATTCCCTGCCTTAACTTATCATTGCTAAAACATTCTTCATGCCTGGACTTGAATATTCAATTGAGCTTCTGATCGACCTCCCAAATTCAACCCACTGTAAACTTCAGGCCATCCAAAACTCTGCTTCCCATGTCTGCCATGAGAGATTTTAAGGATCCCCAGGGCTAGAAGGGCAGTCTAGACATAGGAGTGAATCCCCAACCAGAATCCCTTACCCCCAGCCAGAGCCCACCCAATACCCCCTTGGGAGATTCTCCCTCTGCAGCCTCGCAGCAGCAGTGGAGCACATGGGCAATGCGATTACCACCCTGACCATCTTGGGGTCCATCGTGTCAGGTCTGTGCTTGTCAGGACCTGTACCAAAGCCCACCCGGTGGAGTCCCCACTGCAGGATTGTGGAGCATAACAGGAGGGCTAAGCAGCGGGGTTCAAGCCCGCTAATGATATTGAAAAGAGAGGATTTACATAATTTTAGGCTTCCCACCAAGAGCATTTTGGATGACAGGGCAGGACCGAAGACTCATTATTGGTTTGTTGCCTGGCGCAAATGCTGTTTTTGGGCCAACGTGGGATTCTCCGCCCAATCCGTATGCCCAATATCAGCAGGCAGGAGCGCAGATTCGCCGCTTAGTGCCTGTAATTTTGATGAAGGAATTTTCCATAAAAAAGACCATTGATTGCCACTAAAGAATATTTCAGTGATCTGGCAAGACATCGGTTCCAGATTTTATGGACAACACCGGGATCAGTGATTAGCTGTCTCACAGCGCCAGGGACCCGGTTTGATTCCAACCTTGTGTGACTGTCTGTGTGGTGTTTGCACTTTCTCTCTGTGTCTGCACGGGTTCCATTCGGATGCTCTGGTTTCTTCCCACAGTCCAAAGATGTGCAGGTTAGGTGGATTGGCCATGCTAAATTGCCCCTTAGTATCCAAAGGTTAGGTGGGGTTATGGGGATAGGGTGGGGGATTGGGCCTTGGTAGAGTGCTTTTATGGAGGGTCTGTGCAGACTCGATGGGCCAAATGGCCTCCTTCTGCACTGTATAATATATGTTCTATGTTTATTAAGAAGAAAAATCTACTATTTAACATGCAGCATCAAACTATACAGTTTGTACCTTTTATGTTGCACGATTATTCCAAAAAGATGGACGACAGCTCATATTGTTTTTCCTCTTATTATCACAAAGGTGGTTGCTTATCTTCAGTGCAGTGTACTATATATAAGCTGTGACAGCAGAGATAAAAATCTAAATTAGCTGAGAATTTCTTTTTTGCCCAAACATTCTCTGACAGTTTTTCCATGAACTGAAACTGTCCCTTCCAGTTAATCAAACAGCGCTGTAATGTAAATACAGAGCAGAACAGAATGGTTATTCCCAGAATGCATTTTGAGAAGGGAGACATGGAGCTCTGTTTGTAATGGAAATAATAACATTTTAAAGCTGCATTTCTCCACAGCAACAACATGGGGTTGATTATTTGTAAACAAGGGTGAATTTTCTTTTAAGAATAGGTTTTTCTTTGTGAGGGCCACGAAGAATCCAGCACGAGTTTTAAGGATACAAAGTAATAACATTTATTTACAATAACATATATAAATATAACAGCAGCAGCAACTTCCCTTTCTGCACACTCCTTCCTGCTGGTTCCAAACTGGCCAGCTTTATTTATACATGGAGTTTACTAATGGTTTCTCCGCCCCCCTCATTGAGGAAGCTCATACTCCCACAGGATTGTGGGATTGTCATTACTCCCCAGCCAATGGTAAGCAGGCAGGTTATAACATCCCTCCCCCCCCAAAGTCCAAGGAATCCACCAAAGACCATGGCGAAGGAGGGCGTCGGACTCGTTTTGTCGCAGGCCGGACACCATTTGCACGCGACGCTGGATCAGGCAGCGTGTAACGAGACCGGAGACCAGCGCTTCCATGATGAACGGCGTAACGGTTGTACATCCACGGCCCGTGGACCCGAGGATTCCCCCTCTGATGCGTCCTGTGTCTCCATCTCGGAGTCAGAGTCTGCTGCCCCCGTCATGTCAGCGTCTTTATCTCCATTCGGTTCTGTAACAACCTGCGCAGGCTTTGAGTGAGGCACCAGAGGACGATTGTGAGGACTACCTTCCTTTGCCTGAAATGCGCACTGTGTGACGTAAATGGAATCCAGCCTCCGAAAAGCTGATTCGGATTTTCCAAATGTTCCTGCTCCGACGTCCCTGTAATCAAAACGTCATCTAAGTAGACAGCGACACGTGGTAAACCTCTCAAAATGCCCTCCATAACACGTTGAAAAATAGCACAGGCAGAGGATACTCCAAAGGGCAACCGTGTATATTCATACAGGCCCCGGTGTGTATTAATCGTTCCATATGGTCGGGAGGCAATGTCCAGCTCCAACTGTAGGTAGACGTGACTCATATCTAATTTTGTGAATGAGAGTCCGCCTGCAAGCTTCGCGTAGAGATCCTCTATGCGAGGCATTGGATATCGGTCGAGTCGGGAAGCCGTATTCACTGTAAGTTTATAGTCGCCACACAAGCGAACTGTGGCATCTGGCTTCATTACAGGTACAATTGGTGCTGCCCAATCAGCAAAATGGACGGGCCTGATAATACCCAAACTCTCCAAACGAGTGAGCTCCTCTTCTACCTTCTCAAGCAAGGCATAAGGCACCGGGCGCGCCCGGAAATAGCACGGCGTGGCTCCTGGTTCGACTTGGATACGGGCTACGGCCCCTTTTATTTTCCCCAAACCAGGCTGGAATACATCTGGGTATCATCCTAGCACCTCAGTCAACCCTCCAGAAACTGTTTGGAGGATGTGCTGCCATTGCAACCGCAAATGGCGCAACCAGTCCCGACCCAACAGGCTGGGTCCATGGCCGCGCACCACAATAAGTGGGAAACGCCTCTCCTGGCGTCCATAAACAACAGGGGTCATTGTAGTTCCTGCAATGTCCAGTGGTTCCCCCGTGTAGGTGGCCAACCTGGCCTGTGAGTCGGTTAATGTAAGGGTCTGTATACCCTGCTTGATGCGGTTGAATGTCCTCGGGGCGATCACGGAGACCGCTGCGCCAGTGTCCAACTCCATCTCAAGCGGGTGACCATTGACCCGTACTGTCACCTTAATGGGGGCCACACGGGGAGCTGCCACACAATGCAGCTGCAGGCAGCCGTCCTCCGTCTCCACGTCCTCCGGAGTAGTCACCGCAGGTTCATCCACATGGAAGGTACGGCCCCTGGGCTGGTCCCAGTTTCGGTCGGAACGACGGCGACTCTGGCGCCCTCAGGACCGGCGTCCGCGACGTGGTCGGCGCCTACAAGTCTGACACGGACATGGATCCTCATCCATTGGTTCTGGAGAATGCTCCGTTCGGGGAGGAATGTCCGTCGGCCACTGCCGTCGGTCCGGACGTCGTCTCGCCCAAGGTACCGCAGGAGTGCGGGGGGACGTTTTCGGACGGAAGGGGTTGCGCCACAAGGCATGCACCTCCATTCCCTGTAGCTCCTGCACTCCTCGTTCTGCACTCTCTCGGGACAATACAATTTGAATGACCTGTTGAAAAGTCAATGCTGGCTCAGCTAACAACTTTCTCTGGGTGGCCGCATTGTTAATACCGCAAACCAAACGGTCGCGTAACATTTCTGACAAGGTCTCACCATAGTCACAGTACTCCGCAATCCTGCGTAGCCTGGATAGAAAGTCGGCAAGGGATTCTCCAGGGGTCCTCTCAGCGGTATTAAACCGGTAACGCTGGACTATCGTGGACGGGGTTGGGTTAAAATGTTTCCCCACTATATTCACAAGTTCATCAAACATTCTGGTGTCCGGCGCAGCTGGGTACGTAAGACTCCTAATCACCCCAAATGTATGCGGGCCGCAGGCGGTGAGCAATATGACCACCTGGCGCTCGTTTTCGGTGATATTGTTTGCCCGGAAATAGTAACGCATCCGTTGTGCGTACTGGTTCCAGCTTTCCAGCGCAGCATCAAAAACATCCAAACGTCCGTACAGAGGCATGGTATAATAGAAAACAGCTTCCAACCTGTATCCAACAAAAATCCAGGGAGGTGGCTTCAGCAGTGTAGACAGCTATTCACATCAACCCTCGTCGCCAGTTTTGTGAGGGCCACAAAGAATCCAGCACGAGTTTTAAGGATACAAAGTAATAACATTTATTTACAATAACATATATAAATATAGCAGCAGCAACTTCCCTTGCTGCACATTTCTTCCTGCTGGTTCCAAACTGGCCAGCTTTATTTATACATAGAGTTTACTAATGGTTTCTCCGCCCCCCTCATTGGGGAAGCTCATACTCCCACAGGATTGTGGGATTGTCATTAGTCCCCAGCCAATGGTAAGCAGGCAGGTTATAACAGTTTTCCAATACCTTATTCATGGTGAGCAACCTGGTTTGCTGCAAGCCTGGATTGGAAAATTTGTTGCATGTTGCAGAACTGTATCTGTGGCAGAAAATAACTGTGAGGAAAAGTAAATGATATTGGGTGTAAAATGAGTAGCCAACACACACGCCCCTTTCTCACAATGTTGAAACAGCTCAAATTGATCTGTTTCACAACTTTCCCCATGTATTGGGATAAGATTAAAGGAACATGAAGGAAGGGGTTCTGAAGGGCCTTGTGGTTCCATGTGGTTATTTTATGGAAGTAGTATAAGACTGGAAATGTAAACTAGGTCAACATATCATGCATGCTTCTAACATTGCATTGTTCTGCTACAGCCTTGCTTCTCCTGGTCTCACATGGATTATTCATGAAGGCCTCACCGTCTCAACCTTGCCCCTCGCCTGAGATGTGGTGATCCTCAGGTTCAGTCACCACCAATCAGCTCTCTCCCTCAAAGGGGAAAGCAGAGTGTGGTCACCTGCGACTCTGACCACTTTACCTTTCTTAAATAAAAGTTAAAGATACTTGTTTCTTCTGGTGCCAGCTTTTCTTCCCACGAGGTTGGCAATTGGGGATAGCCACGATGTTTCCCCGCACAGACCACTGGGTGAAATAACAATTATGTCCTGATGAGCCAGTAGTGCAATGTGCATATTAAAAGGATAACCCCATTATTTCCATGCAGTTCTTCTCATGTGTTTGGGAGAGCAGGTTAAATTGCCAGTCTGCGGGTGATTTTAACTGCCATCTGCCAATGTAATTGCATTTTATTTAATTATGTCAGCATGCTATGCCCGAAATCAAAGAGTGGAATAAAGGAAATATTGGACCCACCATCACTTTTTGGGCTGGATAAGTTATTTCCAGATGATGGAGGAAGTAACAAAGAAACAAAGTGAGAAGGGCCCTTATTATGCTACTGATAATCTAAGTGAAGAGATCATGTTCACACCATTGACTGGCAATCTGGAGGAGCAGATACCTGATAAATCATTGTGAAATCCACTTGATTTGCATTCAATGGAAAACAGTGAAACAAATATCCAGATTCTCATCTTGGATGCGGGAAC
This sequence comes from Scyliorhinus torazame, assembly GCF_047496885.1. NCBI lineage: Eukaryota > Metazoa > Chordata > Chondrichthyes > Carcharhiniformes > Scyliorhinidae > Scyliorhinus > Scyliorhinus torazame. Next base: position 231,281,637 of record NC_092709.1, read on the forward strand.
CAGAATTTGGGGGGGATTTCCTAATGTCACAAACCCACTTCCCGACTGGCAATGCCCATCCACATTATCTTCATGCTGGGGAGTCAAGAAAGGCAATGAAGGTGTAAATATCGCCTTCTACTGATTGGAATCATAATTTGAGATTAGTGTGGTATGTTAGTCTTGAAGAATTACAAATAATTCAGTCCTCCTTCATCACTTTTCTATCAATGTTTGCACCAGAGGAGAAAATAGAGAGACATGGGCAATCTTCTAATACAAATGCTTTATGCTCTAGCAAGTTGACATTGCTGGCTTTTTTAGAGCCTGACCCGCTGGCGTGACAGCGTGGGACACGCCTGCAGGATTTTTTTCTTCTAAGTGCTGGACAACATGGCGAGAAAAGTCGGCAGTGGAGCCGACGTGCTGTACTCTGCTTTTCTCGCCTGGGCCAGCCCCTGGGAGAAAAAAGGAAAATTCTGCCCGTTGAATAATTTCAATTGGAGTTTAGTCATTTTCAACTCTCAAAACAAATGCGACAGGAGACCTTTATATCCTGTCTCGTGATTAAAGAGAAACTGTTCCCAGTGGATGCGTTGGGTGAACAAATCTGTAAGAATTGCAGATTTTATTAGTCAGCATTTCTTTGAAAGACAATGGGCAGGATTCTCCGCTCCCGGGACTAAGTGCCCGCGCTGTCGTGAACGCCATCACGTTTCACGACGGCGCGAACAGGGCCCGGGCATGACCTGGGCCAGTACGGCGCTGGATCGGTTCACGGCGCTCCAGCCTCCTTACGCGGCCCCAAATGGGCGCCACGCCAACCCACGCATGCGCAGTTGGGGCAGCTCATTCCTGCGCATGCGCAGTTGGGCCGTGCCATCCTGCGCATGCGTGGGGAACTTCTTACGCGCGCCGGCAGTTCACCAACATGGCGCCGGGGTTCTGGGGCCGGCCGCGGATGGATGGATGGATGGATAGGCCCGGGGAGGGGGGAGGGAGGCTGACTCACTGATCGGTGGGCCCCGATCGCGGGCCAGACCCCATCGGAGGGCTCCCCCCCCCCCCGGTGAAGGAGAACACCCCCCCCCCCAGCATTCCCGCACAGTTCCCACTGGCAGCGACCAGGGGTGAACGGCACCGGCGGGACTGTCATTTTTTTCGCCTTAGAGCTGTAGAGCTGTATATTCCATCCAGATCCCGTGTCAGTGGCACTGTGCAATTTTTAAAGGGTTAGGCTGTAATTGGTCTGTAGATTACCTCGGTGCCCGAGTGGAACCAGGCATGGACTGGCACCAGGGACTTGTGACAGGGCAGATTTGAAAGGAAAATGGCAGCCATTACTGAGCTTGCCAGTGCCGTGTGAAATAGAAAAAATGTAACAGAGGGCCAGCAACCTCGCTCACAGTCCACACGAGTGCTCAGGCATTCACTGCTCAAGTACTCAAGCTGCTCTGCCCAAGTGATGGCAACTTTATTCCACTTTCATTGTTCTTTAATAAATATATTTTTTTCATCAGCAGTTACCATAAACAATGGCCCCTGGCTGTGCTCCCAACAGCTGTTTACTCTAATGTATACCAGACCATTTGCTCTTCCCGCTACTGATTTTGAAGATTTGATTCTGTCCCTCTCCAGGCTGTTAACGATCTTTTCAATGAGCTTAATGGAAAGTTAATTGGAGGGATGCAGGTTTCAGATCACCCCCCCCCCCACCCTCCCCCTCCTTTTGAAAGTTCCAGTGCTTAATGGAGAAGTTGGAAGACTGATATTCAAGTGCATTATTTTCAGAGCACACCCTCACCCGGCCTCACCTATAGGGACTTGCACATTCAGCCCATTACCTCTGTCACCTGTTAATTCTCTCGTTCTGGGAGCAATCTCACAGCTGCGTCGTGGCCGACCTGGGACGCACCACGGGCGTTAAATCTCGTGAGATTTATATGGCTCGCCACACCTTGCAACATCATAATTACAATCTTCATTAGTGTCACAAGTAGGCTTACATTAACACAGAAATGAAGTTACTGTGAAAATCCCCTAGTTGCCACATCCCGGCGCCTGATCGGGTACACAGAGGGAGAATTCAGAATGTCCAATTCACCTCACAAGCAAGTCTTTCGGGACTTGTGGGAGGAAACCGGAGCACCCTGAGGAAACCCACGCAGACACAGGGAGAACGTGCAGACTCCACACAGACAGTGAACCAAGCCGGGAATCGAGCCCTGGCTCCTGGCGTTATGAAGCAATAGTGCTTACCACTGTGCTACCACGCTGCCCATGGGATCTAACGGGATCTCGCGAGATGTCACAATCTGGATCCAACTCACAATAGGCGGGATTAAGTTTGCATTTTAAGTGTGCAGTTAGGCAGACTTAAATATGTCTCGGCCAGAACTAACCAGCCTTGTCGAGGCGAACCCAGCCGGGTGGTGTTTAGTGCAGGTCTCTACAAATGGGGACCAGGTGGAACGGCACTTCGAGGGGTCTCCCGGATGATCAGAGGCCCCTAGGTGGTTAGCCTCTGAGCAGGTGGCCTACACTGCTGATGCCACAGGGGCACCTTGGCACTGCCACCCTGGCACCTTGGCAATGCCACCTTGGTGCCATCCTGGCACTGCCAGGGTGCCCAGATGGCACTGCCATGTTGTAAGGGCACTGCTAGGATGGCATTTTACCCACGCTGGGGATCGGGCCGGGAGTGCCCTGCCCTTATAAGGTGGGGTGTTGGGGGGGGTCCGGGGATCGCATTACAAATGGTTCCCCAATCTCTTTCTGCACTGACGAGAGGAGTTCCTTAGTGCAGGAACCAAAGCTGTGTGCGACCTCGGCAGGCTTCCAGAATTTTTTTTTATTCGTTCATGGGACATGGGCATTGTAGGCTGTGCCAGCATTTATTGCCCATCCCTAATGGCCCCTTGAGCAGGCCATTAAGTGTCAACCACATTACTATGGGTCTGGAGTCACACGTAGGCCAGACCAGGTAAAGATGGCAAATTTCCTTCCCGAAAGGGCATTAGTGAACCAGATGGGTTTTTACAACAATTGACAATGGTTTCTTGGTCATCATTAGACATTTTTTAATTCCAGATATTTTATTGAGTTTAAATTCCATCACCTGCCATGGTCGCATTTGAACCCGGGTCCCCAAATCATTATCCTGGGTCACTGGATTACTTGTCCAGCGACAGTAGCACTATGCCACCGCCTCCCATATATGATAGCAGGGTCGTTTAGCGCCAGAAAACACCCCGCTGTACCCACCCACAACGGAACATTTCTTTCTGTTAAATCCGCCCTCCATTTCATTCTCTCACCCGATTTCACCCCTCTCTCTCTGTGATATAGGCTTTTTCATGCCTCCTCTTTTCTGATCTTCATTTGTTGGTCTAACTCTCTCTTTCTCAGCTTGATACATTTTCTGAAATCTGTAGAACACAAACAGAAGTTACAGCAGGTACGTCATCAGAATAGTGTCATTTTCGTCAATCTCAATTATACACACACTCAAGAAGACGTGCTTTGAATCTTCTCCACATTACAACAGTGACTATGCTTGAGAAGTAATTTATTAACTTGCGAGGCATTTTCGAGTGACCTAACATCTTGAAGGTGCTTTATAGATAGAGTTTCTTTCTTTCTGAAGAAGTCATTATGGAAGGATGTCAGTTATCAGTCAGAACATGAATGTGTGTCCTGTTGAAACATGAATATGCATAATAAACAATATGCAGCTTGTAGGGTGTTGTGTGCATCCAATGGACCTGCAGTAAATGTAGAACGGGTTTGTCATCATATACACCAGTATATCATGGTGCAAACACACACTGATGGACACACACTGATCAACATACACAACACCGCAGCCAATCACCAGTTAGAGCACACGCACTATAAAGACAGGGGGCATCAGAGTTCCCGCTCATTCGAGTTGCAGCTAGCTAGGAGGACAGAGCTCACAGCCTGTAACACAGACATTCACCATGTGCTGAGTGCATCGACTGGTTAGGACAAGGCAAAGGTCTTTAGTTAAAGCTAGTATCGTGTTAACCCACAGAGTATGTTAAACAGTTAATGATTCAATAAAATAGTGTTGCACTATTTCAAGTGTTGGTGACCTGTATGTGTTCCACGGATCCAGAACACCCAACACATCAGGGTTAACGGTCAACAATGCGTACATGTTTACTTATAGAATCTACCAGGTAAAAGGTACAGTGTGTACTCTTGCCTCACCCTCTTCCTTATCCATTCCTCGGTCCTGTGTATCTTGGACATCTAACTTCCAGGTTCATCCAGAGATTACTGTGCTTTGGTCCCCGTCTTCTGTGGAGAGTGCTCTGGAATGCCTGGATTCCATTTCCTGGCTTTATATTTACTTTTCCATGCACTTTTTGCACTGAAAAGCCTTTGAAAAGGGTGATGCAATACACTATAAAATATTTATAATCATTGTAAATGCTTCAGCAGATTTTGTCCCATCTGCATTCACTTACCTTTTTAAGTGAGTGCATTCCTCAAAGGTTTTACTGATGTTTTAAGGCTCTTTATCAGTGTCTGCCCCATAAGACTAGGAGCGCACCATGGATAATTTATTTTGATGATCCCTGAAAAAGCCCAGGGGTTCAGTATAATGGGAACTTGGTGTATACTGTGCTTGTATTGCACCAATCGTACTATTTTAGAACCATGGCCTGATTTTATGCACTTTAATTATTTTAGAGTTCAAGTTGTTTGATTTTGTCATGGGAGCATGCCATACATTATCATTATCTACCGGCAGCATAAATAAAACCTATTAACAACATGCTTAAAGCCATGTAATACTGTAATTTCATTCTTCCTAAAATTTCCTGTAATATAAGTTATTTTTCTTGTAGAATGTGCATAAAATACACAAAATAACATAATGTACTTTTATAATGCGCACAAGTGTTTAAGTGAGGGGAAATACCTGGCAAATAAAGAATAATGTGGGAAAATGGGAAATTGTCCATTTTGGCAGAAAAAATTAAAAACAGAACATCATATCGAAATGATGACAGATTGCAGAGCTCTGAGATGCAGATGGATCTAGGTGTCCTCATGCGTGAATCACAAAAAATTAGCATGCAGATACAGGAAGTAATTAGGAAAGCTCATAGAATTGAATACAAAAAAGTAGGGAGGTTATGCTTCAGTAATAGAGGGCATTGGTGGGACCACACCTGGTGTATTATATATAAGATTGGCGGGTCTCCTTATTTGAGGAAGGATGTAAGGGAGTTGGAGGCAGTTCAGAGGTTGATTAGACTAATACCAGGAATGGGAAGGTTGTCTTATGAGGAAAGGTTGGACAGGCTAGGCTTGTATCCACTGGAGTTTAGAAGAGTAAGAGGCTACTTGATTGAAACCTGTAAGATCCTGAAGGGTCTTGACAGGGATGATGCGGAGAGAATGTTTCCTCTTGTGGGAGAACCTAGGACTTGAGGTCAATGTTTTAAAAATAAGGGCATAGAACAAAGATGAGGAGAAATTCTTTCTCTCAGAGGGTCATGAGTCTTTGGAACTCTCACCCTCAAAAGGCAGTGGCAGCAGAATCTTTGAACCTTTTTAAGGTAGAGGGAGATAGATTATTGATGAACAAGAGGGTGAAAAGTTATCAGGTGTAGGCAAGAATATAGAGTCGAGATTACAATCAGATCAGCCATGATCCCATTGAATGGTTGAGCAGGCTTGAAGGGCCGAATGGCCTGCTACCCCTAATTCGTATCTCTGTATATTCCTCTAAACCTATATCGCTCCTAGATATCTTCACTTCTTCAACTCTAGCCCCAATGTTAATTGCTTCACTGTGTTCCTATGGATCACCTTGGGATGACTGACTACGTCATAGGTGTTATATAAATACATCTTGTTAGAACAATCTCTGTGATTGAACTAATAAACCACTTGACCTTTACTTGCATTGTTAATGATTGTATCTAATTTTTCAAATTTGCTTCATTCTTTCAGACAGTGTAGCATAAAGATTAAGATATTGTGAGCCCATTTGTATTTTGTATGTTTGATATAAACATCATTTATGTCTAGTATCTGAATGCTCTATCCTGCAGATGCTGGATGCAATCAAAGGCATGCCATTAATTATTACCAATCATAAAGTAGTAATGCGCCGAACATTTTCAGTTGCTAATGACAGTTCAGTTATGGACTTGTTTAGTTTGTTTGAAATTACAGCATGGGAAAATTAGATTTCTTCCACTTATACTCACTCAAAGGTGTATCATCTACGCACTCAGGCCGAGATTTAGCGGCTCGTTCGCCGTGGGCGCAAAACTCATTTTGGCCGCTAAATCCCACAAGAGGGCCAAAACAGGATTTGCGCCAGTGAGATCTCAGTTTGAGATCGTCCCCACCTCCCTGTCGGTGAAGTGATCAGGTTCATGCCCAGAAAGGGTGTGAACCCGATTTCCATGAATTTGAATAAATGTTAATATAATTAAACAGCTTTATACTGTCGCATCCGCTCACAACGTATCCTCCCTCCCTGAAGGCGTGCTGTCACACCGGCATGAATCAGTCCAGGTTTTCAAAAGCAAAACCAGTTGTGATGACCACATCGGGACATGGAGATCTGGAGGCCCCCGGGGTTTGAGGGCCAAAGCTGGGTATTGCCCCCAGCAACCTGGCAGTGCCCACTGCCAAGGACATTGCCAGGGGCTAGTGCCATGTGAACAGTGTCAAGTGAGCAGTGCCAACTGAGCACATGAAGGGGGGGAGAAACGCTCCTCCATTGAGGGTGGGGTAGTTTCCTGCAGTGGGGGACCACTGCGGTGGGGGTAGAGGTGAGAGCCCTGATAACTTCAAGGGGTAGCAGAGATCCCCAATGCCTGCAGGGGGGGGGGGCATGACTCTGAAAGGACAGAGTACCCCCCCCAGTACTTCCGTCATGAGGGGGAGAGTTGGGACAGTGCCCCCTGACACTTCTATGTTGGGGAGGTCGCCCCGATGTTAGGGTGGGGGTGGTCCCCTGTGTCCGTGGGGGGTGGAAATTATATTTTAAACTCAAATCGCCCTTCAAAGATGGCACCCCGATCTCTGTGGAGCCAGCTTTGCCAGTTTTACCAGGCTCCACCCCGCTCGATGGCATAAACCACATCCTCAGATTTTCTGTGCACTAAGGGCCAGAAACTCGGCTCTGAAAACTTGGTTGTGTTTCAGGAGAGAAACACGCCGGTTTTTAGCAGAGCCTGACATCTGACAATTTTGGGGAAAATTCCCCTTAATGTCACGTTCAGTTAAAAATATGATAAATTAAGCCAAATACTGTGGATGTTGGAATTTGAAACTTGAACAAAGGGTTCTATAAACGCTCAACAGGTCTGGCAGCATCGGGAAGGAGAAAAAGAAGAGTTAGCAGACATGCACTGCCTGGGACTGTCCCTCTCCTCTCAGGGGGCTATACTTACTATGCGCCCCCTGTGCATCCCCTCAACTGTTTCCTGTCTTCACAAATCTGTTGTACATCATATTGGCGAGGCATGAATATCAGTTGAGGGGGGATCATGTCCTGTGGACCTCGTCAATGTATTACAATGAGGTTCTTGCCATTTGTGGACAGGAACCTGGTTACGTCATCTGCGAGGGGTGTGGAAAATCAGAAAACATGATCTCGCTGTTGAGAATCATGGGCGGGATTCTCCGACCCCCCCTGCTGAGTCGGAGAATCGCCGGGGGGCGGCGTGAATCCCGCCCCGCCGCTCTGATGCCGACTGCTGAATTCTCCGGTGCCGGTTTTTTGGTGGGGGCAGGGATCGTGCTGCGCCACTCGGGGGCCGTTGGCAGTGGCCCCCCCGGCGATTCACCGGTCCCCAATGGGCAGAGCCGCCACCCGTTTTCGGTCAGTCCCGGTGGCGTGAATTACACAAGGTTTATACCGGCGGGACCTGGCTCTGAGGGTGAGGCGCGGGGGGATCTGACCCCTTGGGGGGGGGGGCACGGAGGCCTGTTCCGCGATAGGGGCCCACCGATCTGCGGGCAGGCCTGTGCCGTGGGGCACTCTTTCCCTCCACGCTGGCCTGTGTAAAGCTCTGCCATTGCCGACGCGGGGAAGAAACTCCCTGCGCTCCTGCGCAGCGCCAACTCGCGTCTGTCGGCAGAGGCCCTTCGGCGCCAGTTGGCGCAGCACCAATTACTCCAGCGCCAGCCTAGCCCCTGAAGGTGCGGAGGATTCTGCACCTTCCGGGCAGCCCGACGCCGGAGTGGTTCACGCCACTCTTTAGCGCCGGTACGGCCCGCCCCGCCAGATACCGGAGAACCCCGGCCCATGTTTCCTGAAACTCGCAACATTTTGCGTCTGTGTCACCGTCGTCGCTGACGGCCAGTGCAGACGCAACATCCCCCATTGTTTCAAGTCCTTTATGCTCTGCCTTAGAACTGAAGAGAGGAAGAATGGCCAGAACTTTCCGGAGCACCCCCGTCGTGGATTTCCCAGGGGTGAGGGGCGATTCAATGGGAAGCCCCGTTCACAACAGTGGGACCAGAAGATCCTGCTGCCGCCCAATGGTGGGCCACCTCCGCTGCCACAGAAAAAGCGGCCGGTTTCATGGAAAATCCGGCCAAATGTGTTAGATTTTAAAATGTAGCAGTGAGAGATTGCAACAAAATGTAGCAACTTTAAGAATAAAAGATAAATGGCCGGGAGGTGGGGGTCGTATTGAGGCAATACATATGTTTACGTTAAAAAATATAACTCTTGAGAAAAGTATATAAAAATCTGTACTGTTTCTGAAGTATATGCAGAGACTGTCTCCAGCATAGGCCAGGTATTGCTGTTCTCATTCTTTGAACATTGATGGTTTGTTTTTTTATTGTGAGAGAAAGGCATTGACAGAAACACATAGGAGAAAATGTTATGATTGACAGATTTGAGGTAAGATTGAATGATTCAACGTGCCTGTCTAAATGCTGACAATCTCTAGTCTAGCCAATCCCAAATGATCAGTAATTGTACATCCACCTTCAATTGATATTAAAGCAATTGCAATACACACAGAAAAATATGACAAAGAAAATAACGCTGATGATCTGATTTAGCACAAGATCATTTGTCATTTATGATGTGGATATGCCGGCATTGGACTGGGGTGGGCACAAAAAGATGTCTTACACCAGGTTAAAGTCCATCTGATAAAGGAGCGACGCTCCGAAAGCTCGTGATTCCAAATAAACCTGTTGGGCTTTAACCTGGTGTTGAAAGACTTCTTACATTAGTCAGTAACTTATTGAAATGTAACACATTCCTGAGAAATAACAGAACTGGTAAAATAAAATTGATAGGACGGAGTACAGGCTATGAAACTTCTTGAAAACTGGGACTGGTTGGAGACACAACACTAGATTTTTCCTGTACTAGTCTAGAAGGTGTGGGTGAATCTGCTAAAATTAAGGCCAAAATTTTCCAACCCCGCATGGTGGATTTTCCCACAGTGGAAGTGGCTCACCCTTCGCCACTGGTGGGACCCTCTGGTCCCGCCAAAGTCTACGGCAATTTGCATAGCTCACCTGTTCCTGCTGTGAGTCGACTTTGAAGGTACTGGAAGATCCCGCGGCAGGAAAGGCCTGAAAATCCCACTCGAAGGCTGGGATTTTCCAGTCCTGTCTTGGCAGGACCCTCCACAGGAGATTCAGTGGCCCAGCGAAAAGTCCACTGATTTTCGGCTAGACCAGGCAAGTGGGGCAGGAAAATCTCGACCGAAGTGGGGAAATGCTGTAGATCTGTCCCCATAACCCACATTGTTCCTTTCAGGTTTTAAAAAATAACTGTGGATTCTCGGGGTAAATAGGTTACTGTGTCTGAAGCTGACAGCATTTGTGAGGGGAAAAAAAGCCTATTTTGTTATCAGCCAAGCTGGTTTCAAATTGAGAAAACTACCTGGAAAATCAGATGTTGAAGCATGGATGAGCTAGCGTCAGGTAACTAGCTTCCCATGTACACTTTACTCATGTAGGTTTAACTATTTAAATTTTTTTTTTACAAAGACAGGAAAACAGACAACTATTGTTTAGAAATTCTTTCGTTGCCAGTGCTTTATATCAGATTCAGCAGTAATGGTTGTAATTTGTGGATTAATTAGTTTACTTTTTTAACTATAAAATTTTGACAGATTCCTTTGTTTTTTCCATGAAACATTTTTACTATTATAGTAAAGAATGTAACTTCTTTCCAACTAAATTTGCTCATAATCTTTCAATTTATATATTTTATAAGTGTAAATTATGGATATATTTTGCAAACAGATTTTATTGAAATGGTAATTATTTTTGCATAACTTCCTCTGAAGAGCGGTGTGGACTGTGACCACAACTGAGAAATAAATAAAGCAAGTAGCTTGCCCCATGAAAAAAATCCTTTTGGCATTGGTTATTTTTAAGTCACGGACACTGTTTTCCTTGCTGAAAATTAGCCTTTGCAGCTGTGAAGCCATAGAGGCATAAAAGGAAATCCCCAGTGGAAGATTGCGATGTTATTCCTGAAAAAAGTCAACAACAACCATTTGTATTGATATGTCACAAGGGATAACCGAAAGAAAATCAGGAGCTGACTAAAGTATTAGCAGCACAGAAACAGGCAGCCAGACCAACAGGCCCTTGGCCTGGCAGTGTTTACATTCCAGATGAACCACCTCCCACCCCTCCTCATCGAACCCTATCAACATATCCTACTAATTTCTCCCTTGTGCCGACTTGGCTTTCTCTTGAATTACTCTATGCTATTTGCCTCAACTACTCATTATGATAGAGGAAGTTCCACATTTTGATGACTCTTTGGGTAAAGATGGTTCTCTGAAATTCTTTATTGGATTTATCAGTGATTCACTTATATTTTACGACCCCTAGTTGAGAGGGGGGGAGGCATGCAATGAACTGTTGACAGTTGCGGAATCTTTTGATCCTGCCGCTGGCCATTGACGGGTTGCCTCCACTGTGAAATATGCCACCGGGCGTGCGGAAAATCCGTCCCTTATCTACGAGTTGAAGCATCTTTTCTATGTCAATCCTATTTGCTATAGTGCTTTCGCCTGTTTTGTCTTTCCTGCTAGGTATGCACTCTCAGTTCTGCCATCATTGTAGCAAATCATTTTTTGCACTTTCGCCAGTGCTTTTGCATCATTTATATAATGCAGTGACCAGAGCTGTTCACAGGACCCCACATGTGGCCTAACCAAAATGCTGTCCACATTTAACATAATTTTTCTGCTTACCAGTTCTCTCCACTTAGAAATTAATGGTAAATGGGGCAGCACGGTGGTGCAGTGGTTAGCACTGCTGCCTCACGGCGCTGAGGTCCCAGGTTCAATCCCGGCTCTGGGTCACTGTCCATGTGGAGTTTGCACATTCTCCCCATGTTTGCGTGGATTTCGCCCACACAACCCAAAGGTAGGTGGATTGGTCACGCTAAATTGCCCCTTAATTGGAAAAAATGAATAGGATACTCTAAATTTAAAAAAAAGAAATGAATGGTAACTTAAAATACATAATAGTTCCTATTATTACAAAAGGTTCATGTAATAACCTGCACCGGACACATTGAGCTGCATATGATTGTTTTTCCATTTTCATTGGGGCTGTGAGCTCCCCCGCTAGGGGCAGGGCAGCTTACCTGCAATGGTCGGCCAGTGTGAAGCCGACCAGAAAGGAGAGAAGACCCGGTGAGGTGAAACCAGGCCTGTTAGATAATATTGTTGTTCAATAAATGCCTTTATTAAAACTCAGGGTAATGCTCTGTGTTCCTGGGTTCGAATCCCAGCACGGCAGATGTGAAATTCAAATTCAATAAAAATCTGGATTAACGATGACCATGAAACCATTGCCGATTGTCGTAAAAACCCAACTGGTTCACTAATGTCCTTCAGCGAAGGAAATCTGCTGTCCTTACCTGGTCTGGCCTACATGCGACTCCGGACCCACACAACGATGCGGTTGACTCTGAGCTTCGCAAACCATTCAGTTCAAGGGCAATTAGGGATGGGCAACAAATGCAGGCCGAGCCAGCAACACCCACATCCCAAGAACAATTTTTTTTAAAAAATGGGCTCCTTCTGCACTGTAGGTGTTCTATTCTAAATGAAATGGCATCTTTTTATTACAGTGTTGATTTAATAATGATAATTGATTTAAATTATTTCATAGCAAGTCCACCTTTTTTTGAAATTGAATAACACTGACTGTTTTGCTCCAGATTTTTAAAATTGTATTCATATTGCACTCTATCATATCCCTTAGAAGCAGCTCAAATGTTTTATGTACAAGGAAGGACTATTCCTCATGCATTAATAATTGAGCCAGCCATGTTGTGCACAGCACAATCCCACAAAGTGTGTGGGGGCAGTGACTGACCAGTTAATCTATTTTAGGTGGCGTTAGGAGAGAGAGGATTCTTGGCCAGAAGAATAAAAGGATTTATTATTGTCTGAATAATGTCAGAGAACAGGCAGACAGGGTCTTACTTTGTTGATGCAACTGAAAGCATTGGGCCTCCAATACCATAACATTGACTCAGCACTTAACTGCTGAGTCGGCTTCAATTGTGGCTCCAATTCCTGAAGTGAGGTTTGAACAGAGTCCACAATCTTCAGATCTTAAGGCAAGAGGGCTATTACTCGGCTAGATGGGCACACAGCTAATTATTTAACACATCCTTAGATGAATATAGCTCAGAATATAGTTGGGTGCAAGATTTGTGTGCTTCTGCATGAATTGTGCGTCATCTGTGTCACCTGCGTCATGCAGGGAATTTCCATTTGTAGAACTTAAAACAGATTAAAAGCTTACATCGTGTTTGGCAATATCACTCACAATGCACACGAGGTGCCTCGACCCATTGAAGCAGCTTATACAAATTGCCTAATTTGTATAAATACCTCAAACGATCAAGCTTGTTTATGCAACTTTACTTATGTTGGAGCAATGTTAGGTTAACTCTGAAAAAAGCATTGGATCAACGAAAAACATATAAACAGCAGTAGAATCATAGAATCCCTACAGTGCAGAAGGAGGCCATTTGCCCAATTGAGTCTGCACCGACCCTCTGAAAGAGCACCCTACCTAGGCCCCTGTCGTGTTGGGTGTTCTGGTTCACAAACAAGCCAACAATGCTGGAAGTGGTGTAACGCTATTTTATTAACTGTTCAACTATGCTAACATACTGTAAACGTGGGTATAAGCAATACCAGCTTAACTGTGGATCCTTTCCTATCACCAGCTATGGTGAGGCACTCAGCACATGGTGAATGTCTGTGTTGCAGGCTGTGAGCTCTGTGCTCTGAGCTGGCTGCTGCTAGAATGAGCGGGAACTCTCCTGTCCCCTGTCTTTATAGTGCTTGTGCTCTCACTGGTGATTGGCTGCGGTGTTATGTATGCTGGTTGGTCCTACTGCATGTCCATCAGTGTGTGTATGTGATTGCACCATAATGTACTGATGTATATTATGACATCCCCCTTTTTTACAAAGAACATGTGCCTATGTGAGAATAAATAACGTGTAATGAATGTATCTGACCATGTGTGTGCAGTATTTACATAACTATGTACATGAGGCTAGTCTATATACACGGGAAGGTGCCTGGTGCAGAGAAAAGAAAAACAAGGTGTTACACCAACAACAAAACTAATAACGAATGCTATAAACAAACTAGTGAAATGCTGAAACAGGATGAAAGAACAAAGCATTGAGTCCAACATTGTAAGGCTCATAAATCAAGTCTCTGAGGTGGGCAACGAATTCGGGTTGACCACTTCAAGGGTGGGTCAGGAGCCACCGGCTGAGGATCGGGTCGGGCCACAGCCAAGTGAGGAGGATGCAGAGTATCCGGAAGCTCTACAAAGTCCATGTCGGGGACAACAGGAGGGCATGGCACCGGTGGAGGATCGCGTAGCGAGCGTGGAACCAGACGAAGGGCACTCCGATTGCGGCGGTGAATGGAGCCATCAGGCAGACGAATCAGGAATGAGCGGGGAGCCACCAGCCGTAGAACCACAGCAGTCGCAGACCAGCTACCCTCCAGAAGATGGATTCGGACGTTGTTACCTGGCGCCAGAGCAGGAAGATCAGTCCTCGAGCCCCATGCGCCGCCTTGTGCTGAACGCGAGACTGTTGCATCCGCTGAAGGACCGGAGCATGGTTGAGGTCTGGGACGTGACTGGATGGTACAGTGGTCCTGAGGGTGCGACCCATCAGCAGCTGGGCTGGTGATAGGCCCATGGACAGTGGAGCCGAACGATAGGCCAGCAAGGCGAGGCAGAAGTCGGATCCTGCATCAGCAGCCTTGCAGAGGAGCCTCTTTACGATGTGGACGCCCTTTTCTGCTTTGCATTTGACTGGGGGTGCAGGGGACTGGACGTCACGTGTACAACGTTGTACCTGCCGGCGTAGTTAGACCATTCCTGGCTCGCGAAGCAGGGGCCATTGTCCGACATCACAGTGAGTGGGATGCCGTGACGAGCAAATGTCTCTTTGCAGGCACGGATAACAGCCAATGATGTGATGTCGTGCAGGCATACAACCTCGGGATAGCTGGAAAAATAATCAACTATGAGAACATAGTCCCTGCCGAGCGCATGGAACAGGTCAACGCCTACCTTAGACCAAGGGGACGTGACCAACTCATGGGGCTGAAGGGTCTCCCGTGGTTGGGCTGGCTGGAACCGCTGACAGGTGGGGCAATTGAGCACAGTGTTGGCGATGTCCTCATTTATGCCAGGCCAGTAAACAGCTTCTCGGGCCCTCCGTCGGCACTTCTCTACGCCGAGATGGCCCTCGTGCAGCTGCTCTAAAACCAGGTGATGCATGCTGTGTGGGATCACGATGTAGTCCAGCTTCAGGAGGACGCCATCAACGACTGCCAGATCGTCTCGAATATTATAGAACTGCGGACATTGTCCCTTGAGCCATCCGTCAGTCATGTGGCGCATCACACGTTGTAGCAGTGGGTCAGCTGCAGTCTCACGGTGAATGTGGGTTAGGCATTCATCCGTGGCCGGCAGATTGGCGGCCGTGAAGGCCACATGGGCGTCGACTTGGCAAACAAATCCCTCTGGGTCGGACGGAGTGGTGACTGCCCTGGACAGAGCGTCGGCTATGATCAGGTCCTTACCCGGTTTGTACACGAGCTGGAAATCGTATCTCCGGAGCTTGAGCAGAATGCATTGTCGGTGAAGGGTCATGTCATTGAGGTATTTTTGGATGATGCCGACCAGGGGGCGATGGTCGGTCTCCACAGTGAACTGGGGAAGGCCATACACGTAGTCATGGAACCTGTCGACACCGGTCATCAGGCCTAGGCACTCCTTCTCGATTTGCACATAGTGCTGCTCTGTGGGGGTCATGGCCCGTGACGCATAGGCAACAGGCGCCCATGGCGAGGCGTCATCTCGTTGCAGGAGCACCGCCCCTATGCCACATTGGCTAGCGTCCATTGATATTTTCTTCTCCCTCGCAGGGTCGAAAAACACCAATACCGAGGCGGTGGTCAGCTTGACCTTGAGTTCCTCCCATTCACGCTGGTGGGCAGGAAGCCACTGGAAGTCTGTCGTCTTCCTAACTAGGTTGCGGAGAGCCGTGGTGTGGGAAGCGAGGTTAGGGACGAACTTTCCTAGGAAGTTGACCATTCCTAAGAACCGGAGCACCGCCTTCTTATCCGCCGGCTTCTGCATGGCCGTGATGGCTGCCACCTTGTCCGCATCAGGCTGCACACCCAACCGGGAGATGTGGTCTCCTAAAAACTTGAGTTCGGTCTGGTCGAAAGAATATTTGGCTCTGTTGAGGCACAGGCCTTGGTCCCGTATTCGCTTAAAAACGCGTTGGAGGTGACTGATATGCTCCTGCGGGGTGGTGGACCAGATGATGATGTCGTCCACATAGACGTTCACACCCTCAATGCCGTCCATCATCTGCTCCATGATGCGGTGGAACACTTCAGATGCTGATATGATTCCAAATGGCATTCTATTGTAGAAG
This sequence comes from Scyliorhinus torazame, assembly GCF_047496885.1. Taxonomy (NCBI): domain Eukaryota; kingdom Metazoa; phylum Chordata; class Chondrichthyes; order Carcharhiniformes; family Scyliorhinidae; genus Scyliorhinus; species Scyliorhinus torazame. The sequence continues at coordinate 231,297,616 of NC_092709.1, forward strand.
TACCTGCCAAAAGGGGTGTTGAAAGTACACAGCTTTCTGCTGGACTTGTCCAATTGAATCTGCCAGAAGCTCTTTGATGCATCCAGCTTGGTGAATATGTTGGCTCGAGCCATCGCGCACGTGATCTCCTCACGCTTGGGGATAGGGTAACACTCCTACATGATGTTACGATTTAAATCCTTCGGATCGATACAGATCCGGAGCTCACGGGAAGGCTTCTTGACGCACACCATGGAACTGACCCAGTCGGTTGGTTCTGTCACTCTGGAGATCACTCCTTGGTCCTGGAGGTCCTGCAGCTGCTGCTTGAGGCGGTCCTTGAGGGGTGCTGGGACTCTGCGAGGTGCATGAACCACAGGCGTGGCGTCCTGTTTGAGCAGGATTTTGTATGTGTAGGGAAGTGTGCCCATGCCTTCGAAGACATCTTGGTGTTGAGTGATGATGGCATTTAGTTGCGCCCTGAAGTCCGCATCTTGGAAGTCAGGTGTGTCCTCTGGAGAGAGGGAATGTATGCGCTGCACGAGGTTGAGGAGCTTGCACGCCTGTGCGTCTAGCAGGGAGTCCTTTGAGGAGCCCACGATCTCGAAGGGTAGGGTGACTTTTCGCGAGTTGTGCGTCGCCTCGAGTTGGCATGACCCGGTGGCGGGGATGACGTTACCATTATAGTCGACCAGTTGGCAATTGGATGGAAGAATTGTTGGTTTGACCCCCAGGGTTTGAAATGCTGACCATGCGAAGAGATTGGCGGAAGCACTAGTGTCCAGGCGGAATCTGATCTGGGATCGGTTGACCGTCAGGCTGGCACACCACTCGACGTCCGGATCAGTGCTGTGCACCAACAGCGGCTGGTGCTTTCGATTCGGGGACAGCCTGTTCTTGGTTATGACAGCGACTCGAAAAGGCTCCCTGTCCTCGGTGTCACTGGTCTGCATGAAGTCAGGAACGGACTCGGTGAAGGTGGGTTGGATTGCCCGAACATTCCTGCAAGGCTGGTTAAATCGTTGCGAGTTGGCAGGCTGGGCTGCTCGACAGCAGGCAGCATAGTGTCCAAGCCTGCCACAGCGTAGGCACTGTCGCGATTTTGCAGGGCATTGCTGCTTTAAGTGGGCAGAGCCACAGTTGCCGCACGTCGTGATGTCAGTGCGTTCGTTGCGCCACCGCACATGCGCAGTACGGTCTTGCGTGGTGTGGGCCTGCGCATCGCGTTCCTCCACATCACCGTCCCCTCGTTTGGCGCGTACAAGGCGGGAGGCCTCGGAAAGCGTGCAAAATGGCCGCCCTCCTCCAGACTGCGGCCCGGGAGATGTTCGATCGTTTGCTCCCGTTCCGCCTCATTGGGCCCTTGCCGCGCTGTTTCAGCTGCCTGTATGTAGGAGTACCGGCTGTTGGCATTCTCATGCAGGACACAGGTCTCGATGGCAGTTGCTAAGGGTTAGTTGCTTAACTTTAAGGAGGTGCTGACGCAGGGTGTCCGACATGACCCCAAAAACAATCTGGACGCGTATCATGGAGTCGGAGGTGGGCCCGTAGCCGCAGGATTGCGCGAGGATGCGGAGGTGTGTTAAATAGGATTGGAAAGGCTCGTCCTTACCCTGTAAGTGCTGCTGGAACAGGTACCTTTCGAAGCTTTTGTTGACTTCAACACTGAAGTGTGTGTCGAATTTGAGGAGCACCGTCTTGTACTTGGTCTTGTCCTCGTCGTCCGCGAATGTCAGGGAGTTAAAGATGTGGATGGCATGTTGCCCAGCCGTGGAGAGAAGAAGGGCTATCTTCCTGGTGTCTGATGCATTCTCCTGTCCGTGGTCTCGAGGAAGAGCTGGAAGCGTTGTTTAAATATCTTCCAGTTTACCCCGAGATTGCCAGCGATGCGGAGCGGCGGCGGTGGGTTGATGTTCTCCATGCTGTAGGATGCCAGAATGCTGAGAAGTTGCAGGTAGGTCTCACAAGTGCTAGATTGCGGCCACTCCTTGTACCATGTTGTGTTGGGTGTTCTGGTTCACAAACAAGCCAACAATGCTGGAAGTGGTGTAACGCTATTTTATTAACTGTTCAACTATGCTAACATACTGTAAACGTGGGTATAAGCAATACCAGCTTAACTGTGGACCCCTTCCTATCACTAGCTATGGTGAGGCACTCAGCACATGGTGAATGTCTGTGATGCAGGCTGTGAGCTCTGTGCTCTGAGCTGGCTGCTGCTAGAATGAGCGGGAACTCTCCTGTCCCCTGTCTTTATAGTGCTTGTGCTCTCGCTGGTGATTGGCTGGGGTGTTATGTATACTGGTTGGCCCTACTGCATGTCCATCAGTGTGTGTATGTGATTGCACCATAATGTACTGATGTATATTATGACAGCCCCCACCCTATCCCCGTAACCTAGCAACCCACCTAACCTTTTGGACACTAAGGGGCAATTTAAGCATGGCCACTTCACTTAACCTGCATCTTTGGACTGTGGGAGTAAACCCAGAAGAAACCCATGCGGACATGGGGAGATCGTATAAACTCCACAGACAGTCACTCAAGGCTGGAGTTGAATCCAGCTTCTTCTATATTAGACAAAAAAGTTCTGATTTTAAATATAATTCAAAATAAATATATAAAGTCATTTGAAAAAAATTGATTTAAATAAAATCACTCATTAACTTTAAAAATTAGAGTGACTGCTGGTAATATTTCTGTAATGGAGTGATATACACCCTTAGATTTAATTTCATCAGAAGAATCCAACATAACCAATTATATTCCATGAAATTAAAAAATACAGGAACTCTGAACTTGCATCTCACAGATTAAACTGATACCACCATGGCCAGATTCACCACCAAAACTTGATACAATGCTTACAAACTCCATAGATCGGAAGAATTTAACTAGTTGCAGGATTCCTATTAATTGTATTTTCTTCACATGCATACAATGAATTACTAGGCCATGTTTTGGCTCTGTTACACTTAAAAATGGATATGTTCATGGCGTAACAGAGCGCAAATGTGAATGGATGTTACCTCCCCGTGCTCATCCCAATAGTGCACGTTTCTGTCAGCCTTTATGATGAGCACAAGAAAGAGACAGGAACCTTCTTACAATCGTGTAGTGACGTAGAAGTGAATTTATTATGGTGTCCAAACTATTTTGCATTCTTTGAGTTGAATGTTCATCTGGTTGACACAACTCAAAGCCTTTTAAAAATGACGGCCAGGACCGATTCTGGAATTCCCAAACTCATTCCTGGAGTTCCTGATTTTTAGTAGTGCCCTTTAAGCATGTGGGCTGGTTCAGAACAAAAACCTGCAGCCTGCACTCCTAACCTGGCTGGCCCCATTGTGGGAATAGGGGGTGGGATTCTCTAATCCTGGGGCTAAGTGTTGATGCCATCGTAAACGCCGGAGCGTTTTACGACGGCGTCAACAGGCCCCTAGGATCAGCGATCCTGCACTGCACAGGGGGCCAGCATAGCACTGGAGAGCCTCACGCTGCTCCAGCTGTCGAAACGGGCGTCAGCACGGGCTCCGCGGTTCCGCGTATGCACGCCATGGCGGGCGCGAGTTCGCGCATGGGTTTCCTTGTCCGCACCTGCCCTGACGCAACATGGCGGAGAGCTACAGGGAGCCAGCGCGGAGGAACATAGGCCCCCACTGGGATAAGCCCACCGTGCTCGCGGGCCAGGCCACCGTGGAAGCCCCTCTCGGAGTCGGATCCCCCCTCCCCCCCACCAGGCCACCCCCCCGCAACATGAACGCCGAGGTCCCGCAGGGTAGGACCATATGAGAATGGCGCCGGCAGGACTCGGCCTAATTCGGCGGGCACTTGGCCCATCACGCGGGGAGATTCGCCGGGGAGGGCCGCGGTGAGCGGCTCCCGACCGGTGCCAGATTCTCCGGCGACCGAAGAATTGACGGATCTGCGGCAGAGCGGCATCACGTGATTCGCGCGCCCCCCCCACCAATTCTCCGACCCGGCATGGGGTCGGAGAATCCCGCCCAGGATGTCCTACTACTCTGCCATTTTCATGGAGCTGGGCCAGTTTTTCAGAGTATGGTTCACCACATCTCAGAGATGTCATGACCCATAGTCTAGAAGAGGGGACATAAGTTCAAAAGGTCCCCCTCATGCGCCCCCGCGTATTGAGGTGTGCCTCAAATAACTTCTGTGGCTCCTCATGCTCTATGCTAAACTATGCCCCACCCACCTCATGCTCCCTATGCCCCTCCACGCAGCCCTATGGTACCTTATAATAATAATAATCTTTATTAGTGTCACAAAAAAGCTTACATTAACACTGCAATGAAGTTACTGTGAAAATCCCTTAGTCGCCATACTCTGGCGCCTGTTCGGGTACATTGAGGGAGAATTCAGAATGTTCAATTCACCTAACAAGCATGTCTTTTGGGACTTGTGGGAGAAAACTGAACCACCTGAAGGAAACCCACGCAAACATGGGGAGAATGTGCAGACTCCGCAAAGACAGTGACTCAAGCCGGGAATCAAACCCGGGTGCCAGTGCTGTGAAGCAACAGTGCTAACCACTATGCGACAGCGCTGCCCATGCCCTCTGTATCAAGGCATACTCCTCCATGCACCTCCATGGCCCTTTATGCTGCCTATGCCAAGCAATGCCCTTCCACCAACCCCCATGGCGCATCAACCCCTAGGCTAAGCTGTGCAACTTAAATGCCCATTGACCAATTATAGAACCAATGAACCTAACAGTGACATAGGTTGTGTGAAAAAGGTGTTAAGAAAGTAATTCATTCATAAATGTTCACAATGTTAAAAATGAAGTCAATACTACAGGGCAATAAAAGTGCCAGTCATCCAGACCCATTAAGTTTCATAAGCTGAAACCTCTTAACCATGTGTGGATAAACATGGTGAAATTAACAGCAAAATTCAGGGAGCCAGAGCTGTCACTCAAGCAATCGAGCCTTGGGGCTCAGATGTTTCAATAGACTAATGAATTTCTGGGGTCTGAGCCAATCCTTATGATGTATTCTTGGCTGAGAGCCCAAACATCCATTAGCGTATTAAAATACCCTAGCCCCAGAGAGAACATTGCTTGATTATGCATGTTACTGGAATTCTCACTGTGAAATAAAATGCAGGCCTTAACTTTCCATAACTGATTGTTGTTTGAAGCAACTTGCATGTGTGAAATGTTGTCAGTATCCTTTATATTATGCCATTCCCTGTCAGAATAAGTGCCAACAGAAATTTCTCCTGACAATACATTAACTCTGAACACTAAATGATAATGGGAAGCACTACTTCTTACAGATTTGCTTGCAGCAGAATTTGGAAGCTTACCACCCAACCCACCTTATCCCTTCACCCATCCTACACCCTCATCCACCTTAACCATTGAAAACATACCTTAACCATCCTGCCTCTTACACAATTGCCTTCTCTCTGTAGCTTTTCAAAGAAGCTGTGGGGCATTTAAGCTATTTACTCACCAGAATAAGGCAGCTAGTGCCACAAAATGGGGCACGGTCTCCGTCTGGATTCTCTCCGCTACTCCCTCGGAGGTTTCCTGCACTGACTGAGTTCTGCAAGATCCTCCATTGGAAGATTGTCCTGACAAATCAGAGAAAGGTAAGTGTGTATTTTTTTTGTGTGATCAGGTTTGGAAGCACAAGTTCCGGCCCTGAACAGAAGATTTGGGCTGTTATTGCCTTAGGGCGATCATGCAAAACTAATTTCTGAAAAATACAAGTATTTTTTAGATTACAGTCGATTAATTGCAACACCATAAATAATGGGCTCTTCATTTCATTTGCTCGGCAATTGACCTTTCACCATGTAATTTTAAGACAATTAATTTATAGAATTATTTTTATTATTGCGGTTGCAGCCAAGATCCACTTTGCAAAATCTGTTAGCTAGGGCATATTTCATAATATCACCGAGGGCAAATCCATCCATAGGGGTTTTATGGATGAATACGTGAACAGTCTTTTCCTCGCTTGCAATTAATGCACATTGTATTGCACGGTTCCTACGATGGTGGTTATTGCTATGACAGAAGATGTGGCCCTCACATTTGTGGGGTTAACCAAATATACTATTATGCCTGTGGAATAACATAAATACTGGTAATGCGTATACAGCTATGTACTACAGTAATTTCTTTTTTTTTATTGAGGGCCAATCCACCTAACCTGCACATTTTTGGGTTGTGGGGGTGAAATGCACTCAGACATGGGGAGAATGTGCAAACTCCACACAGACAGTAACCCGGGGCCGGGATCGAACCCGGGTCTTCAGTGCCGTGCGCAGCAGTGCTAGCCACTGCTCCACCTTGCCGCCCGAGTACTATAGTAATTTTAAATAATGCATAATGAATTTTATGTCACTTGACTTATTGCTTCCACTATTTTAACATACACAATTCACAAAACTGTGGCCAGGACTATGGGGTGTCTAGTGGTGTGCAGGGATGGGGTGGGGAAGTGGGCCTGGGTAGAGTGCTCTTTCGGACTCACTGGGCTGAATGGCTTTCTTCTGCACTGTAGGGAATCTATGCTTCTACACTTTACAGCCCTGCCATGACATGTCTCTCCCTGGCAGACGCAATGGGCCAATTAAATTGCCGTTTACTTCAGTGGGACCGTAAATGCCCACTGGCTGGGAGGAGCCGTAAAGTCCTGGTCTATCATTTAAATGTAACTGGTTTATAAGGGTAAATGGGACATTTTAATTTATTTTTAATTTTCTAATTTCTGGAAGCAACTTCTAATTCTGGTCTGTTGGTCATCCCTAACTGCCCTTGGAAAATGTGTGGTGAGCAACCATCTAAACTGTTGCTCTCCATGTGGTGCGGATGTATTCACAGTGCCGTTGGGAAGGTAGTTCCAGATTTTTGAACCAGCTACAGTGAAGGAACAGTGTTAGACTTCCAGAACGAGTTGGTGTGTGGCTTGGAGAAGAACCTACAGGTGACGGTGTTCCTGTGCATCTGCTGCCCTTGACCCTCCAGGTGGCAGGTTTGGAATGTGCTGTCAAAGGAGCATTGGTAAGCTACCATAGTGCATCTTGGAGGAAGCACAAACTACTGCCACTGTGAGCTGGTGGTCGAGGGAGTGAATGTTTAAGTCGGTGGATGGCATGCTGGTCAAGTAAACTGCTTTGACCTGGATTGTGTTGAGCTTCCTGAGTGTTGTTGGAGCTGCACCCATCCAAACAAGTGGAGAGTATTTCATCAGACTCCAGACTTTTGCCTTGTAGATGGCAGACAGACTTTGGGGAGTCAGGAGGTGAGTTACTGGGTGGTCCAGTTCAGTTTCAGATCAATGGTAATCTCCAGGATGTTGATAGTGGAGGATTCAATTATGGTAATTCCATTGAATGTCATGGGGAGATATTTAATGTCCTTTTGTTGGAGATGCTCATTGCCTGACAATTGTGTGGTGCTTATGTTACTTGTCACTTATCAGCTCAAGCTGAATGTTGTCCAGGTGTTGCTGCATAAGGACTCAGACTCCTTCAATGTATGAGGAGTTGCGAATTGTATTGAACATTCTGCAATTAACAGCCCACTTTCCTACTTCTGTCCTTATGAGGGATGAGGATGGGATAGGAGGTAATATACTGGCATGGATCAGGGTTTGGTTATCAGGCAGAAAACGGAGGGTACGAATAAATGGGTCATTGTTACATTGGCAGGCTGTAGCTAGTGGGGTACTGCAAGGATCAGTACTTGGGCCCCAGCTGTTTACAATATATATCAATGATAATAATCTTTGTTATTGTTACAAGTAGGCTTACATTAACACTGCAATGAAGTTACTGTGAAAGTCCCCTAGTCGCCAAATTCCGGCGCCTGTTTGGGTACACTGAGGGAGAATTCACAGTGTCCAAATCACCTAACAAGCATGGCTTTTGGGACTTGTGGGAGGAAACCGGAGCACCCGGAGGAAACCCACACAGACACGGGGAGAATGTGCAGACTCCACACAGTGACCCAAGCTGGGAATCGAACCTGGGACCCTGGCGCTATGAAACAACAGTGCTAATCACTGTGCTACCATGCCGCCCCGTGATATGGATGTGATGACCAAATGTAATATTTAATAATAAAAGTTTGGCGATAATATAAAGCTAGGTGGGAATGTGTGTTGTGAAGAAGATGCAAAGTGATTTCATAGCGATTAGGACAGAATTAGTGAGTGAGCAAGAACATGACATTTGGAATATAACGTAGAAAAAATGAGGTCATCTACTTTGGTACAAGGAACAAATGTGTGGAGCACTTCTTGAATTGTGAGAAATTAGAAAGTGTCCTCATCAATAAGTCACTGAAAGCTGATATGCAGGTTTAGCAAACAGTTTGGAAGGCTAATGGTATTTTAGTCTTTATTGCAAGAGGATTTGAGTACAATGCTATGGGCGAGGCGTTTTCAGAACCCCAAAATGTCTCATGGAGTTCAACCAACCTCTCTGTTTAATGTATTTGTTGCTTTTCCTGGCACACGGCTTTTTCCCTAGGTGTGGGATTGCAATTATGGGCACGTGGGTTTTTTAAACACAACACTGTTTATTCCATGAACTCAACTTAACATCTTAAATAAACATTGGATCTCTTAACACCCTTTACTTCAAAGATAACTCAGAAAATATTGCAACAGTAAATAACTCCTAAAACTGTTCCTTCAGACTTCCAAGAGACTTAACACCTTTCAACAAAATCACATCACGGCTTTTTTCCTAGGTGTGGGATTGCAATTATGGGCACGTGGGTTTTTTAAACACAAAACACTGTTTATTCCATGAACTCAACTTAACATCTTAAATAAACATTGGATCTCTTAACACCCCTTACTTCAAAGATAACTCAGAAAATATTGCAACAGTAAATAACTCCTTAAACTGTTCCTTTAAACTTCCAAGAGACTTAACACCTTTCAACAAAATCACATCAGGTTAAAGGCTTTACTTTAAATCACCCAAATGATCCAAAGATAGTCTTTCATGGCAGAAATCCAGCTCACTGCAAAACACAGACACACACCCAGCTCTTTTCAAAACTGCCTGCAGCTCTCTGGAAACACAAAGACACACACCAGCTCTTTTTCAAAACTGAAACTAAAAAGCTGCAAAACTAAACTGCAAAATGGCTGACCTGACCTCAGCCCCACCCACTCTCTGACATCACTGTTTTCATAAAGGTACATTGCTTAAACATCCATGTCTTAAAAGTACTCTCACATGACAACAAGAATAGGGAAGTTTTACTTAAATTGCATAGAACCATGGCTAAACCACACCTGGAGTTCTGTGTGCAGTTTTGGTACCCTAACCATCGAGGCAGTTCACCAGTCATGTTCCCAGGATGGCACGACTGTCCTATGAAGAGAGATTGGTGAACTGGGCCTGTATTCTCTAGAGTTTTGAAGAATGAGAGGTGATCTCATTGAAATCTACAAAACAGTGAGAACTACACTCCTGCTCTCGCTGTTGACCCCACTTCCCTCTGACTTGTGATCCACACCCCAACATCATACAGCTGTAGCCTGGGATCTAGTGACAATAGCTGAGCCTCAGATATGTGTCACATTTCAGCAACCACCACATCCCCGGTGGCGGTACTGTTAAATAGAGCTGCCGGCCTCTAATTGGCCAGCATCTCTCAGCATGGGAGATTGTGGCCTTTAGGGTTTTTGATGCTGGCGAAAGCTTGCTGTTGTCCAGTTAAGTGCGTGAATGGCATTTAATGGTGGTCCTTCCGTAAATAGGTGATGCAAGACTCACCAGCTGTCCCAAGATAATACCACCTCAGGAAGATTTATTTCCTAAATTTAGGGGGCTCGACTTTAGCCTTTTCCTACTGTGTTGCCATGAAAATAGTGTGGATGGACATTATATAAATGATCTACAAGCAGGAACAGAGCGCGACATAGAAACATTTGCAGATGATACTGAAAGCAGGAGGTGAAGAGGAGATAAAGATTTAACAGACAGACATAGATAGGCTAGGTGATTAGGCCAATGATTGGCAAACAGAGATAAATGGAGATAAGTGTGAGGTTATCCATTTTGGCTAAAAAAAATAGAAAGGCAAATTATTATCTAAATGGAAAGCAGATTCAAGATGCATCTGGGCAGAGGGATCTGGGTGTCTTTGTTCATGAATCACAGAAAGTCGGTGTGCAGGTACAGTATGTAATTAAAAAGGCAAATGGAATGTTAGCGTTTATTGCAAAAGGATTGGATCTAATTGAGGTGTATAAAATACGAAATGGGATTGTTCAAGGAGATGTAGACCAAATGTTCCCCCTTGTGGGGCAACCTAGAACGAGAGGTCACAGATATAGGTTGAGAGACGGTAGATTTAAAACTGAGATGAGAAGGAACTACTTCTTGCAAAGGGTGGTGAATTTGTGGAACTCGCTGCCCCATAGTGTGGTGAAATCTGAGTCATTAAATGGTTTCAAGAAGGAGATGGATATATTTCTGATTTTTTAAAAACAGGTAAAAGGGATATGGACAACAGGTGGGGAGGTGGATTTGAGACCAAGAAGAGATCAGCCATGATCTGATTGAATGGCGGAGCAGGCTCGAAGGGCTGAATTGCCCACTTCTGCTCCTAATTCTTATGTTCCTATGTTTGTTCCTATGACATTGTTGGGCATGAGGTGAGATCATGATGTTGCTAATTAATGTCTCCCATAAAATAAGAGAATGATATTAAATTTCTAGTTTTTGATGATTTCAATATAGTTAAGATGAAACAATGACTTAGGTTTACATAACAGCCTTCATTGAAGTTAACATTGCAAAGTGCTTTTCAGGCAATGGGGTGACCATCAAAGAATTGGAAGAAATGGGTTTTACGCCGGTGTGAATTTACAGCAGGATCTTCTGCTGGTGCTCACCATGACAGCTCGATAAACCTGCTGGAAGCTGACGTAAAACCTATTTGCACCCTGCTAATATGATGCAGATGACAGTCTGACCACTCATGCCTGATTCCCCATGGTGCCAGTGGGAAAACATGCCACTGTAAAACATGTCTGAAACAACATGACATGCAGATGTCGGGTCTCACCCGAACAATACCTGGGGCTGCCTCCGGAATTAAGGATGGAGGCCGACGGCAACCATGGACCTTGGAACACCAGAGCACTGGGTGGAGAAGGCATCTGCAGGTGGGTCTTCCAGATTTGGTGTCCTGAAGGGGGTCTATCTTCCAATCTCATAGTGTTCCATGATTATCTAACTCCTTTCTCAGGAGATCCATTTTCAGACTCAGAATGTTCCTGGAGGCCCATCTTCATCCTCAGGAAATCCATCATCCAGCCTGCAAGTGCTCCCGGAGATCCATCTTCATTATCAGGATTTATATTTTCTTTTTTCAGTGGTAGATCAGTGATGTTAGGCACCTTTTCAATATGGTACCCAGATAGGACAGCGAGCTATATCCCACCAGGCCTGCCCCATCACAGAATACAGTGCAAAACACCCAGTTGCGCAATTAATGAGATAGGGGTGGGTGGATTTGGTTTGTGTGGTGATTTGTGGTGATTCCCCCTTTAAGGGCAACACAGCAGAGTAAGGGTCACCTGGCTTGGGAGCCCAATCGATCCTGAATGTGGTTAATCACACAAGGGGGTGGTGTCCCCTCTTAGGCCGGAGGCATGTAGGAAGCGAGCTGCAATTCTTCCTATTAATAAATACTTTTGGATTTCTAATTAAGTCCGTGAAAGCACATCATTGCATATGTTTTCCCACCGGACTCCACAGCGGAAACCCACTACGTTCCAACGCCTGCCATGGGGCTGAGTCCCAGAATGGAAAAATTCTGACGATTGAGGAACAAGGAGAAAATTCCAGCCACTTGAGATAAACAAGGCGGGATTCTCCGACACCCCACCAGGTCGGAGAATCCCCGGGGGGTGGCGCGAATCCCGCACTGCCGCTCCGACGCTGGTTGCCTTATTCTGCGGCCTGCGAAAAAGTCAGCTGACGGGAATCGCGCCGCGAATGGCAAGAATCAGCGCAACGCGATGGTCCCCGGGGCTGCTGCAAATCTCTGGCCCGGATGTGCCAAAGTCCCGCTGACGTGACAATAGCTCACGCCGGCGTAAATCAAAGTAGGTCTGAAACCGCCGGAGAGGAAACATGTCTGGGGGTGGGGGTTGCGGGTGCCGGTGGAGGATGCTCCCCAGGGCCGGGGATGGTGGGAGCGGGGATGGGTGGGCCAGGGATCGGGGGTGCCGGGGATGGGAGCCAGGTGTTGTGGGTTCTGGGGATGGGAGGGCCAGGGATCAGGGGTGCCATGGATGGGGATGCCTGGGATGGGGGGGGGGGGGGGGGGGTATTTGCCTGGCCAGGTGCCATGTGGCAACAGTGGCGATCAGGCAACCCATGGCACCTGGCTGCGGAGGGGGGTATGGGCAATGATGACATGTCATCTACCCCACCGCCTGCAGACTGTTATGTTTGGGTATCACCCAGCGATGTTGGCCGCCGTAGCGGGAGCTTCCCTTCTACATGTTGCCCTATGGGAGCTGGAGCAGCAACGTGCCAGGGAGGCGGCGGTGGCTGCCGCTGAGGGGCAGGTGACAGCTGCCCAGGCTGGAAAGCCGCCCACCCGACAGGACGAGGAGGAGGACAAGGAGGTGGTGGTGGTTGCACGGCAATGGAGGCTTCCGATGAGGCTCCGTGTGTACCGGCAGCGCTCATCGTACCTTGACCTCACGGACCGGGTATGCAGGAGGAGACCCAGGATGAGCCGGGAAATTGTCGCCCGTATCTGCCATCTGATGGCACCCCTGGCACCGTGTGGGACTGGGGGTGGACACCCTCTCCCGGTGGCTGTCAAGATGACGGTGGTTCTGAACGTCTACGCCACGGATTCATTCCAGTCGCCGAGTGGGGACCTGTCCGGTATCTCCCCAGGCATCGGTGCACTGGTGCATCTGTGCAGTGACTGACGCCCTGTACGACATCACGGAGCGCTACATCCAGTTCCCTGTGGACTGCGCCCACCAGGATGCCCGGGCAACCGGGCTTTGCTGCCGTGGCCAGGATGCCCATGGTACAGGGGGCGATCGATGGGGTGCACGTCGCCGTGCGGCCACCAGCGGAGAACAGTGATATGTTCATGAACAGGAAGGGGGCCTACTCCATGAACATACTGGTGGTCTGTCACCACTGGATGAAGATCCTGCACGTCTGCGCCCATTACCCGGGCAGTGTGCATGACTCGTTCATATTGGCACAATCATTTATCCCCGCCATGTTCGAGGGAAATGCCCCCCGGCTGAGGGGCTGGTTGCTGGGCGACAAGGGTTACCCGTTGCAGCCGAGGCTGATGATGCCTATACGGAGTCCGCAGACCGACGCGGTGCACCGCTAAAATGATGCCCATGCAGCGACCAGGTATGTGGTCGAGAGGTGCTTTGGGGTGCAAAGAAGCCCTTCAGGCGCCTCTTTTGATCTGGAGGGGCCCTCCAGTACCTGCCGGAGAGGGTCGGCTGCATCCTGCACAACATAGCCAAGCATAGGGGCGATATGCTGGAGGCAGAGGAGGAGGAGCAACACGATGAAGGGCAGGCCTCCCAGATGAGGAGGATGGGAACAATGTACGGGACAGATAGGCTGGGTAGGGGCGGGAGGCTGCTCACCGTCACCGGCTGGGCCAGCGGGCACGGGACGGGTTGATAGCCGCACGGTGCACAGACTAGGGAGGGTGGGAATCGCTGTGTATGGGCACGGACAGCACAGTTCGCCACCCCACCCACCACCCAATCACCCGCATGCACACCACCCCTCCATTGCACATCCACCTGCGGCACAATGGGCCAGGCTCACACGGTCGCCGATGGAAGCGGGCCTATTGCATGCCATGGAGGATGATGACAACCCGCTCTGCGATGAGCTCCGGGCTCTACATTGTTAGACAATGTCTAACTCATGGCCACAGTAACACCCTCCACCTGGGCCGTCCGTGCATGCGGCCTGGACACTGCAGCGCATGGTCCTGTCGTCTGCCCGGGGGCGGGATGGCGAGGAAGACCCGGGGAGGGGGGGGGGGGGGCACACGCACCTGAGTTCGATGTCCTATCACCCCTCACACACACTGGCGCTCACCTCCCACCCCACCCCCGCATGCATCGGACAGAGCACAGAGGCAGCTTCTGGAGGTGTGAAAGTGATTTTAATGACAAACACTTCATAGATGTGCCCTAGCCCCTATGACTAATCTGTGCCCTGCACTCGTTCCAACTTATTCAGTGTCTAGTTTTTTGGCCTTACGGGTCCTATGACTACGCCTAGGTGGTTCCCCAGACGGTACAGCAAAACTAGAGGTGGACTCCTGTGATTCCTACCCGGTGACTAGTGTCCCCTTTGGCGGCCGTTGCCTGGGGCGGTCCCGGCCTGGATGGCCCAGGCTGCGCCTCAGGTGGGCGGGATGGTGAGCTGCCAGCCTGTTCGGCCCGTCGCCCATCAGATGCAACTGGGACGGAAGGGGGGGGGGGAGTCCGAGGTGTCGCGGTGTTCCAGGACTTGCCCTGCAGGAGGACCCGGAACGGGCCCCAGCACCTCCTCCTCCCTTAGGGTGCCCGATGGCCCCCGGGCCTCTCCATGGGTCGGAGATGCGAACAGATACAGCATCCGACGCACCTCCGGCACCTGGCGCTGCCAGTCCTGGAGGCCCGCCCTGGTATCAACAAGGGTCTGCAGGTTTGCAGCCATGGAGCTCAGGGTGTTGGCCATCCCTGCCTGTTTCCGGGCGACGCTGGCCAGCATCTGGGCAATGGCGCCGATGCCCTCAGCGATGGCCTGCTGAGACTGCGCCACTGCCTGCAGAGACTGGGCCACGGTGTTGAGTGCCGCTGCGATCTGCAGCTGGCTCTGGCTCATGGCTTCCTGTGAGAGGGCAGCCATGTCCCGGGCCACGGCCGCCGCCCGCACGGAAAGCCCCAGGCCTTGCATACTGTGACCCATGTCTGACACCGTCGCACCCACCGTGGACGCCACCCATGCGGTTTAGGCCTGGGCGGCACGCATGACCAGCACCACTCCCTGCTCCTGCACGCAGGTGGACTCCTCCACCTGCTGCAGGCCGCCCGTCACCCCCTTCACTTGTCCCTGGGTCCGTGACTGCACCAGGCCTATGGGTGGGTGTGGTAACTCCAGGAACCCGGGACCAGTCTGGGCAGCAGCTGGTCGCTGGGGCCGGGCTGCCCTCCGACCGTCCGGCCCCTCGGCTGCTCCTACCTCCAGCTGCTGTACCGGGCCGGCTGTGTGGTGCTCACCAGTGAGTGTACCAGAAGCCTCATCGCTAAAGTGACCAACCGAGGTGAGTGTCTCTGCGATGGTGGAGGGTGTAAGAGATATGAGTGGCGTAATGTCGAGGTCCTCATCGGACCCGCAGTCCGGGGTTCCCTGGGGTGGTGTTTCCTGTCTGTCCGTCCCCTCTCTTTGGGTGTCCTGGGTGGTTGAGTCCTGTGCGTCAGTGTCCTGGTTGGGTGTGTCTTGGGTGGTGGTGTCCTGTGCGTCAGTGTCTGGGTGTGTGTGTCCTGTGTGTGTGTCCTGTGTGTGGGTGTCCTGGGTGTGGGTGTCCTGTGTGTGGGTATCCTGTGTGTGGGTGTCCTGTCTGTGGGCGTGTCCTGTCTGTGGGTATCCTGTGTGTGGGTGTCCTGGGTGGGTGTGTCCTGTCTGTGGGTGTCCTGTATGTCATTGTCCTGGGACGGGGGCCTGTTGGTATGGCTGCCCTCCCCGTCGCTGGGTGTGGCCCTTCGGCGTTGCCACACTGGCACTGGGTGGGGGCATCGTATGCCTGACAGCCCGGGTCGTTCCATGTCTTGTGGGCGCCCTGGCACGTCCTGGGTGCGGTCGGCATCCGCAGGGATGGGTGGGTCGACGTTTGGTCCTGCAATGCATAATACTGCATGCATGGTTAGACACACAGATGGGGGGGTGAAGGGAGGAAAGAGGGAAGGGGGGATGGGGGAAAGGGGAGATGGGGAAAGGGGGATGTGAGATGTGAGGAAGGGGGGGGGGAAGGGGGGAAAGGGGAGATGGGGGCAAGGGGAGATGTGGGAAAGGGGTGGGAGATGGGAGAAGGGGGGATAGGGGGATGGGGGAAGGGGATGCGGAAAGGGGGAAATGGGAGATGGGGGATGGAGAAAGGGGGAAAGGGGAGATGGAGGGAAGGGGGGAAGGGAGGATGGGAGAAGGGTGGATGGGGAAAGGGGAGATGGGGGAAGGGGAGAAAGGGGGATTGGGGAAGGGGGATGCGGAAAGGGGAGATGGGGGGAAGGGGGGATGGGAGATGGGGAAGAGGCGAAGCGGGGGAAGGGGAGATGGGGAAAGGGGAAATGGGAGATGGGGGTAGGGGGCGGGGGGGAAGTGGGTGTGTGAAAGGGGGAATGAGGAGAATGCAGTGGGGGGTCTCACTTGGTGCTGCACCCCGACCTCTGCTTCCACAACCTCCCAGTCCACCTGCAAGGTCCAGGGCCCTCTCCTCATGAACGGTAAGGGGGCGCAATTCAGGTTGACCCCCTCCGGTCCTCTCACGCTCCCGGTTGTTATGAGCGCGCTTCTCCTGGGGGGGGGGGGGGGGGGGGGGGGGGCGGGGCAGCAGAGATAAAGGGCAACAGTGTTAGGTGGATATATATATACTTGCAGACCAGCGATTATGTGTATGTTGGCATAGGTTCACAGCCCATCCTGCCAATGCAGTCTGCATTCAGCAATCATTTATCTCAATGTTGTTGGTAGGATTTTGATACATGCAAATCGGCTACCATATTTAACTACACAATTACAATAACGAGGTTTGAAGAGTAAATAATTGACTGAGGAGCACTTTGAGACATTTTGAAGGCATGAAAGATGCAAAAGAAATGCAAGTTGTTTCTTTTTTTCTTCATGAAATAAACAATATAAAAGTCCTGCCTTTCAATAATTTGAAAACTATCTGGTATAATACAAAACAGCCTGTGAACTATCTGCAATTTGTGGTGTACATTTTTAAAAATACTGCAGCATTTGAAAAGTGCTCTAACATTTGACTGATGTTTGGACTTGGATAAATGGTTGAAGCCAACATATTTCCATATATTTGTGGCAGGATGTTAAAATTGCACACACAGCCTTGTCTGAACACGTCTCGTCTCTGCATCTTACCCAATTGCTCTTCAGTTTCCATGACGTGGAATAATAAGACTGCCTGCTTGTGTCTCTTTTGTGATTTCTTTGTATTTGAGAGCTGCAAGTTGGGCAACATCTTACTTTGGTATTTAAGAACATTCAGAGCCAAACATTATTCCTATTATTTGTGTTAGTCTTTGCATATCCTTGGGCTGGATTCTCCGCACCCCAACGCCGAAATCGCGTTCGGCGATGGGGCAGAGAATCCATTTTCCCGCATGAAATTGGGACTGGCGGCGGTTCCGTGATTCTCCGCCCCCAAAAAGCACTGCACCGAGTACCCACCACCTGAGGCCATTGCCTGACTCGGGGGTGAGCCGATTAGAGGGCAGGGGGGGGGCCTCACTCGGGATTGGGGGCTATATGTGCGGGCGATCCGAGTCGGGCGAGCGGCAGATCGGGGGCACTACTCCAGTGGTCCAGGTCTGCGGGCTGAGTCCGCCATGGAGCACGGCGCAGCCACTGAAGGCCACCACTGTGCGCATGCGCGACCTCTGACCCAGAGGTGCGGGGGCCGCAGGAGCTGCGAGCTCCATGACAGCTGCCTGCAAACCCTCGGCAAGGCTGTGACTCTGTAGCCATTTGATGCCTGGCGCAAAAGACCACAGTTTTCACGACGGCGTGGGGACATAGTCCCGAAAACGGAGAATCCAGCCCCTTGTTTGTGGTGAAACTTAAATGTGTATTAAATTGGAGAGTATGTTGTGATAAAATTAAAACATATAAAATGAGAACCTTTGTTATATGTTGGCTAATTGTGAAATACTCTTGATGGGGAATTAAATACTTTTCAACAATTTGCACCTAATATTATCAAGCACTCACAGGACTCCGATTTAACATTAAAACTTAAACTCTGACCCAACAATGGGAAAGATACCTTGATACACTCTGTGCAGCAAAATTGTAAATATGTTCATTATAAATGAGTTGACTACCTTAAGCCCAAAGTACAAACATATTTATCACCGAGAGTACAGAATACTTCTGAAATAAAAATGGCATTCTGTGGGGGTCAGGGCTTAAATGAAATGAGAGCTGACATCAGCCTCAGGAAGAATTACATCAGCCAGTGCCATTTTGGAGAGCAGTACTGTCCTGAAAATCTGTGTGTAAAATGGGGAGTGCCTGCAAATATCCCATCACACAGGAAAGCTCTTAGATTATTTTCAGAAATTGCACTTTGCATCATAATAATAATAATAATAACTTATTGTTACAAATAGGCTTCAATGAAGTTACTGTGAAAAGCCCCTAGTCGCCACATTCCAGCGCCTGTTCGGGGAAGCCGATATGGGAATTGAACCCACGCTACTGGCCTTGTTATGCATTACAAGCCAGCTGTTTAGCCCACCGTGCTAAACCAGCCCCATCATGGTGTATGAGTCCCTTTCAGGGATTATTCTTGATCAGATGTACCTACTGGTTAACCTCCTTCAACTTCAGGAAGTGAGAGTCAGATTTCAAGGATATTCGACTGGGTCTGTAGTGTCTGATCAGCCCCTCCCGGATGGAAAAGAGGCATTCATGATTGTTAAATTCTTCCTGAGAGCCTTTTATTTTTAATAAGTTTTGGTTAGATTGTAATTTTCCCAGATATCATAAAGGTGCAGGTAGAAATTCCTCAGTTAAGTTTCTTCCCACCAGAAAGAGATATGGAGTTGGGTTCTTTGTGTTAGTAATACAGAAAACTATGTGAGACAACATAAATTACACGTAAAAGTTTATTAAAAAAAAGCAAACATTAAATATTGAAGTGGCAGGCATAATTCAGGGCACTAGTTAGACCTATGAAGTGAGAAAATAGCTAGTTCTTATTTCTAATACGGAATCTCAGTTCATGCTTTAATTGTTACAGAAATGATGGGCGGGATTCTCCTGTTTCTCGATGGTACACCGTTTGCTGGCAGCAGGTGTCTCTCTTCCCACCGCTTGCCCATGGGATTTGCCATTGAAGCCATCGCATGCCGTCGGGAAACACATAGGCGGGGTGCGCTGTCAGCAGGAAAAGAGAACCCCACTGGCCGGAGAATTCCGGCCAATATTTCAAAAAGGATATCCATCAAATATTAAAATAGAACATAGAACATTACAGCCCTTCGGTCCTCGATGTTGTACCGACCTGTGAAACCACTCTAAAGCCCATCTACACTATTCCCTTATCGTCCATATGTCTATCCAATGACCATTTGAATACCCTTAGTGTTGGCAAGCCCACTACTGTTGCAGGCAGGGCATTCCACGCCCTCACTACTCTCTGAGTAAAGAACCTACCTCTGACATCTGTCTTATATCTATCTCCCCTCAATTTAAAGCTACGTCCCCTCATGCTAGACATCACCATCCGGGGGAAAACGCTCTCACTGTCCACCCAGCCAATCCTCTTGTATGCCTCAATTAAGTCACCTCTTAACCTTCTTCTCTCTAACGAAAACAGCCTCAAGTCCCTCAGCCTTCCCTCAGAAGATCTTCCCTCCATACCAGGCAACATTTTGGTAAATCTCCTCTGCACCCTTTCCAATGCTTCCACATCCTTCCTATAATGCGGCAACCAGAATTGCACGCAATACTCCAAATGCGGCCGCATCAGAGTTTTGTACAGCTGCAACATGACCACATGGCTCCGAAACTCAATCCCTCTACCAATAAAAGCTAACACACCGTACGCCTTCTTAACAACCCTCTCAACCTGGGTGGCAACTTTCAGGGATCTATGTACATGGACACCGAGATCTCTCTGCTCATCCGCATTGCCAAGAATCTTACCATTAGCCCAGTACTCTGTCTTCCTGTTATTCCTTCCAAAATGAATCACCTCACACTTTTCTGCATTAAACTCCATTTGCCACCTCTCAGCCCAGCGCTGCAGCTTATCTATGTCCCTCTGTAACTTGTAACATTCTTCCGCACTGTCCACAACTCCACCGACTTTAGTGTCATCTGCAAATTTACTCACCCATCCTTCTACGCCCTCCTCCAGGTCATTTATAAAAATGACAAACATCAGTGGCCCCAAAACAGATCCTTGTGGTACACTACTAGTAACTGGACTCCAGTCTGAACATTTCCCATCAACCACCACCCTGTGTCTTCTTCCAGCTAGTCAATTTCTGATCCAAACTGCTAAATTACCCAGAATCCCATGCCTCCCTATTTTCTGCAGTAGCAGAACCTTATCAAACGCTTTACTGAAATCCATATACACCACATCAACTGCTTTACCCTCATCCACCTGGTTGGTCACCTTCTCAAAGAACTCAATAAGGTTTGTGAGGCACGACCTACCCTTCACAAAACCGTGTTGACTATCTCTAATCAAATTATTCCTTTCCAGATGATTATACATCCTATCTCTTATAAATCTTTCCAAGATTTTGCCCACAACAGAAGTAAGGTTCACTGGTTTATAGTTACCGGGGTTGTCTCTACTCCCCTTCTTGAACAAGGGGACAACATTTGCTATCCTCCAGTCTTCTGGCACTATTCCTGTAAACAAAGATGACTTAAAGATCAAAGCCAAAGGCTCAGCAATCTCCTCCCTAGCTTCCCAGAGAATCATAGGATAAATCCCATCCGGCCCAGGGGACTTATCTATTTTCACACTTTCCAGAATTGCTAACACCTCCTCCTTCTGAACCTCAAGCCCTTCTAGTCTAGTAGCCTGTATCTCAGTATTCTCCTTGACAACATTGTCTTTTTACTGTGTGAATACTGACGAAAAATATTCATTTAGCACCTCTCCTATCTCCTCGGACTCCAAGCACAACTTCCCACTACTGTCCTTGACTGGCCCTACTCTTACCCTAGTCATTCTTTTATTCCTGACATATCTATAGAAAGCTTTAGGGTTATCCTTGATCCTACCTGCCAAAGACTTCTCATGTCCCCTCCTGGCTCTTCTTAGCTCTCTCTTTAGGTCCTTCCTAGCTAACTTTAACTCTCGAGCGCCCTAACTGAACCTTCATGTCTCATCTTTACATAAGCCTTCTTCTTCCTCTTGACAAGTGTTTTGACTGCTTTAGTAAACCACGGTTCCCTCGCTCGACCACTTCCTCCCTGCCTGACAGGTACATACTTATCAAGACACGCAGTAGCTGTTCCTTGAACAAGCAGGGGCTGGTTTAGCACGCTGGGCTAAATCGCTGGTTTTTAAAGCAGACCAAGCAGGCCAGCAGCACGGTTCAATTCCCGTACCAGCCTCCCCGAACAGGCGCCGGAATGTGGCGACTAGGGGCTTTTCACAGTAACTTCATTGAAGCCTACTTGTGACAATAAGTGATTTTCATTTCATTTCAAGCTCCACATTTCCATTGTGCCCATCCCCTGCAGTTTTCCTCTCCGATGTATCCTAAGTCTTGCCTCATCGCATCATAATTGCCTTTCCCCCAGATATAACTCTTGCCCTGCGGTATATACCTGTCCCTTTCCAGCACTAAAGTAAACGTAATCGAATTGTGGTCACTATCACCAAAGTGCTCACCGACCACCAAATCTAACACCTGTCCTGGTTCATTACCCAGTACCAAATCCAATATGGCCTCGCCTCTCGTTGGCCTATCTACATACTGGGCGCGATTCTCTGATGCCACGCCGTTTGGGAGAATCGCCTGGGGCACCATTTTTTTCACGCGACGCCGGTCCGACGCCCTCCCGTGATGCACCCAAGCGGCGAGTTCAGCACTATCCAGTTCTGCGCGGCAAAGTCCGGTGAATCACCCAAGACACCCAAAATGGTGATTCTCCACCACCCCCGCTATTCTCAGGCCCGGATGGACCGAGCGGCCTGCCCAAAACTACGGCTTCCCACCGGCACCATCCACACCTGGTTGCTGCCAGCGGGAACAGCGTGGGAACGCGGGGGGGGGGGGGTTCCTTCACCGGGGTAGGACTCAAAAGGGGTCTGGCCCGCGATCGGTGCCCACCGATTGGTGGGTCGGCCTCTCTGAAGGAGGACCTCCTTTCCTCTGCGCCCCGCAAGATCCATCCGACATCTTCTTGCGGGGCGGCCTCAGGGAGGACGGCAACTACGCATGCGCGGGTGACGCCAGTTACGTGGCGGATGACGCAGCGCCGCTTCTATGCGGCGCCAATGCCCAGGGCACGCTGACGACGCTGCTTTAGCGACACGCCCCCCCCCCGAGTTTCTCGCGGCCCCGATCCTAGCCCATTTTCGGGCCCTGAATCGGTCGAGATCGGGGCCGTTGTTAAACTTGACGGCGTTCACGACAGCATGGGCACTTAGTCACGGGAGCGGAAAATCGCGCCCACTGGGTCAGGAAACTCTCCTGCACACATTGGACAAAAAAGTAAGATGATCTTGATCCCTGAGTGAGATGTGCAGTCATCAAACAAATATAAATTTATCTGATTGGCTTCAGATACGTATAGTACATTTGGAGGTTGAATAATTAATTTTTTTGGTGTTTCTTTAATTGTAACGAAACCACTCCTTTTAATTTCCCATATTTAGTGAAAAGACCACCCATTATAATTTTGTATCTGTTCAATTCCAGAAACTGATGGCTTGACCTCTTCTTTAGGCAAGGCCTAGGTGGTCAATGTTGGTCAATATTCTCCCTTAGTCATAGGATGACTTCAAGCGAGATAACAAGAATTGGAACTGCAAGTCCACAGAGGCAGATGTCCTTTCACCAGAATTCCTTTTATTAACAAAACCAACAGCAGTACAACCATGTGCATTCAGCTTGGTGTCTGCACTGGGAGTGCAGAGGTTCTGACACTCCCTGTTATACACAGAGAAAGGGGTTCCCTGATTGGGCCACTAATCAGGGAACTAGTATTCCAATTGGCCAATCTCAAAGGCCTGGTCTAAGTTATTACAGGGACCTAAGGTTCTTTTATCTGATTTGTTATTTTAGTTATCAGGTCTACTTGCTCTTGTTAGAGAAAGTAATGTTTAATGTTGTTTTTTGCTGTATTTTTTATCATCAAATTTACAATGTTGTGAAGGGAGTTAAGCTGATCATATTTTTGCAAGCTGCTTTTTGACATCTGTTGAATGGAATGATACTTTTCCTGAGTTTAAAGAGCAGTAACTGTTTTAATCTCGCATTCTTGCATTAATAGCATATCCTTTGACACTTATTCTTTCACAACATGGTAACACTATCTGCCCATTCATAATGAAAACCTCACTAAAATGTGTTTTTTAAACGTTTCCAATGGCATTTATTTGGTGAAATACTATTCGCCCTATAATTAAATTTATATTAACAGTCAAATTTGCTGGCACAATGTTGTAGTAATAGGATTTAAATCTCTTCTTCACACTTCTTCGCGGATGAAGATTTTTGGAAAGTTGTATTCTTCTTCTCATTGGCTGCAAGCCCTCTGATGGCGAGTCAGTTCTGTCCATGACCGGCAGATTTTCACACAGCAGGTTCAAGTGAAGGTGTAGTTGCTTTTGGCGGCAATTGGATCTATCCTTTTCCTCTTTCCTTTTTCATGCTGGCTCTTTGCTCAATCTCAAAAGTGTCCGTAGCACTCCCGGCATGGCATCTCCAAGCATTACAATCTATTGCCTGCGCTTCACACTGTCGTTGGTCAATGTGGCACTGAGAGCGATTTCTTTCGGGAGTCCTTGAAATGTTTGCTCAAGGCCCCGCTATGCCATTTATCAGTGGCCATCTCTCTGTACTCAAGAGACCTCTGATGTGCCAGGCTTGTCTGTATTGATTTTCATGAAACTGTTTCACCATGGCCAGGAACTTTGGTGGACATCCAAGCTTTTCAAGCATTTTCCAAAATCCATCTCTGCTGACGGTGTATTGCTGCTGACCTTGAAAGGACATGTTGCTATCAGAATGCTGATTGGCAGGCTTGGAAGTTTAGTGGTGATAGTCCTCTTTACTGTGAAGCCAATAGTGAGGCACTGCTCATCTTGAGGTCTACCTGTCAGTTGGCCTTGCTCTGAGAAGCGGACCTATAAGACCATAAGACATAGGAGCAGAACTAAGGAAATTCAGCATGTTCACATTGACTCTTGCCAACTTTTACTGATCCTATCTGGCTGCATAAAAGCCTGGTATGACAACTGCTCAGCCCAAGACCACAAGAAACTTCAGAGAGTCGTGAACACTGCCCAGTCCATCACACAAACCTGCCTCCCATCCATTGACTCTACCTACATCTTCCGCTGCCTGGGGAAAGCGGGCAGCATAATCAAAGACCCCCACCCACGCAGCTTACTCACTCTTCCAATGTGTTCCATCGGGCAGGAGATACAAAAGTCTGAGAACATGCACTAACAGATTCAAAAACAGCTTCTTCCCCGCTGTTACCAGACTCCTAAACAGCCCTCTTATGGACTGACCTTCACCCGATGCCGGTGTCTATGTATTTACATTCAGCCCACCAGGGCTGAGCATTGCTGGGGGCGACCGTTGTCATCCGAATCGATCATTTTTCTCATGTTCCAGCAGACTCGTTTAAAAATTCTTATTCTTTCCCCACCTTTTGAAGGAAGGTTAGGAGTTCACATTTTCTTCTTGGTCAGATTGGCTGCATTAAATGCTGCCCATTGACTATCGCAAGCCAACTGGATGATGGGGAGATGAGCAATTGTTGAGGCCACCTATTCTTGGCCTTGTCCAATTCAAGAGCAAGCAGTGCTATCCTTACAAAGGCTGCTTAGTTGCTGAGGGTTCTGCCAGGTGATGATGTTGTCTCTATGCCATCTTCAAAACGAAAAATATGCTGAGCCGCCTGCATGCAGGATTTCCTTGCCAAGTCCCAGTTGAAGAGGACATTTTTCCTTCCTTCCTGCACAGTTGGGATTAAGATGGAGTACAGTTTGTTCTGACAGACCCCAACTTTTAAGACTGGAGCTCAATTGTCGCGGCCCAGCAAACTAGGACGGTGAAAGCGAGGTCTCCAAGCTGTAGGTTTGGATTCAGTTTCCCTGTCCTATGTGGATTGCTGACCAAGGCTTGAATAGACCCTACTACGTCTCTTGCTATCTTATCCATAGCTGGTGTAGCAACAACCATAGTTCACGCAATATGGTGTGGCATGCCTTTGATCCAGAGCATGATGGTCATTTGAACCGGTTGGAATCCTTCCCCCCGGCCATTATCTTTGTCAAGGAAGACACCTTCACTATGTTTTTCTCATCAGCTACAGACGGTGTGCTGGGGTGTGGTGCTTGGGTCTGGCAGTGAGAGTTGGATGCAGATGAGGACCAGTGATTCCAGTCCATCCTACAAGTAGGATGCAGCTAACTGACAATACAAGGGTACTATCTCTACCTGAACACCCCGTACACTGGAATATTTAAATATTGAAGGAAAATAAACCCAAAAGAAATGTCCTAATCCTTTTAAAGATGGAAATAAACAGTATGTACATCATGATGACTCAGCAGGCATTCTTTAAATATGAAGTAACAGTTCCCACAAATGTGAATTATTTAAGGTCAAGTAACAAGTTAAAGAAGCATGACGCTGTTTCAGCTGTGTTACTGGATAATGTAAAGTGTTCACGTCAATAATAATAATTAATAATAATTATTAATAATAATAACCTTTATTGTCACAAGTAGGCTTACATTAACACTGCAATGAAGTTACTGTGAAAAGCCCCTAGTTGCCACATTCCGGCGACTGTTTGGGTACACAGAGGGAGAATTCAGAATGTCCAAATTACCTAACAGCACGTCTTTCGGGACTTGTGGGAGGAAACCGGAGCACCCGGAGGAAACCCACGCAGACACAGGAAGAATGTGCAGACTCCGCACAGACAATGACCCAAGCCGGGAATTGAACCTGGGACCCTGGTCCTGTGAAGCAACAGTGCTAACCACTGTGCTACTGTGCCACCCAAGACTTTGATTTCGCTAGATATTTTAATTAATTCAATGAGAGTATTTCTAAAACAACTTTTGTTCTTCACTAGTTGTGTGTTAGTTTGGCTTAGTATTCCTTAGCTGTGAGTTAGAATGTTGAGTTCAAGCTCCACTCTGAGCTTTGAGCACAAATTCTAGGATGGCATTTCAGTATCTTGAAGAGGTAACAGAGAGTAGATAAGAGTAATGTAATAGATGTGATATACCCATATTTCAAAATGACCTTCAATAGAGTACTGGCTAATAAGGTCAGAACAGTCCCTGTCCACATGTAATAAGGCCACGACAACATTAAGGCTTGTGATAATAAGTGGCAAGCAACATTCACACCATTCAAATAACAGACAATGACCATCTCCAACACGTTAGAAACCATTTCTCCATGATATTCAACGGCATTACCATAGCTGAAAACCCCATCATCAACATCCTGAATCTTGACTGGAAACTTTCCTGGACCAGCCTTATAAATACTGTGGCTACAAGAACCGATCTGTGGTTGTGAATCCGTCGATATCCTGACTCCCCAAAGTCTGTCTATCAATCACAATAAACAAGCCAGGAGTGTGATGGAATACTCTCCACTTGCCTGGATGAGTCCAGTTCCCACAGCACTCAAGAAGCTGAACACTATCCAGAACAAAGCAGCCTGATTGATAGACACCCCATTCGCTACCTTAAATATTCACTCCCTCCACCACCAGTGCATAGTGGCAGCAGTGTGTACTATCTAATGGATGCAATGCAACAACTCAGCAAGGTTTCTTCAATAGCACCTTCCAAACCCACAACCTCTGCCTAGAACAAGGGCAGGAGATGAATGATAATACCACCACTCCTACATGTGAAACACCAATTTGATTTGGAAACATATAGCTGTTCCTTCACTGGCCAAAATCTTTCACTGCATCAATTCAGCACCATCTTCTGAAGGATGGGCAATAAAGACTGGCCTTATCAGCAATGCTTATATCCCACAAGTGGAATTGAGACAAGTTGCAGAATGACTGAAACCATAAATCAGGGACTAGGGTAAAAGATAGTTAATCAGAGTGCTAGAAGATGGGACGTGGGGTCTCAAAACTATCAGTACTGGGGCCATGTTCTTCACAATTTATATTAACAATTTCGATTTTGGAATCAAAAATTACTAAATTTGCAGGTGACACCAAATTGTGAGAGATTGTCAAATTGAAGCAGACACTTCTAAACTTGCATATAATTGGCAGATGACTCTCAACTTAGATAAATGCAAGGTAGTATATTGTGGTATGAAAAATAAGTAGGTCACAATTATTTACTAAATAAAAATCTAAATGGGATTGATGAGCAAAGGGACCTGGGGGTACAATTACACAAACCAGTAACATTTGTGATGCTGGTTGTTAATAAGGCAATAACAAAACAAAAGCATAGAACATAGACAAATACAGCACAGAACAGGCCCTTCGGCCCACGATGTTGTGCCGAACCTGTGTCCTAGATTAATCATAGATTATCATTGAATTTACAGTGCAGAAGGAGGCCATTCGGCCCATTGAGTCTGCACCAGCTCTTGGAAAGAGCACCCTACCCAAAGTCAACACCTCCACCCAACACTAAGGGCAATTTTGGACACTAAGGGCAATTTATCATGGCCAATCCACCTAACCTGCACATCTTTGGACTGTGGGAGGAAACCGGAGCACCCGGAGGAAACCCACGCAGACACGGGAAGGATGTGCAGACTCCGCACAGACAGTGACCCAAGCCGGAATCGAACCTGGGACCCTGGAGCTGTGAAGCAATTGTGCTAGCCACAGTGCTACCGTGCTGCCCTTAAGAACAAATAAATCTACACTATCATTTTACCGTAATCCATGTACCTATCCAATAGCTGCTTGAAGGTCCCTAATGTTTCCGACTCAACTACTTCCACAGGCAGTGCATTCCATGCCCCCACTACTCTCTGGGTAAAGAACCTACCTCTGACATCCCCCCTATATCTTCCACCATTCACCTTAAATTTATGTCCCCTTGTAATGGTTTGTTCCACCTGGGGAAAAAGTCTCTGACTGTCTACTCTATCTATTCCCCTGATCATCTTATGAACTTCTATCAAGTCGCCCCTCATCCTTCTCCGTTCTAATGAGAAAAGGCCCTCAACCTTTCCTTGTAAGACCTACTCTCCATTCCAGGCAACATCCTGGTAAATCTCCTTTGCACCTTTTCCAAAGCTTCCATATGGTTTATTTTTAGAGTATAGTTGAAAAGTGGAGAAGCTATGTTAAATTTATACCCAACCTTAGTTTGGTCATGCTTGGAGTAAAATGTGGTGTTCTGGTTTCCATATTATCAAAAGGATATAAAGACAGGGGAGAAAGTGTAAACAAAGAGTTACAAGGATAATTTGAGAATGGTGGGGTTTTACCTATCATGAAAGGAAGAACAGATTAGGTCTCTTTTCTCTTGAAAGGCAAAGACTGAGTGTTGACCTAATAGAGATCTTGAAAATTATGAAAGGATCTGATCGCATTTCCACTTGTGATTGGCATCCTTCCATTAATGGAAGCTGATGGGAATGAGCCTTCGAAATTTGACGAGGTCAGATGAGATTGCCTGTTACACTTATCTTGATGGCTGAACAAGCCAGTTGTGGAAAGGCTAGGTCTGCCGTAAGTGCCACACATCATGTTGGCCCTTGCCAGTGGTGGGGGATGATCTCTGTTGGTGCCTTGTTTGCAGGGCTGGTGCCTGCTCTGGAGCTTCTACAACCACATGACATTGTGGTGGTGAACTCTTGACCACAGCTGCACCAGTCGCCAGCTAGACTTTCCCACTTGTCATGATTAATGCTGAGAACGTTCATTTTTTTTTACAGCATCTTTGAGCTTTGGGTGTCCTGCTGTTTCCTGGCACAGACTACCTCTCTTTCTAATATATCCTTGGGGATGCGGCCACATGCCCGAGCCAACAAAGCCTTCTTTGCTTGACTAGGGCTAGCATGCTTGGCATGTTTTCCCTGAAAAGGGCTGCTTCATTGGTGACTTGTAGGGCAGAGCAAAATTCGAGGTTATCAACATAAATATTTACCAAAAATTTAAATAGAGTATTCAGAAAGACTTTTGCTCATAAAGTGGGGAGAATATGGAATTTGCTTTCACAGGCAATAGCTAAGGTGATCAGTGTACATGTAAATGGAAGATAAGCATGTGAGGGAAAAGGGGAAAGTGAGTTTGGCTGATAGATAGATGAAGAAGGGGGCACGGTGGCACAGTGGTTAGCACTGCTGCTTCATAGTGCCAAGCACCAGGGTTCAATTCCGGCCTTGGGTGATTGTGTGAAGTTTTCATGTTCATGTTCTCCCCGTGTCTGCGTGGGTGTCCTCCGGATGCTCCGGTTTCCTTCAAAAAGTCCCAAAAGACGTGCTTCTTTGGTGAATTGGACATTCTGAATACTCCCTCAGTGTACCTGAACATGTGACGACTCGAGAATTTTCACAGTAACTTCATTGCAGTGTTAATGTAAGCCTGCTCACAGTCCAATGATGTACAGGTTAGGTGGGTTGGCCATACTAAATCGCCTCTTAGTGTCCAAAGATGTGCAGGTTAGGTGGGATTACAGGGATAGGACGGGGGAATGGGTCTGGGTCGGGCACTCTTTCAGAGGCTCGGTGCATACTCGATGGGCTGAATGGCCTCCTTCTGCACTGTAGTAATTCTATGGCTCTAAGGATAGGGGTGGGGGGGGGGGGTCAAATGGAACATAAACACTGGTTAGGTCGAATGGTCTTTTTCTGTCCTGTATATTTTGTGTGATTTAAAAAGAGTTCTTACTGCTGTGGATGTGGTCTTTCAACAACAATAAGAACAATAATATAGTGCTTTTAACATAATGAAACATCTCAAGGCGCTTCAGAGGAAATTAAAATATGTATGACACTGAGCCACACAAGCAGATATTAGGTTAGATGACTAAAAGCTTGGTCAATGTGGTGGTATGTATTAGGGGTAATACGGTACACCACGTGTCAACAGGCTATTGGTGGAGGGATGCCAGGTCCTGATAGGATCTGCCACCTACTGGATTCCACCCAGAAATGTGGTTACACACAGAGCTCCTGGTCCGCGATGCGTATGTGGCAGGTTTGGCCTCTTCCCAGATCCGCCAGAGGCTTCTGGAGAAAGAATCTCTGGGACTTACAGAAGCTCGGGCCCTGGCAGCATCCCTCGATGTGACCTCGCGTAACGCCTGCGCCTACGCCCCCGACCGCACTACAGCCCCTTGGGCTCCGTGAACCCCCGCTGCGGTCGACTCTCCGACACCCCCCCCACCCCCGCAAACCTGCGCGGCCAAAACACCAGACCAACCGGGGGGGCCCCGCTGCTATTTTTGCGGCCAGCCGAAACACCCTCGGCAACGATGCTCGGCCCGCGCGGCTACCTGCAAAAGCTGCGGGAAGAAAGGCCACTACGCGACGGTGTGCAAGTCCCACGGGGTCGCCGCTATCTCCGGGGAAGAAACGGGACCACAGACCCAGACCCCCCAGCGATCCACGTGTGACCAACGGACGCCGCCATTTTGGACCCCGGACGCCACGAGGGAGAGATGGGCGCCACCATTTTGTCCACCCCCGACCGCGCTCGGTCCGTGGACGCCACCATCTTGGGTGAAGGACCCCGACACAGACGGCCACATACTGCCTGATTACGATGCTCAACTTCAACAGCCACGTCTGGCTTCGACGACCCTCGACCAGTCGCGACCCCGGACGCTCCAGACTGCAACCACTACAGTCCTAGTGAATGGCTACGAGACGCCGTGTCTTATCGACTCTGGGAGCACGGAGAGCTTCATTCATCCGGACACGGTAAGGCGCTGTTCCCTCGTAATTCGGCCAAGCACCCAGAAAATTTTCCTGGTGGCGGGATCCCACTCCGTTCAGATCACGGGGTTCTGCATCGCTAACCTAACGGTGCAGGGGAGGGAGTTCCGAAATTACCGGCTGTATGTCCTCCCCCATCTCTGTGCGCCCACACTCCTAGGGTTGGACTTCCAATGCAACCTCCAGAGTTTAACTTTTAAATTTGGCGGCCCTATACCCCCACTGACAGTCTGCGGCCTTGCGACCCTCAAGGTTGAACCGCCTTCCTTGTTTGCGAACCTCACACCGGATTGCAAACCCGTCGCCACAAGGAGCAGACGGTACAGCGCCCAGGACCGAGCATTTATCCGGTCCGAAGTCCAGAGGCTGCTGAAGGAAGGCATCATCCAGGCTAGCAACAGTCCCTGGAGAGCCCAGGTGGTAGTTGTTAAGACCGAGGAGAAACAGAGGATGGTCATCGACTATAGTCAGACCATCAACGGGTACACTCAGCTAGATGCGTACCCTCTCCCCCGCATATCCGACATGGTCAATCGGATTGCACAGTACAAGGTCTTTTCCACCGTGGACCTCAAGTCCGCCTACCACCAGCTCCCCATCCGTCCCGGTGACCGCAACTATACTGCCTTCGAAGCAGACGGGCGGTTATACCACTTTTTAAGGGTTCCATTCGGCGTCACGAACGGAGTCTCGGTCTTCCAACGAGAGATGGGCCGAATGGTTGACCAGCACGGTTTACAGGCCACGTTCCCGTATCTCGACAACGTCACCATCTTCGGCCATGACCAGCAGGACCACGACGCCAACCTCCAAAATTTCCTCCAGACCGCTCACGCCCTGAACCTCACTTACAACAAAGAAAAATGCATGTTCCGCACCGATCGTCTAGCCATCCTGGGCTACGTAGTGCGTAATGGAGTGATAGGCCCCGACCCTGGACGCATGCGCCCCCTCACGGAGTTCCCTCTCCCCACTGTGCCAAAGCCCTGAAATGTTGCCTGGGCTTCTTTTCTTATTACGCCCAGTGGATCCCCCAGTACGCAGACAAGGTCCGTGCACTAATCCAGTCCACTATTTTTCTCCTGATGACAGAGGCATGCCAGGCCTTTAGCCGCATCAAAATGGATATCGCAAAGGCCACGATGCGCGCCATCGACGAGTCCCTCCCCTTCCAGGTCGAGAGCGACGCATCGGATGTAGCTCTGGCGGCCACCCTCAACCAAACAGGCAGACCCGTGGCCTTCTTCTCCCGAACCCTCCACGCTTCAGAAATCCGCCACTCCTCAGTGGAAAAGGAGGCACAAGCAATAGTGGAAGCTGTGCGACACTGGAGGCATTACCTGGCCGGTAGGAGATTCACTCTCCTCACTGACCAACGGTCGGTTGCCTTCATGTTCGATAATGCACAGCGGGGCAAGATCAAGAACGACAAGATCTTGCGGTGGAGGATCGAACTCTCCACTTTCAATTATGAGATCTTGTATCGTCCCGGAAAGCTGAACGAGCCATCCGATGCCCTATCTCGCGGCACATGTGCCAATGTACAAGTGGACCGTCTACAAGCCCTCCACGAGGACCTCTGCCACCCGGGCGGGTCACTCGTTTCTACCACTTCCTTAAGGCCCGCAGCCTCCCTTACTCCGTCGAGGACGTCCGAACAGTCACCAGAAACTGCCAGATCTGCGCTGAGTGCAAACCGCACTTTTTCAGGCCAGATAGAGCGCACCTGGTTAAGGCCTCTCGACCCTTTGAACGCCTCAGTTTGGATTTCAAAGGCCCCCTCTCCTCCACCGATCGCAACGCGTACTTCCTGAACGTCATTGACGAATACTCCTGTTTCCCTTTCGCCATCCCCTGCCCAGACATGACCGCGTCCACGGTCATTAAAGCCCTCGGTACCATTTTTACACTGTTCGGTTTCCCCGACTATATCCATAGCGACAGGGGGTCCTCCTTTATGAGTGACGAACTGCGTCAATTCCTGCTCAGCAGGGGCATAGCCTCGAGCAGGATGACCAGTTACAACCCCCGGGGGAACGGGCAGGGAGAAAGGGAGAATGGAACGGTCTGGAAGGCCGTCCTGCTGGCCCTCCGGTCTAGGAGCCTCCCAATTTCCCGCTGGCAGGAAGTCCTCCCGGATGCCCTTCACTCTATCCGGTCCCTGCTGTGCACCACCACGAATCAAACGCCTCACGAGCGCCTCCTCCTCTTTCCTAGGAAGTCCTCCTCTGGAACGCCACTTCCGACCTGGCTAGCAGCTCCGGGACCCATTCTGCTCCGGAAACATGTGCGGGCGCACAAGTCAGATCCGTTGGTGGAACGGGTGCATCTCCTTCACGCCAACCCGCAATACGCCTATGTGGAGTACCCCGATGGGTGACAGGACACGGTCTCCCTGCAAGATCTGGCGCCCCCCGGAGCTACCCACACCCCCCCAACGCCAATCACCACATCCTCACTCCCGCCGGTTCATCCCGCAGCCACCCCCTTCCCGGGGGGGTTCGGTTCTCCTCCCAGACCTGCCCAGGAATAAGGACACAGGGGACAGAGCTACGCTCCCAGAGTCGACGGGACTTAAGCCAGTGACATCACCACCACGCCCGAGACGATCGGAAAGGACGACCAGGGCGCCCATCCGGCTCATCTAATCACTTTAACTCTCAACGTTTTCAGTTATTGTGTCTTGTTATAGTTATGGCATCATGCCGACCCTGTTTGGCCCGTTGGCCCAGTTTTCAGTTATTGTGTCTTGTTATAGTTATGGCATCATGCCGACCCTGGTTGGCCCAGTTGAAGCGATAATTTTGTGTTTTGTTCAAAGTTACGGCACAGTACCGACTCTGTAAACCCCTACCACCATGCGAACCACCATCCCGCCGGGTTTTCTTTCAACAAGGGGTGAATGTGGTGGTATGTATTAGGGGTAATACGGTACACCACGTGTCGACAGGCTATTGGTGGAGGGATGCCAGGTCCTGTTAGGATCTGCCACCTACTGGACTCCACCCAGAAATGTCGGTATAAGAACCCAGTTTTTCCCTCCATTTCCCTCAGCAGTTGCATTCTGTAACCACGCTGCTGGGGATGAAGTTCTGCTTAATAAAGCCTTCAATTGACATTACCTCAACCTGCCTCGCGTCATATTGACGGTGCTACAGTCAACAAGATACTGAGGAATATCTCAATGGTGAAGACATTGGTAGTGAGGCAGAGAATTGTAGGGACAGAATTGAAGAGCTTGGGCCAGGGCAACTGAAGGAATATTGCCCAATGGTGGAACCGTTAAAATTGGGGATGCACTAGAGGCCAGAATTCAAATGTCAGGAGGCTGGAAGAGATTACATAGAAATAGAGAAGCGAGACTTGAAAAAAAGGATGAGAATTTTACAATCCAGACACTGCTTTCCCTGTAGCCAATGTAGATCAGTGAGCACAGGGCATGTAGCAGAATGGGACTTGTTATGAGTTAAGACAGGGTTTCCTAAACATTTCCAGCCGCAGAACCCCTCATGTCCTGTCAAGAGCATCGGGGAATCCCAAGCATTCTTTTCATGTTGACAACACATATTAGCCTCCCTCACATCAGCATCTCCCATGGCATCCCCCAGATGATTTCCTGACCAAAACCCCCTCATATGAATCCCCTCCCAAAGATATTCCATGAATCCCCTGCCGAAGTCCCCCTATGAATCTCCTCACAAGATTTGCCGCCCAAAGCCCCCCCATGAATCTCCTCCTAAAGTCTCCCTATGAATCCCCTGACAATGCCCCCTCACATGTATCCCCTTCCAAAGTCCCTCCCCATGAATCATCTCCCTATTGAATCCCCTGCTAAGCCGCCACATGAACCCTGTCCAAATACACCCCCCTGCGAATTTCCTCTCAAAGTCCCTCCCATGATCCCCTCCCAAATCCCCCCCCCCATGAATCTCCTTCCAAAGCCCCCCACATAAATCCCCTGCCAAAGGCCCCATCCCATGAATAACCTCCCAAAGGCCCTCCATGAATCCCATGCCAAATTCCCCCCATGAATCTCCTGCCAAAGCCCTGCCCAGGAATCCCCTCTGAAATCCACCCCCCCATGAGGCTCCTCCCGAAGCCCCCCACATAAATCCCCTGTCAAAACCCCATCCCATGAATAACCTCCCAAAGTCCCCCATGAAACCCCTCCCGAAGCTGAGCTCATGAATACCCTGTCAAAGGCCCTCCATGAATCCCATGCCAAATCCCCCCATTAATCCCCTTCAAAGCTGCCCCATGAATCCCCTCCCAAAGCCCCCCCCGTAAATCTTCTGCCAAAGCCCCCACCCCATAAATGCCCTCCCAAACTTCCCCATGAATCCCCTCTCATGCTCTCTCCACCTCCTCCCCCACTCCCCCCCAGTATTTAGTTTATTTGCCAGGATTGTCAAAGGGAGATGGTTGGATTCCCTCTTACTTTTTGCCTTGCACATATGAGGGGGAAATGTTACTTCCCACTTGTCAGCCCAACCCTGAATAATGCCCAGGTAATGCTTTGTGTGAATATGGGCTGTTTCCATGGGCTGGATTCTCCGCGTTCGGCGAGGGGGCGGAGAATCTCCGATGATCCCAAAATCGGGCGGTGTTTCTTTCATAATGGTCCGCCCCCTGAAAAGCGGCGTTCTCTAGGAGTACGGCGCATGCTGTATCCACGGCCTCAGGACATTGCCTGAGGCCCACCCCACGATGCTCTGTCCCCGACCGGCCGAGTTTCCGACGGCGTCGGACACGTGTGGTCTCACTCGTCGTGAACTAAGCGTGGGGGCTGCGGACTCAGTCCGGCCCTGCCACAGTCGGGAGAGGGCTGATCCATGGAGAGGGGGGACTTAATTCGGGGCTGGGGGCACTGTGCGGGGGACGGTCCGGGCCATGCGAGCGGCCGAAGGGGGGTACTATTTTTGCGGTCCGGGTCCGCGAGTTGCGTCCACCATGAAGCACGGCGTGTCTGCTGCAGGCCACCGCCGTGCGCATGCGGGGCCACTGACAAGGCAATGCTCCGGACCATATCGGCAGCTAGAGCTGAGAGCTCTATGCTGCTTCCCTGCTAGCCCGCCCCCCGGAACAGGGAATCGGTGATTGTTTTGCGCCAGTTTTCCTGCCGTAAAAGACCACCATTTTCACGCCGGCATGGGGACTTAGTCTCCCAAACGGAGAATCCAGCCCCATATCTGAGGGATCATAAATGGTGCTTAATATTATGCACTTATCAGCGAACATCCCCATGTCTGACCTTATTTTTAAAAAATAAATTTAGTG
Source organism: Scyliorhinus torazame (assembly GCF_047496885.1). Taxonomy (NCBI): domain Eukaryota; kingdom Metazoa; phylum Chordata; class Chondrichthyes; order Carcharhiniformes; family Scyliorhinidae; genus Scyliorhinus; species Scyliorhinus torazame. The sequence continues at coordinate 231,333,783 of NC_092709.1, forward strand.
TACCCAATTTATTATTTCCAATTCAGAGGCAATTTAGCGTGGCCAATCCACCTAACCTGCACATCTTTTGGGCTGTGGGGGCGAAAACCATGCAAACACGGGGAGAATGTGCAAACTGCCCACGGACAGTGACCCAGAGCCAGGATCGAACCTGGGACCTCGGCGCCGTGAGGCACTGTGCTGCCCCCCCCATGTCTGACCCTATGATGCAGGGCTGATCGTTGATGAAGGTGATTGGAGCTAGGTGCTACCCTGAGGAACTCCGGTCTTGGGATTAAGATGATTGAGGTAATTGACCTCCAACAGCCAGAACCATCTTCCTTTGTCTTGGAAATGACTTCAACCAGTGGAAGGTTTTCCCTTGAATCCCATTGACTCCAGTTTTGTTAGGGCTCCACGATGCTGCACTCAATCAACTGATGTTAAGAGCAGTTACCCTCTTGTGTTCTGCTCTTTTGTCTACATTTGAACCAAGGCTGTAATGAGGTGAGGAGCTGAGTGGCCCCCTTGGAACCCAAACTGTGTGTTAGTGAGCAGGTTATTACTGAATAAGTGCCAAATGATGGCACTATCCATCACTTTTCTAATGATCGAGAGTAGACTCATGGGCAAGTAATTGGTCAGGTTGAATGTGTCCTGGTTTATGTGGACAGGGCATAATTGAATCATTTTCTATATTGCCAGGTGAATGCAAGTGTTGTCACTGTGCTGAGTGGCTAGGCATGCCGCTAGTTCTGGAGCACATGTCTTCAGTATTATTGGCAGAATGTTGTCAGGGCCTGTGGCCATTGCTGCACCCAATACCTTCAAATGTTTATTGATATCACGCGGAGTGATTCGAATTGGCTGAAGATTCGCATCTGTGGTACTAAGGACCTCAGGAGGAGGCCGAGAGGGATCCTCCACTCAGTATTTCTTGTTAAAGATGGCTGAAAATGCTTCAGCCTGAATTAAATTAAATTATTTGTTTTCATTGCATTAAGTATTATTAAAATCCAGCTTGAAGCAACATTGACAGTGGCATTGACGTGTTTGACCCACTTATCCACTGATGTGCTGGTCTCCCCCATCATTGAAGATGGGTGTATTTGTGGAGCCTTCTCTTCCTGATATTGTTTAATTGTCCACCACCATTCATGACTGGGTGATGTAGGACTGCAAAACTTAGATCTGATCCATTGTTGTGGGATTGCTCAGCTCTATGTACTACTTGCTGCTTTCACTGTCTGGCAAGCAAAGAGTCTTTCACCAAGTGGATACCTCATTTTAGGTCTGTGTGATGTTGCTCCCGGCATGCCTGCCTGCATTCTTCATTGAATCAGGAATTATCCCTTAGCTTGATGGTAATGGTAGAGTGGAGGATGTGTGGACTATGGGGTGAAAGATTGTGGTTGTATACAATTCTGCTGCTGCTGATGGCTGCAGTGCCTCTAGGGTGCCCAGTTTTGAGTTGCTAGTTGTTTGAAATCTATCCCATTTATCATGGCATTCGTATCACTCAATACGATGAAGGGTATCCTTAATGTGAAGATGTGGCTTTGTCTCCACAAGGACTGTGCAGTGGCAACTCCTTTCAATATTTGTCATAGGCAAATACATCTGCAACAGGTTTGGTAAAATACTCTGCAATTGTCTGGCTGAATGGAGCTTTAACAATACCCACGCAGCCTGTTTAATTGGTATCCCACGCAATATGTACCATCTAGAAGATGTACTGCAGCAGCTTAGAATTATGAATACCTACAGTGCTGAAGGAGGCCATTCAGCCCATCGAGTCTGCACCGACCCTTCGAATGAGCACTCTATCCATTTACACTCCCCCATCCACTCTGCCCTATCCCCATAACCCAGAACCTAACCTGGATATTAAGGAGCAATATAGCATAGCCAATCCACCTAACCTGCACATCTTTGGACTATGGGAGGAAACTGGCAGATATGGGGAGGATGTACAAACTCCACACAGTCAGATGCCGGAATTGAACCGGAATCCTGCTGCTGTGAGGCAGCAGTGCTAACCACTGTCCCACCATGCCGCCCTGGCTAAACATACCAAGAATTTTTTAACCTTTTCAACTTGTGGGGCGGGATTCTCTGTCCCGCCAGACCAGTTTTCCAGCGCGGCACGCCCCTGCCGTCAGCGAGATCCTCCGTACCTGCAGCCGACCAATGGAGTATCCCATTGCGGCTGGCCCACGCTGTCAGAGAAACGAGCGGGCGTGGGTGCACTGCTGGCGGAGGGGAGGACCATGCCAGCGGAGAATTCCGCCCGTGACCTCTGCCACCGAAAAGAATGAAGACAGCAGGTTCATGAGAACAACGCTAGCTGCCCAGGTTCCCCACCAAGTCACACGCCATCCTGATTTGGAAATACATTGCTTTCTCTTCATTATCCCTGGTGAAAATCACATCTGTGCCGAACTGCGCGATGGGTGTACCAGCACCAGAATAACTAATGTTTCAAGAGCCAGCTCACTACTACGTTAGAGAAGAATTAAGGGTGGTCAATAAATGCTGGTCTTGTCGGTAATGTGCACATTCCATGAAGGAATAAAAAATATTTTAAAAATCATAGAATCATATTATGGAGTAATTTCCAGGCTTTACTTCCATTAAGCAGCTTTACAAATTATATGGTTGTGGATAAATTCTTCAAAATTGTATGATGTATTGAACTTGGTAGATTCAGATGACAGAACTGGTAGCTTACTACAAAATAATCCATCAGTGAGCCATGACCAGTTACAGTGCCAAGTGCTGGTTCAGTTTTCAAAGACTCTGGAAATTCTGTCATGTACTTTCTTGGGAACCCATTATTACTAATTTACTGGCATACAGTAAGAGGAGGACCTCATCCCACATAATGCTTTAGTATTCAACAATGAAGAAGGAGTAATATGCAGTTTGAATCCATTGCTGTTTTTTTCAGTGCAGATCCTGAATTGCAGAATAATGCATTTGCCCAGTAAATTGCATGGTCTTCTGGTCTGGCAATTATGGAAATTGTAGGTATGCTCATATTCAACTGGAGTTTTCAGCACTGGTATTGATTGATTCTTTTCATTAATTATGGGCCATGGAATGTGGGCATTATTGACTTCATAACTCTATTGTTTACAAATGCTGCAGTGGAAGAAGAACACACAATTAGGATATTAATGATGAGAATTTGCTTATAATTACGTGTTATATGTAATATAAATCTCGTAAACATGTTAAGCTTTTTAGTTAGATTTTTCTGCCCTGATTCTCAATTAGACCTTGAATACCCATTCAGTTGGATTGTCACCGCCAGAATGTGGGAATGTATCCTATTACCTAATGAATTGGTATATCATTATCTGAATGCTTGAGAAAGCAATTTGTTTTTCTTATAATTTATAAAATATCTAATAGGTAGCAAATTCATTTTTTAAACCACTTATACAAACTTAAGCGTTGGCAAGTGCTCAAAGCCTGCTTTTTGTCATATTGTTTATAATTGTACTTAGTGACCATAGCATGGCCTTGTCTTAATTTCATTTCTGTCTGCAAATGTCTGATGTGATTGCATTTAATTGTGCTGAGGAAAGACCTGCTTTAAAACACAGGTCAGAAAAACTATCTCACGGTGGTGTGAAATTATGACTTTTTTGTCTCGTTGTGACAAAGCTTTTGTTTAAGCTGCAAAGAACGCTGCAATGTGAGCTCAGTGCTGGCTACAAATGATAATCCCAAGTCATCTGAGGGTATGTGAAAGAATTCTCAGTTGGCTTGTCATTCTCATTAATGAGGGATGATGACGCACTTTGTCAAACCTGAGCAGACGTCACTGAGTGCAGCAGGGTTTCTGGATTTTTATAACACAAATCATGCAGTTGAGAAAAAAAACAGGAGGGTTTGTTCCAACAAATTATCGCATCCTAGAAAACCGAGATCTTATTACACAGCAGTGTAAAATCCATTTCCAGGAGCAATGAAAAATATATCTATTGCGCATCCAAGGCTTCTTAGAAACACAGTTGAATTGCTTTTTTCATTCATTCACATAGGACGTGGGCATTGCTGGCTGGGCTAGCAATATTGCCTATCCCTGAGGGCATTTGATAGTCTCATGTGGGTCAGAACTGCAACAATCAATTTATGGTCATCATCAGACTTTTAATTCCAATTTGTTTTTATTGTATTCAAATTTCACCATCTGCCATGATGGTGGAATTTGAACTCAGGTCATCAAATCTTGCCAGGGATTTCTGGATTGCTCATCCTGTGATAATACCACTATGCCATTGTTTCCCAACATTTAACAGAAACAGTTAATGCACTATGCTAGGTCATTATCTAGTCAGTCTGTTTACAAATATAGCATTGCAAAGATTTCTTTCTTAATAAAGATAATTTTTTATATAGATTAATTGAGTAAATCATTCTTGTGTAGGTCTGATGCATACATTTGTCAATGTAGGTTTTCAGCATAAAAAATGAGAACAAGCTTTTACATATTAAAGCTAATTAAAGAAGGAAAATAAAACCTTACCGTTGGGGCAACAGATTTTCTTTTACGGGAATTACTGAAGTACATTCATTCTGTCAATATATGGACAATGCTGGGAGTTGATGGATGTTAGATACCTAGTAGTTTAAGGTAATAAGATGAATAGTGTGATGAATGTAAGAAATTGTCATATTTTATGCAGTAATGTTATTAAAAAATGGGTTAAGATGCATACAGACAGGGCAGCATGGCGGCACAGTGGCTAGCACTGCTGCCTCACGGCGCTGAGGTCCCAGGTTTGATCCCAGCTTTGGGTCACCGTCCATGTGGAGTTTGCACATTCACGTGTTTGCGTGGGTTTCAACCCCACAACACAAAAATGTGCAGATTAGGTGGATTGGCCACGATAAATTGCCCCCTAATTGGAATAAATAAATTGGGCACTCTAAATATTTTTTTAAAAAGATGCGTACACAGTGGGCTGGATTCTCCAACGCCCACAACAGTAGTGCAGTTCCCAATTCCCGGTGAATCTACTGTTGTCCAGAAAGTGGAATCAGCACCTCGCAATTGCCAGCATGCATAAATTTGCATGGGAAGGGACAGCGAGTGCAAATCAGAGGAGATTCATCTCCGGTGGGAGAACACAGGGCGGGAGTCTCTGATCGTCGAAATCGCTTTCGATTGGCTGGAGAATCCATTTTTACGCCATGGCGAGTCGGTTACGGGGGCAGTTTTTGGCAGCCCAGGTCCGTGCATGGCTGGCGCCATGTTGTACGGCCCGGCCGCGACAGGCCGCCGCTGTGCGCATGCACGGCCACAGACCCGGGTATTCTGCGTCTGTATCATCATATAAAGGCGGGGTCTTTATGTGGCATGGCCCTAGCCCCCCACTGGGTGGAGGATCGGTGCGGGGGCACCACCGACATTTTGGTCGTAAGACCGGATGGATCCTACGGACATAGCCGCAGAATCGGAGAATCCAGCCCACAGTCTCCCAAACAGAGAATTCAGCCCAGTATGTTTGCTAAAGCAGTGATTAAGGTGTCATAAAAGTGAGTAAATGGATTATTGTTCTCGTTCCAAGGACAATTGGGGTGGAGATGGTTTATGTGGGATATTTATACCTTATGCTTTGGGTTACAGATTATGTAATTGAGGGGAGGTGCCAGGTTATTCTGAAATGGTTTGTTCTTCCTCGGGCATTAATCTGAATAGAGGTGCTGCAGTTTAGGTCCTGAAAGGTTCCCTCTCCAAAGATTCTGCACAGAGAAAAGCAAGTAAAAGTCTGGCTGTTAACTTTGTTCATGAGAGGTATTTGAACTATATTGGTTTGCTTGATTGCACTATAAAGGAAGGTATAAGTAATAAGTTAAATTTAGGGTTAGGGTTACTTTAGAACTATTGTAACTGTTAACTGTAAATCTATCTCTTTGTTGCCAACGTGGCTAATTCTGTGTTAAATTAAAGTTTGTTTTAACATAAAAGATTGGTCAGTGTTATCACTCCTGTGGTGCAGTAATATTTCCTCAAAATTTCACAAATTGCAAATATTTGGATTCCCATCTGGGATCCTCACAATAAATGTTGGGTATTTATTAGCTCATTACACTCGGATGTATATCTAAAGAAGGGTCAGCTATCACTGGGGGGAGGTGTTAGAGTGGAGAATTAAGCACCAAACAGTCCCAACGCATCCGAGTGTTAGTGTCCTCTTCACAAACAGGCTTGAGAGTTTCGCTTACATTGGTAGCAGAGGATGGTTGCTGAAAGTGAATTGGAGACAAAGATTTACTTCAAGGCAGAAGAACAAAGAACAGCACAGGAACAGGCCCTTCGGCCCTCCAAGCCTGTGCCGATCATGATGCCTGTCTAAACTAAAACCTTCTACACTTCCGAGGTCCATATCCCTCTATTCCCATCCTATTAATGTATTCATCAAGATGCATCTTAAACATCGTTATCATATCTGCTTCCACCATCTCCCCTGGCAGCATGTTCCAGACACAAGTAATTTTTTTGAGAGAAGACTGTAATTGGAAACTCTTTCGAAGAAAGATAGCTGAAATCAGGTAAAAGATGACAGGATATGATTTCCCACCACTGTTATGTTGTACAGACCCGCATGACCAATGGAAAAATGAAGTAGATACATGAACATGGGTTATATCCTAACCAAAGAAAAAGCAGGGTAAGGGTTTGGCACTTTTGCTTCTCACCAGAAGCAGGATCAGGTGCAAAATATTTTCAGAATTAGAGGCTCATCATTTGGACAACAATGTAGGGCGGCACGGTAGCACAGTGGTTAGCACTGCTGCTTTACAGCATCAGGGACCAGGGTTCGATTCCCGGCTTGGGTCGCTGTCTGTGTGGAGTCTGCACGTTCTCCCCATGTCTGCGTGGGTTTCCTTTGGGTGCTACGGTTTCCTCCCACTATTCAAAGATGTGCAGGTTAGATGCATTGGCTATGCTAAATTGCCCTTGGTGTCCGCAAAGATTAGATGGGGTTACGGGGGTGGGGTGGAGGTGTGGCCGTATGTAGGGTGCTCTTTCCAAGGGCTGGTGCAGACTCGATGGGCCGAATGGTGTTCTTCTGCACTTTAAATTTTATGATTCTATGAAGGTTTGGGCATTCTCCTAAAGTCCTTGGATAAAATTTATATGAAAGAAGACATATTGAATGCTCACACAGCTTGGTCAGACTTGTATAAATTTAGAAAAATTGATGATTCCTCCAAAGAATACATCATGGAGTTTTATTGACTATATACAAGATTACAGCGATTACACTTGGAAATTCCTAAATCAGTACTTACCTTTAAATTATTAGACTGCTAGGATATCAAACATGGGACGAGAGAGAAATGCTTTTGGAGCTAATATCTGAAGTTTTCTGTGAAAACATTCATTTCCAGCTGCTTTTATGATGCAACTAGCCTCTTCAGCAGTGACACCTAAGATGGAGGATACAATGTTAGCAGTATTTTGAGACCATTTGGACATAGACCCAAATATTTGTAGGAAAGAAGAATTACAACCAAGAAGTACAAGGACAAAGACCCTTTTTGGAGCTCTAAGAGGTGGCGGGTAATTATGGAAAGAGGAAGAGCCTAAAAAATAACCAAGCGTTGTCAACAAATGCTTCAGGTGTAACTCTAGGTTTAATTATGCGTTGAATTGTCCAAAATGAAAAACTTCATTTTTGAGACAATAAATAACATGGAAAGTACGGAAGGCAAAGAGGACAATACTGGCCAATCAAAAAGTGTCATTTTGCTCACCAGCATCCTATTTGTAGATTTGTTAAATTATTCAGTTCCAGATAAAGGGTCTATGTCCACAGTGTGTGGAGTGGACTAGCTAAAGTATCACACAGATTCTTTAAGTAAGGAAGACCAAAGTAAAGTCAATGAATATGGCAGTTCTGCTCATTTTAGGTTTACTGATGGTAACACGTTGAAACTGTTGAAAAGAATAAAAATTCTGTGTATAATTGCAGGAGTAATTAATTTTATCAATACTGATGTTGTGTCAAGGAAGTGTGGTTTCGAAAGTCTTCAATGAAAAAGGCCCGCATGAAGTTAGACGTGGAACATGATAAAGTGATTGGCTTCGGAAGATCTGTAAATTTGCAATTTAAATACTTTCAGGACATGTATGCAGAGAGAAAGTACTTGACCATGGTATATCTATAAAGCTAAGGCTAAATGTGTAGTCGGACTTGAGGAACAACTGGGAATTCAGGAAGTTACATTAGACTCCCTAACGGTACATTTGAGGATTTTCCTAGATTTTCCTACATTCATGGGAATGCAAATCCATTGATCTCAAAAGCAGCATTCTTGCAATTGGAAAAAGTTCAAAAGAAAAGTTTCCTTAAAGCCTCCAAAAAAGGCTGGAGCTATAGAGGGGAAATTATGGAGGTTGAATGAGTGAGAGTTGGCATGGTAGTACAGTGGTTAGCACTGTTGCTTCACAGCGCCAGGGACCCAGGTTCAATTCACGGCTTGGGTCAATGTCTGGGCAGAGTCTGCATGTTCTCCCCGTGTTAGTGTGGATTTCATCCGGGTGCTCCGGTCTACTCCCACAAGTCCTGAAAGATGTGCTTGTAAGGTGCATTGGACATTCTGAATTCTCCCTCAGTGTAACCGAACAGGTGCTGGAGCGTGGCGACTAGGATATTTTCAAAGTAACTTAATTGCGGTGTTAACATAAGCCTACTTGTGACAATAATAAAGATTATGATTATTCAAGTGTGTTTACGGGCTAAACGATGCATCCAGGGTATTGTGTTTTTTCAGTTCAGTCTGTCCTGCTAAAAGCTTGTTGTCTTCACCTAAAAGCAGATCCAGTAATGTTTTATTGGTACCATGAAGTAAAGCTAGCAGGCATTTTCTTAATGCATGTGGATTATTTTCTGGGGGTTAGCGTAGAAGGGTTGGGGAGGGGGGGGGGGGGGTGTTGCTTCTGCGGCATTTGAGAATCCAGGGTATAGTGTTTTTTCAATTCAGTCTGTCTTGCTAAAAGCTTGTTGTCTTCAGCTAAAAGCAGATCCAGTAATGTTTTATTGGTAACATGAAGAAAAACTAGCAGGCTTTTTCTTAATGCATGTGGATTATTTTCTGGGGGTCAGCGTAGGAGGCTTGGGGAGGGGGGGCGGGGAGGGGGGCGTTGCTTCTGCAGCTTTTGAGAAACTTACAATCGATAAAATTAATGGGATTCAAAAGTGGAAGTCTGGCTTCAGGGGATTTTAAGTATATCAGGTTGGACATTAGGCAGACTACATTGGGAATAACCCTGAATCAACAGTCTTACCGAGAGAATGTTAATAGGATTTTGATTAAATCAGGCCAAATCCTCACAAGGTAGACTCCACAGCCACGGAAGAAGCAGATCAAGTAAGAAGCCTAATTGGGCAATTAAACTAGTTATGCATACAAACTAGACCAGATGCGTGCGATGATGCATTAAAATTAGCACCCTGCTGAAATATGCTACTGTTGGGGAAGTGCAAAAAGCAAATCAGACACTGAAGTGCACTCAGAATCCCAGACCTGTGTGACCTAAAAGAGATGAAATTAGTTGTCATGACATGCGAACATGCAGATAATGATATACAGACAAGCACAGACAGGCAGCTAATGAACACAGAGAACAGGACATGACCAATGAGCAGGCAAGACACTCAGGGTGGTATCTCACTATAAAAGGCACGAGGCACTAACACTCCGCCTCTTCCCACTGATGAACATCTACAGAGTGAGTCAGGGTGTATGTACAGTATCACACCACCAGCACATGGCTAAGAGCTAGTCTGGTTCAGTCAGAAAGAGTAACCACGCTTAGGTTAGCAGAGAGTTGAACTCAGAGGGAACTGTGCTAACTGTGCTACTGGTTCAATAAATCAGATTGAACTAACTTCAAGATCTGGAGTATCTTTTGGTTAAAGCTGCATCCATTTGCAGCCTGTGTTATCCCAGAGTACATAACACATCATGCTACCAAGAGACTGCTTAATCTAGGTGGTTTACCTCAGTCCATTCCGTGACAACCAGCGAATGTATCCTGGCACCATGGAGATGATTCAGGCTCCTCACTAACTCAGGACCTCCGGCAATCTCAGTGCCAACTGGCGGACATTCAAGCAAAAGTTTCTGCTGTACATCGAAGCTTCAGACCGCGTGGGTGCATCTGATGTAAGGAAGATCGCGCTTCTGCTCTCAACAGCGGGTGATCAAGCCATCAGATTCTTCAACTCTTTTCACTTCACCGAAGGCCAGGACAAGACAAAGTTTCAGACCATCCTGGACTGCAACGGAAATGCCATCATGGCACTGGGATCCTGCCATCTACTCGTCTCCAACCGGAGCACCCATGCACAGTTACGTTTTGAAATTGTTAAGCCAGACAGGGCATCCCTACTCATGCCTGCAAGCAGCTGAACCTCATGCAGCGGGTTTACACAACGACATCCTCCAATGTGGATCTTCAGGCCGGCATTGACGCCATCCTCGCTCAGTATCCGGATGTGTTTGACGGGATGGGCATGCTGCCATATCGATATAAGATTCTGCTACGACCTGATGCCAAGCCAGTGGTCCACGCACCACGCCAGGTCGCGGCTCCGCTGAAGGAGCGTCTGAAGGCACAGCTCAAGGATGTTCAGCAACAGGGCATCATTTCCAAGGTAACTGAACCGACTTACTGGGTCAGCTCGATGGTATGTGTAAGAAAGCCTTCGGGAGACCTGTGCATCTGCATTGATCCCAAGGATCTCAATAAGAATATAATGCGTGAACACTATCCCATCCCGAAGCGGGAGGAACTCACCAGTGAGATGGCACACACACGTTCTTTCACCAAGTTAGCCGCGTCACATGGATTTTGGCATATCCAGCTGGATGAGTCCAGCAGAAGGCTCTGCACCTTCAACACACCGTTTGGCAGATACTGCTATAATCGCATGCCATTTGGCATTGTCTCGGCATTGGAGATCTTCCATCGCATCATGGAACAGATGATGGAGGGCATTGAAGGGGTTCGTGTGTATGTGGACGACATCATCATATGGTCCACGACCCCTGAAGAGCATGTTTCCCGTCTCCAGCAGGTATTCCGCCATGTCCATGCCAAGGGCCAGAAGCTGAACAGGTCCAAATGTTGCTTTGGCATGTCGACACTCAAGTTCCTAGGAGACCAGATCTCTCAGCAGGGCTTGCGCCCAGACACAGACAAGATCAAGGCCATCGAAGTCATGAAGGTCCCTGAAGACAGGAAGGCGGTGTTGCGCTTCCTGGGCATGGTCAATTTTCTGGGCAAGTTCATCCCAAACCTGGCCTCGCACACCACGGCCCTATGAAACCTGGTGAAAAAGTCCACTGCCTTTGAGTGGAAGGCAGCACATCAGGCAGAGTGGTTGGAGCTGAAAGCCAAGCTCACCACTGCACCCGTCTTGGCATTTTCCGACCCAGACAGGGAGACGAAGATCTCAACAGATGTGAGCCAGGATGATAGCGGTGCGGTACTGCTTCAACGCGATGACACTTCATCCTCGGCACCGGTTGCCTACGCATCAAGGGCCATGATGCCCACCGAAACAAAGGTATGCGCAAATAGAGAAGGAATGCCTGGGTCTTCTCACTGGCATTCTCAAGTTTCACGACTTTATCTGCAGCTTGCCGACATTCACTGTCGAGACGGATCATAGGCCTCTGGTCCACATTATCCACAAGGACCTGATCGACATGACGCCTCGGTTGCAGCGCATCCTCCTCAAATTCAGAAGGTACGACTTTGACTTAGTAGGCGTGTACATGCCTGGCAAGGAGCTCGTCATCGCTGATGCATTGGCCCGCTCAATCACATTGCCTAGTGAACCGCTGGAAATCATCCGGCAGATTGAATCACAGGTGCAGCTGTGTGCTAGCACCCTCCCGGCGTCTGATGAGAAGGTGGTTCATATCCGCGAGGAGCCAGCCAAAGATCCCCTCTTGCAGCGTGTCATGCACCACCTTGCCAATGGCTGGCAGAAAGGGCAGTGCCCTCAATTTTATAAGGTAAAGGACGACCTGACGGTGATTGATGGTATCCTCCTCAAGCTGGACCGGATTGTCATTCCGCTCAGTCTCCAGAGCTTGGTGCTCCGCCAAATCCATGAGGGACACCTGGGCGTCGAGAAGTGCAGACGCAGAGCCAGGCAGGCTGTCTACTGGTCCGGTATTAGCCAGGACATCGCGAACATGGTCCTCAACTGTGTGACCTGCCAACGCTTCCAGCCAGTGCAGAGCAAGGAGACGCTCCAGCAGCATGAAATCGAGACCTCCCCGTGGTCCAAGGTTGGCATCGACCTCTTTCGTGCGAATGGTCGTGACTACGTGTTGATTACTGACTATTTCTCCAATTACCCTGAAGTCGTGAAGCTCTCAGACCTCACATCTCGGACCGTCATCAAGGCCTGTAAGGAGACGTTCTCCAGGCATGGTAACCCACTCACTGTCATCCGTGACAATGGCCTGTGCTTCAACAGCCATGATGGTCTATGTTTGCCAAGTCATACAATTTCAAACATGTCACTTCCAGCCCACACTATCCGCAGTCCAATGGGAAAGGTTGAAAAAGGAGTGCACATTGTGAAACAGCTCATCTGCAAGGTCACGGATTCTGCTTCTGACATCTACCTCGTGCTGCTTGCGTACAGGACGACCCCACTGTCCACTGGCATGTCGCCGGCTCAACTCCTGATGAACAGGGACCTGCGGACGACACTTCCAGCCATACGCTTGCCCAACCTGGATCACCTCCCGGTGCTGCAGAAGGTGCAGCAGCTCCGAAACCAGCAAAATCAGGGCTATGATGCTCATGCCACCGATTTGCCCATGTTATCCCCAGCAGACACTGTCAGGATCAAGAATCCGGATGGTGGCTGGTCTGCTCCAGCTGTCGTTGTTCGACAGGCTGCGCCCCGCTCGTATGTTGTACATATGGGTGATGGTTCTGTTGTGCGACGAAACAGACGGGCACTGCGCAAAGTTGCCTGCCCGCAACCGCTTTCTTTTCCGTTTCCGTCTGTTGTTTTGCCACCTCCTGATACCTCGAGCCACGAGACCACCAGTCAGGCTTCCATCCCGCCGGTCAAGGCGCCGTCGTCCCCTCCACCACCTCTCCGGCGGTCGACAAGGATCAGACGCAAGCCCCAGAGATTGGACTTATGAACATTTGTTTTGTTTGGTATGTTCTGTTTTCTCACATTAGGCAGCTGTCTTCGCATGTAAATACGTTCACATATGCCACCACTTGTAAATATGTTAATATATGCCACCACATATCAGTACGTTCCCATTGTTGTGCGATTTCTCTTTACTATGCTCTTTACTCTGGCTCTGTTCCAATTAGGGGAATCAGTGAATTTACCTTCTTTCTATATTGTCTATGTCTGAATGCTTAGAGTCGCCAGGTATCGAATGATACCACCACAAGTTTCAACCAGCTATCGATCAAAGAGCCAAACACCAGTTAGTTAGTTCAAGGTCAAGGGTACTTTATTCACACACAATCAATTATGCAACATAAACACTACTAGTTAACTACACCTATTACTAAGATAACCTGTACTTAACTTCGGGCACCCGGTTTAGGTCAGGAAACAGTGGCCACTGTTCAGGATCTCTTGGGTTCGAAGTGGTAACTGCTGCTCGGCTGGGCTCATCCTTCTGGTAGTGGGCGTTGAACTCAAACTTGCTTCTGGTGTTGCTGCAATTGGCAATTGCCATGACCGGGGTACCAAGGCCAAAAGAGAGCGAACATATGGCGAACTCTTCCTTTATACTTGGGGGCTTTTGCATTCTTTTGGGCGGTCCTTCGATTTGGGCCTTACTAATTGGGTGATCACTCCGTTCGATTCCTTAGCCAATAAGTGGGCGGGGATCTGGATGACTGGGCATGTCTCAAGCGGGCATTGACCCTGTTGTTTGCATTTCCCTTGGACAGGGAGTGGCGCCAAAATATCTTGGACTGTCCCGGTTGCTGGAGTACCAGTCCTTTGTGTTGGGGGAGATGGTCCATCACCTGCTAATCAGCCTGATTAACATGCTAATGGGACGGGGTTTCGATACTATCTGGACTTTGCTGACAAATATGCATTTCAGGCTCAGAACCTGCCTGACTCTTGGCTTGCCCATTTTACCATCAGTCTTTGCGAGTTGCTCTGTGCTTAGTTGGAAGTGGCCATGTCAGATGGCTACACCATGTGCCAACAAAACATTTAAAAAAGGGAGATGTCATGATATGCAGACATGCAGATAATGATATACAGACAAGCACAGACAGGCAGCTAATGAACACAGAGAACAGGACATGGCCAATGAGCAGGCAGGACACTCAGAGGTGGTATCTCACTATAAAAGGCATGAGGCACTCACACTCCGCCTCTTTCCACTGATGAACATCTACAGAGTGAGTCAGGGTGTATGTACAGTATCACACCTCCAGCACATGGCTAAGAGCTAGTCTGGTTCAGTCAGACAGAATAACCACACTTAGGTTAGCAGAGAGTCAAACTAATAGAGAACTGTGCTAACTGTGCTACTGGTTCAATAAATCAGATTGAACTAACTTCAAGGTCTGGAGTATCTTTTGGTTAAAGCTGCATCCAGTTACAGCCTGTGTTGTCCCAGAGTACATAACACATCATTAGTCATTTTAGCGGCACCTCATATGCTAACCTTACCACTGTTTATTAGAGTACAGTAGAATTATTATATTTTGAGTGGGAAGAAACGATAAATATTGTCCATTAGCCTGGGAATCAAGAGCAGTTAAAATCATCTTAGCTGCAGAGACACTTGTGCTGGCAGAAGCAACAGATGGCTATATAATTATTGAGTCTTCAGAACTCCTATATAAGGGGTAACCAGAGGAAAATGTGCCGATAGAATGCTATATGGATCACTTAAACTCCACGGCAATTTCTTTTTTAAAAAAAAAATATTTTATTGAAGTTTTTCAAACAAAGATTTTCCGTTTTTACAACTTAATAAAGGAATATACATTAAACGTTATTTAAATAATATATTAAACTAACAACAGATGGAAAAAGAAATAAACAAAAAGCAAATATCAACAACTAACTAAGAAAAAACAAGAACACGGAATAATCCTCCCCCCACCCCCCCACCCCCCTCCCCCCTGGGTTGCTGCTGCTGTCTTTTCTGTTTTTCCATTGTCGTTCCGCGAGATAGTCAAGGAATGGTTGCCACCGCCTGGTGAACCCCTGAGCCGATCCTCTTGACGCATATTTTATTCGTTCCAGTCTTATGAACCCTGCCATGTCGTTTATCCAGGCCTCCATGCCCGGGGGCTTCGCTTCTTTCCACATAAGTAGAATCCTTCGCCGGGCTACTAGGGACGCAAAGGCCAAGACGTCGGCCTCTTTCGCCTTCTGCACTCCCGGCTCTTCTGCAACCCCAAATATAGCCAACCCCCAGCTTGGTTTGACCCGGACCCCCACCACCTTTGAGATCACTCTTGCCACACCCTGTCAGAACCCATGCAGTGCCGGACACGACCAGAACATGTGTGTGTGGTTCGCCGAGCTTCCCGAGCACCTCCCACACCTGTCCTCCACCCCAAAAAACCTGCTCAGTCTTGCTCCCGTCATATGCGCTCTGTGTATGTGGTAGTATGTATTGGGGGTCATGTGGGACTGGAAGCCCTAATGTCATTGGCTGACAGATCCCGGGTCCTGGTTGGCCGTTGACCTCATACTCCGCCCTGAAGGCGAAGTATAAGAAGCCGGTGCCTTCCCCCGCATGCCAGTTTACTATCGGGCTGCTGGGGAACAGACACGCTTAATAAAGCCTCATCGACTTCACTCTGTTTGTCTCACGGAGTCTTTGTGCGCCACAGTGTAGAACCTTAAATTGAATCAGGCTAAGCCTGGCACACGAGGACGAGGAATTTACCCTACTTAGGGCATCTGCCCACAGTCCCTCCTCAATCTCTTCCCCCAGCTCCTCTTCCCATTTTCCCTTCAGCTCCTCTACCATCGCATCCCCCTCGTCTCTCATCTCCCTGTATATTTCGGACACTTTACCTTCTCCAACCCATGCCCACGAAATCACTCTATCCTGGACCCCTTGCGTCGGGAGCCGCGGAAATTCCCTCACCTGTTGCCTCGTAAATGCCCTCACCTGCATGTATCGGAAAGCATTCCCTAGTGGCAACTTATATTTTTCTTCCAGTGCTCCCAAACTCGCAAACGTCCCGTCCACAAACAGGTCCTTCAGCTTTCTAATTCCTGCTCGCTGCCAACATTGAAATCCCCCATCTATCCTCCCCGGGACGAACCTGTGGTTATTCCTTATCGGGGACCACACCGAGGCACTCGTCACTCCCCTATGTCGTCTCCACTGCCCCCAGATCTTCAAGGTCGCCACCACCACTGGGTTTGTGGTGTACCTTTTCGGGGAGAACGGTAGTGGCGCCGTCGCCAGCGCTTTTAGGCTCGTTCCCTTACAGGACGCCGTCTCCAACCTTTTCCACGCCGCACCTTCTTCTTCCCTCATCCACTTACAGACCATCGACACATTGGCGGCCCAATAGTAGTCACTCAGACTCGGCAGTGCCAATCCCCCTCTGTCCCTACTGCGCTGCAGGAACCCCCTCTTTACCCTCGGGGTCTTTCCCGCCCACACAAAGCTCATAATGCTCCTGTCTATTTTTTTAAAGAGAACCTTTGTAATCAGGATGGGGAGGCACTGAAACACGAAAAGAAACCTCGGGAGGACTACCATTTTAACCGCCTGTACTCTGCCCGCCAATGACAGGGGCACCATATCCCACCTCTTAAAGTCCTCCACCATCTGCTCTACCAATCGTGTCAGTTTAAGTTTATGTAGGGTTTCCCAGTTCCTGGCCACCTGAATCCCCAGGTATCGAAAACTCCTTGCTACTCTCCTCAGCGGCAAAGCATCTATCCCCCTGCCCTGTTCCCCGGGGTGCATCACAAAAAGTTTGCTCTTTCCCATGTTTAATTTGTATCCCGAGAACTCTCCAAACTCCCTGAGTATCTGCATTACCTCTGGCATCCCCTCTACTGGGTCCGCCACATATAGCAGCAAATCGTCTGCATATAGTGACACTCGATGTTCCTCTCCCCCTCTAAGCACCCCCCTCCACTTCTTAGAGTCCCTCAGCGCTATGGCCAATGGTTCAATTGCCAACGCACGGGGACAGGGGGCACCCTTGTGTTGTACCCCTTTGTAATCGAAAGTATCCCGATCTTTGCCTGTTTGTAACGACGCTTGCCCCCGGGGCCGCGTACAAGAGTCTAACCCATCTGATGAACCCCTCGCCGTACCCAAATCTCTTCAGCACCTCCCACAAATAGTCCCACTCCACCCTATCGAATGCCTTCTCTGCATCCATCGCCACCACTATCTCTGCCTCTCCCTCCGGTGGGGGCATCATCATCATCCCCAGCAACCTTCGTACATTGGCATTCAATTGTCTCCCCTTAACAAACCCTGTCTGGTCGTCATGTACTACCCCTGGGACACAATCCTCTATCCTTGTCGCCATCACTTTGGCCAGCAGTTTGGCATCTACGTTTAGGAGGGAGATGGGCCTGTATGACCCTCACGGCAGCGGGTCTTTGTCTCGTTTCAGGATTAGCGATATCGTCGCCTTCGACATTGTCGGGGGTAATGCCCCCCTTTCCTTAGCCTCATTAAAGGTTCTCGCCAAAAGCGGGGCCAACAGGTCCATATATTTCCTATAAAATTCCACCGGGAACCCATCTGGTCCCGGGGCCTTCCCTGCTTGCATGCTCCCAATTCCTTTGATCACCTCATCCACCTCAATCTGCGCCCCCAGACCCGCCACCTCCCGCCCCTCCACCCTCGGGAACTCCAGCTGGTCCAAAAAGTGTCTCATTCCCTCTTTCCCCTCCGGGGGTTGGGACTTGTACAGCCTCTCATAGAATGTCTTGAACACCTCGTTCACTTTCCCTGCTCTCAGCTCCATCTTTCCCGTTTCGTCCCTAACTCCACCAATCTCTCTCGCCGCCCCCCTCTTCCTAGGTTGTTGGGCCAGCAGCCGGCTCGCCTTTTCCCCATATTCATATTGTATCCCCTGTGCCTTCCTCCACTGTGTCTCTGCCTTTCCTGTGGTCAGCAGGTCAAACTCCATCTGGAATCTTCGTCTTTCCCTGTATAGCCCTTTGTCTGGGGCCTCCGCATACTTCCTATCCACCCTCAAAATTTCCCCTACTAATCTCTCTCTTTCTTTACCCTCTTGTTTCCCCTTGTGGGCTCTGATGGAAATCAGCTCTCCTCTAACCACCGCTTTCAGCGCTTCCCATACTACTCCCACCTGGACCTCCCCATCGTCATTGACCTCCAGGTATCATTCGATACATCCCCTCACCCTTCCGCATACCCCCTCGTCCGCCAGTAGTCCCATGTCTAATCGCCAGAGTGGGCGCTGGTCCCTTTCCTCTCCTAGTTCCAGTTCCACCCAATGCGGGGCGTGATCTGAAACGGCTATGGCCGAGTACTCCGTTCCTGCCACTTTCGGGATCAGTGCCCTTCCCAAAACAAAAAAGTCTATCCGGGAATATACCTTGTGGCCGTGGGAGAAAAAGGAAAACTCTTTACCCATCGGTCTGGCGAATCACCACGGACCTACTCCCCCCATTTGCTCCATGAACCCCTTAAGCACCTTGGCCGCTGCCGGCCTTCTCCCGGTCCTGGATCTGGACCGGTCCAGCCCTGGGTCAAGCACTGTGTTAAAGTCCCCCCCCCATTAACAAGTTTCCCACCTCCAGGTCCGGGATACGTCCCAGCATTCGCTTCATGAATCCCGCGTCATCCCAGTTCGGGGCATATACGTTCACCAGCACAACCGCCTCACCCTGCAATCTGCCACTCACCATCACATACCTGCCCCCACTATCCACCACTATGGTCTTAGCCTCGAACGATACACGTTTCCCCACCAGTATTGCCACCCCTCTGTTTTTCGCGTCCAACCCTGAGTGGAATACCTGTCCCACCCATCCTTTCCTTAGTCTAACCTGATCCGCCAACTTCAGGTGCGTCTCCTGGAGCATAACTACGTCCGCCTTCAGTCTCTTTAAGTGCGCAAACACCCTTGCCCTCTTAATCGACCCATTTAAACCTCTCACATTCCACGTGATCAGCCGTGTTGGGGGGCCATTTACACCCCCCCCCCTCGTCGACTAGCCATCCCCTTTTTTAAACCATCTCCTCACCCAGGTCTCACGCACCCGTCTGTCCCCCAGATGGCGCCCTCCCGTCCCGACCACCTCGTCTCGTATCAGCTCCCCCTTACTCTCAGCAGCAGCAACCCAGTTAATCCCCCCCTCCCTCCCCCCCACACCCTCCCTAGATCCCCCTCTAGCTTGATTATTCCCCCCATATTGCTTCCGGAAGTCAGCTAACTCTGGCTGACCTCGGCTTCCCCCGTTCATCCTTTGACCTCCCTGCGTGTGAGGCTCCCTTCTTTCCTGCGCCCTTTTTCCCGCCATAGTTTCCATAGCGCGGGAAAATACCCACGCCTTCCTCTCGGCCCCGCCCCTAATGGCGCAGTTCCCTCATTCCCCTTCCCTGTCCCCTTTTCCACCGGCGCCCACATTTCTTCATGTCCCCCACATTGGGGGGAGAAAAATTCCCCGTCCAACATTATTATACATTAGCCCTCCCCTCTCCCCACTTTACATTTCTGTGCCACCACCTCGCTACCCCTCTCCGGGCAATTTCTCAAGTCTAGTCCAATTTCTCTTCCTGAATAAATGTCCATGCCTCCTCCGCCGTCTCGAAGTAGTGGTGTTTGCCCTGATGTGTGACCCACAATCTCGCCGGCTGCAGCATCCCAAATTTGACTTTCTTCCTATGGAGCACCGCCTTGGCCCGGTTGAAACTCGCCCTCCTTCTCGCCACCTCTGCACTCCAGTCTTGATACACGCGTATCACCGCGTTCTCCCACTTGCTACTCCGTGTCTTCTTAGCCCAGCTCAGGACCATCTCCCTGTCCCTGTAGCGATGGAACTTCACCACTATTGCTCTTGGTGTTTCCCCTGCCTTTGGTCTTCTCACCCGGTACGCTCCCTCCACTTCCAGGGGGCCCGTTGGGGCCTCAGCTCCCATTAGAGTATGGAGCATCGTACTCACATACGCCCCAGCATCAGCTCCCTCTGTTCCTTCGGGGAGACCTAAAATCCGTAGGTTCTTCCTCCTCGAGCTGTTCTCCAGGGCTTCCATCCTTTCTATGCACCTCTTGTGTAGTGCCTCGTGCGTCTCCGTTTTTACCACCAGGCCCTGTATCTCGTCTTCGTACTCGGCTGCCTTTGCTTTCACTCCACAGAGCTCCATCGCCTGGACCTTCTGTGTTTCCTTTAGTCCCTCGATTGCCAGCGCCAGCACCTCTTTCTTGAGCTCCTCCACACATCGTCGGAGGAACTCCTGCTGTTCCGGGCCCCATACCATCTGGGCTCCCTCGGCCACCATCTTGCTTCTCCCTTCTCTTCTGTGCCGCTGCTCCAAAGGATCCTCCGCAATCTGGCCACTACTGTCGCTCCTTTCCATCCACACCCGGGGGGACTCCTTCCTTTGTCACCTCACGCTGGGTTTGGCCGCAAAAAATTTCCGTTGGGGCTCCCGATAAGAGCCCAAAAGTCAGTTGAAACGGGAGGTGCCGAAACGTGCGGCTTAGCTGGTCATCGCCGCAACTGGATGTCTCCCAGGGCAATTTCTATTCCACAAAGTGTTGTGGAAAAGAGGTTGAGGATTCATCTTGCGAGTAAAAAGAGATGTTGGAAAGGAAGGAATTTCAAAAATAAAATGGGTTAATGCAAGTCACCAGTTATCAGATTGTTTCACAAAAATAACAGCTTCTCCAAATAAATTGTTGAATATCCTCAGACGGAGGCATTGTATATAATAGATTATGGGAATATGGACATTTTCATGTTGTAACCTTAATTTGTGTTTGTTTTCAAGAAAGGTGGAATATGGAGTATGTTAAAGATTGATTGTAATAAGATAAAAGGTATCATCACCTTGAATCTTATGAATAGTTTTTATTTGCGTATCAATTTAAAGAGGGGAATCTGTTAGTATCTAATAGGTTCTATTGGGGGATGTTAAATACCGAGATGTTTAAGAGAATTGGGCACTGATTAGTTAATTCTACTCATGTGCACATAAAGAGAAGTAAGCTCTGTGGCAGCCAATAAACGTTCTCCACCAAAGCATCCTAGTCTCAGTGTCTTCTTCACAACCAGGCTTGGGAGGTTTTCTTGCAAATGTCACCTCCTGAGAAGCTACGACCGATTACCTGGTTGGGGGACTTAAGATCTTGAGAAAAGCATCAGCAGTATCTTTGGCATTAACATGTTTCCATCCCTTATACAATATGATTGTATGTGCTATACGTATGTCATTGACTATAATGAAAGGTGGAATAAAAGTTATTTTTTATTGACACACATTGGTTTTATGGGTGGACTATTAAAGTCTGTGGCACAGAAGGAGGCCGGCCCTTGGCCCATTTTGCCTCTGCTAGCTGTTTGAATGAGTTTTCCAATTAGACCCACCCGTTTCCCCATAGCTCAATGTTTTCTGTTGTAGTTGGTCCAATCAGAAGGTTGTCAATAAAGAGAAACAGAGTGCCCTGTTTCGAAAGAATCTTAATTTGTAAACTAAAACTTATCCAATCAAATTAAGGTAACATTTCTAGGAGTGATGACATGCTGAGTCCTCTTAGTACCCACTAGTGACTGAAAGCCTCTAGCATGTCAGCAGACACTGGTTCTGTCTTCAGAGAAATCTGGGCACATATGTGGCCATGGAAGAGAGGCAGGCAATAAAGTCTAATAACCCCCCCCTCAATCTCCTGCTGGCTCGACCTGTTGATGGTCACAATAACCACGTCTCAGTGCAGTCCCATGAGTAGGTGTCTGATCTGCCCTGTCTCCTCCACAATGGGTGGCCAAAGATCAGGAGCATGGGATGGATCTCCAGCCAGAAATCTAGGGTCAACCCTCACTGATAATGGGTGTGAGGCAGCCTCACATATTTTATGTAGATCTGAACCACAGATTCTTCCAAGCCACAAATCACAGGTGGCTCAGAAGTCTGTAAATCGACTTACCTAAGGGATTCAAACACCCTTGATGAGGGAAATATCTGACTGGAAACTACCACATTCCAGACCCTGATCAAAGTTACAGTTATGTGTTTTCATCACCTTTTCAATTAGTGCATACCAGAACACAAGAAACCTGCTACATTTTTTAATGAGGGTGGCACGGTGGTTAACACTGCTGCCTCACAGTGCCAGGGACTGGGGTGACTGTGTGAAGTTTGCACTTTACATAGAAACATGCGTAGAAAATAGAACCAGGAGGAGACCATTCGGCCCTTCGAGCCTGCTCCACCATTCATTCTGTTCATGGCTGATCATCAAGTTCAATACCCTGATCCTGCCTTCCTCCCCATATTTTTTGATCCTTTTAGTCCCAAAAGCTATATCTAATTCCTTCTTGAAATTACACAGTGTTTTAGCCTCAACTACTTTCCCTGGTAGTGAATTCCACAGATTCACCACTCCCTGGGTGGAGAAATTTCTCCTCACCTCATTCCTAAAAGTCCTTGGGCGGGATTCGCCGCAGCCATGATTCTCCGTTTTGCCGGCAGCCGGGTTTCCCCAAGGCATGGGGCTGCCTCACAATGGGAAACCCCATTGACCGGCCGGCGTAACGGAGAATCCAGCCCTCATCTTCCTTATCCTCAAATTATGTCTTTATCCTCAAATTATGATCCCTAGTTCAGGGTTCCCCTACCATCTGGAACATTCTTTCTGAATCTATTCTGACTAATCCTGTTAGAATTTTATAAGTTTCTTTGAGATCCCCTCTCACTTTTCTGAACTCCAATGAATATAATCCGAACCGACTTAGTCTTTCCTCATATGACAGTCCCGTCATCCCAGGAATCAGCCTGGTAAACATTCGCTGCACTCCCTCCATAGCAAGAACATCCTTCCTCAGATAAGGACACCAAAACCGCACACAATACTCCAGGTTTGGCCTCACCAATGCCCTGTACAATGCAATAAAACATCCTTATTCCTATACTCAAATCCTCTCGTTATGAAGGCCAACATACCATTTGCCTTCTTTACTGCTTGTTACACCTATAAGACCATAAGACATGGGAGCAGAATTAGGCCACTTGGCCCATCGAGTCTGCTCCGCCATTCAATCATGGCTGATATTTTTCTCATACCCATACTCGTGCCTTCTCCCCATAACCCCTGATACCCTTATTGATCAAGAACCTGAGAGTTTGGCTGATGATCGATAAATGAGAGTTTGGCTCAAGATGGATTGGAACTTTATGGGAAAAACAAAATGTTAGATAAAGCTTTGTGTGAAGAAATGTCAAGACAGGCTTCTGGTGGCAAAATGTATCACTTGTTTTTGAACCAGACAAATTGCAGTAACGGCCTTGGGAATGGGTGCACTAGGCTTAAAGATAATTATAATTGAGGGGGGCTGAATTATAATTGAGCTGAGAGCACAGATAGGAATGCGAGGGAGCTGCCCTCAGAAATGAGCCAAAAACTGTAGAAGAACTGCTGTTAGATGTATTGACTTTGGCTTGCTGGTGTAACTCTCAAGAGATACAGTGGTTTTAGCCCCGGCCGAGAAATAAACATGTTAAAGTAACGAGGTGTTCGAATGATCATTTCATCCGGACTGGCTGCAAAAGAATCCTCAAACCTATCTATCTCTGCCTTAAAGACACTCAGTGAATTGGCCTCCGCAGCCTTCTGCGGCAAAGTGTTCCACAGATTCACCACTGAAAAAATTCCTCTCTGTTTTAAAGGATCGTCCCTTTGATCTGAGATGGTGTCCTCTGGTTCTAGTTTTTCCTGCAAGTGGAAACATCCTCTCCATGTCCACTCTATCCAGGCCTCGCAGTATCTTGTACTTTTCAATAAGATCCCCTCTCATCCTTCTAAACTCCAACGAGTACAGACCCAGAGTCCTCAAACGTTCCTCATACGACAAGATCTTCATTCCAGGGATCATTCTGTGAACCCCATCTGGACCCTTTCCAGGGCCAGCACATCCTTCTTCAGATATGGGGCCCAAAACTGCTCACAATACTCCAAATGGGGTCTGACCAGAGCCTTATACAACCTCAGAAGTACGTCCCTAGTCTTGTATTCTAGCCCTCTTGACATGAATGCTAACATTGCATTTGCCTTATTAACTGCCGACTGAACCTGCACATTAACCTTAAAAGAATTGTGAACAAGGACTCCCAAGTCCCTTTGTGCTTCTGCTTTCCGAAGCATTTCCCCATTTAGAAAATAGTCTATACCTAAATTCCTTCTTCCAAAGTGCATAACCTCATTTTTCCACATTGTATTTCATTTGCACTTCTTTGCCCACTCTCCGAGCTTGTCCAAGTCCTTCTGCGGCCCCCTTGCTTCCTCAATATTACCTGTCCTTCTACAGATCTTTGTATCATCTGCAAACTCAGCAACAGTGCCTTCAGTACCTTCTTCCAGATCATTAATGTATATTGTAAAAAGTTGTGGTCCCAGCACAGAGCCCTGAGGCACACTAGTCACCGGCTGATATCCTGAAAAATACGACTTTATCCCCACTCTTTGCCTTCTGCCAGCCAGCCAACCTTCTATCCATGCCAGGATCTTACCCTTAACACCATGGGCTTTTAACTTATTAAACAGTCTCCTATGCGGCACCTTGTCAAAGGCCTTCTGGAAATCTGAATAAATCACATCCACTGATTCTCCTTTGTCTAACTTGCTTGTTACCTCCTCAAAGAACTCAGATGCGACCTCCCTTTGACAAAGCCATGCTGACTCAGTCCTGCTCTACCATGCACTTCCAAGTGCTTTGCGATCTCATCTTTAATAACCGACTCTAAAATCTTACCAATGACCGAAGTCAGGCTAACCGGCCTATAATTTCCCGTCTTCTGCCTCCCTCCCTTCTTAAACAGTGGTGTTACAATAGCCACCTTCCAGTCCTCTGGGACCCTTCCTGTCTCCAGTGATCCTGAAAGATCATCACTAATGCCTCCTTTCAGCGACTTATGCACAAGGACACCAAGGCCTCGCTGAATATCCAGCTCTCTCTCAAAGAATAATCTGCTTACTGAGTCCACATTACACTGCATCTGCTATGTATATGCCCACTCACTCAGCTTGTCGAAATCCTGCTGAAGCATCTCTGCGTCCTCCTCACAGCTCACTATCCTAACCAACTTGTGTCACCTGCAAATTTGAAGATAATATTTAGTTCCCTTATCCAAATCTAATGTGAACAGTTGGGGTCCTAGCACATATCACTGCAGTACCCCACTGGTCACTGCCTGCCAATTGGGAAAAGACTCATTTATTCCAAATTTTCGCCTCCTGTCTGCTGACCAGCTTTCTATCCATCTCAACACACTACCCACATCCCATGCGCTTTAACTTTATGTAGTAATTTGCTATGTGAGACTTTGTTGATAGCTTCTGAAAGTCTAAATAAGCTACATCCACCGGTTCCCCCTAGTTAACTCTACTAGTTACATTTTCAAAGAATTGTGATAGATTTGTCAAGCATGATTTCCCTTTCATAAATCCATGCTGTATTTGTCTGATTATGCCACTGCTTTCCAAATGCTGTGCAATGATATCCTTGATAATAGATGCAAGCAACTTTCCTACTACCAACGTTAGGCTCACTGGTCTGGAGTTCCCTGTTTTTTCTCCAACCTTCCTTTTTGAATAGCGGGGTTATATGAGCTGCCCTCCAATCTGTAGGAGCCATTCCATAGTCCAAAGAATTTTGGAAAATGAACACCGTTTCTAGAGCCACTTCCTTAAGTACTCTGAGATGAAGATTACCAGGCCCTGGATATTTATCCGCCTTTAATCCCTTTAACTTCCCCAAAACCATGGGCGGGGTTCTCCGTCAGCCGACGGCAGAATCGGGAAACACGATTTGGCGGAGAATGGCACGTGAGGCAAAATCGTGGCCGCCGCCGGATACCCGACAGAATGCCATGCTCCAATGCTTTGACAGCGACATCAGTGCTTTCTACTCCGCATGTACAGTTAACGCAATTGGCATATCATTAGTGGACCTGACCCAGTATTTCCAGGCCCTCCGTAATGCTCCACCTCCGGCAGGAGGAATTACTGATGGCGGGTTTCACTTGTGGTTTCAAAAATCAGGAAACAGGAGCGGTGCCTGATGAGGGAGAGGGAGGGGGAATGGAAAGTATCCCACATAATAATAATCTTTCTTATTGTCACAAGTAGGCTTCCATTAACCCTGCAATAAAGTTACTGTGAAAATCCCCTAGTCGCCACACTCAGGCGCCTGTTCGGGTATACAGAGGGAGAATTCAGAATGTCCAATTCACCTAACAAGTATTTCTTTCGGGACCTGTGGGAGGAAACCGGAGAACCTGGAGGAAACCCACGCAGACACAGGGAGAATGTGCAGACTCCTTACAGACAGTGATCCAGGCGGGAATCGAATCTGGGACTCTGGCTTGGCGCCATAATGTGCTGACAGTTGTGCCGCTGGCCGAGAGGGCTTCTGCCAGAGTTCTGGGGAGTAGAGGTGGGTGGCTAGGAGGTAGGCCCTGGGGTCAGTGTTGATGGGCACGGACCACCATTGTCGCCACCTGCAAGGCTGTGAACTTAGTGACACAGGTCGTATGGGTGTCCCCCCAGGCCACTCCCCTAGGTAACCTAATGGGATGGATGCACTCCTGCGCAACATGTGCCATCTTAGAGTCATAGGTTAGAGTGCAGAATGAGGCCATCCGGCCCATCGAGTCTGCACCGGCCCTTCTAAAGAGCACCCTACTTAAGCCCACACCTCCACCCTATCCCCATAACCTAGTAACCCCGCCTAACCTTTCTGGACACTAAGGGCAATTTAGCATAACCAATGCACATAACCTGCACAACTTTGGACTGAGGGAGGAAACCGGAGCACCTGGAGGAATCCCATGCAGACATAGGGAGAACGTGCAGATTGCGCACAGTGACCCAAGCCAGGAATTGAACCAGGGATCTTGGAGCTGTGAAGCAACAGTGCTAACCACTGTGCTACCGTGCCATCATTGTTGGCTGGGGTGAGTGTGTGCTTGGGGAGTGGAGTGCTAATATGCGGCTGCAGCTTGTCAGCCTTTCAAGTGCTAAACCGGATGAATCCGACACCATTTTCACTTGAATTGCTCATGTTCTAGGTGGCGCCGGTGTTCACCCATTAACATTGTTGAATTGCTCGGGGACCAGCACCAAATTTGTTATCATAGAAGTCCACCGATTCTGTCCCGTCGTCAACACTTAGAGCAGGATTCTATGTCCCACCGCACCCGTTTTCCGGTGCGCGAATCCGACAGCGGGATTCTCCGTCTCGGCAGTCGGCCAATGGGATTTCCCATTGTGGACACGGGCGTGAGTGCGCTGACGCAAAATGGAAAAGACAGCCCTTAGTCACTGAAACGGAGAATCCCGCCCCATATCTTTACTAATATTAATTTCCTTTATTGAATCTTATGTTTCTCAGAAGTTCCAGTACATTTTACATGTCTTTCTTTGTGAAGACAGAAGCAAAGTACAAAATTAGTTCCTCAGCCATTTCTTTGTTCCCCATTATGAATCCCCTTATTTCTGACTGAAAGGGGCTTCCATTAGATTTTATCAATCGTTTTCTCTTTACATACCGATAGAAACTTTTACAGTCAGTTTTAATGTTCTCTGCTATCTTACTTTCATATTGTATTTTCCCCTTGTTAATCAACTCCTTGGTCCGCTTTTGCTAAATTTTAAACTGTTCCTCAGGTCTATTGCTTTTTCTTGCTAATTTGTGTGCCTCTTCTTTGAATCTAATACTATCTCTAATTTTCCTTGTAAGTCATGGTTTGGCCACAGTACCCTTTCTACTCTTGCACCAAATAAGAATAAACAACTTTTGGAGCTCACCTATTCGTTCCTTGAATGCCTGCCATTACCTGTCCACTAAGCTTCCTTTCAGTAATGTTTCCCAGTCCTTCATAGCCAACGCATGCCTCATACCATCATAGTTGCCTTTATTGGGACTCAATTTTGGGACTATCCGTGTCTGTGTGGTTTTCCTCCGGGTGCTCTGGTTTCCTCCCACAGTCCAAAGATGTGCAAGTTAGGTGGAGTGCCATGTTAAATTGCCCCTTTATGTCCAAAGATCTGCATGTTAGACGGGTTTGTGCTTGTGGGGATTGGGCAGTGGAGCGGACCTGGGTGGGATGCACTTTCAAAGGGTCAGTGCAGGCCTGTTGGGCAGAATGGCCTCCTCCTGCATTGTAGGAATTTCAATCTATGGTTACTGACCAATCTGCCCGTGGAAACAAGTTTTTTCTTCTTTACTTCATCAAAAGCCCTCATAGTTTTGAACATCTAAATCTCATTTTAACTTCCAATGCTCTAAGAGAACCATCCCACATTTTGAGTCCCAATTTAATGTTACTGATCTTTTTTATTATTGTTTTACAGTGTGTAAATGCTAGACCAGCATTTATTGTCCATCCTTAATTACCCTTGAAGGTGGTAGTGAGCTACCTTTACAAACCGCTATCATATTTGTGTTGTAGGTACACCTACGGTGCTATTAGGGAGGGAGTTCTTCGATACTCCATTTTTCAATTCCCCAGTTTATCAATGTATTGATTTAATTATTACGCTTCTCAACAATCCTCCCTTGCTCTTCCTAAGCTCTATACAAATAAAGACTTGCATTTGGGCGGCACGGTAGCATAGTGGTTAGCACTGATGCCTCACAGCTCCAGGGAGCCGGGTTCAATTCCAGCCTCGGGTGACTGTCTGTGTAGGGTTTACACTTTCTCCCCGTGTCTGCGTTGGTTTCCTCTGGGTGCTCCGGTTTCCTCCCATAGTCCAAAGATGTGCAGGTTAGGTGGATTGGCCATGGTAAAATTGCCCCTTAGTGTCCAAAGGGTTAGGTGGGGTTACTGGGTTACGGGGATAGGGTGGAGGCGTGGACTTAAGTAGGGTGCCTTTTCCAAGGACCAGTCCAGATTTGATGGGCCGAATGGCCTTCTTCTGCACTGTGGGGAGTTTTTGATTATTATATTTCCTTTCTTAACCTCAGTCATCCCAAAATGTTTCATGGTTAACAAAGTACTTTTAAAATGTAATCCCTATTGGAATGTAGGATGATGTTGTGGCCAACTTGTGTACAGCAAGGTGGGATAAACAGCAACGTGATAACAGTCTCTTTTAACAACGATGGTTCAAAGATAAATTCTCAACGTTAAGAAGAAAACTGTTTAGCTCAAATGAGGAGTAACTTAAATCCATAAAATTAACAAGGAAAAGTAATTGTCAATAAGGGGTCAAATGATCAGTATCAAGATTTTCTTCATAACATTCCAACTGTGATCATTCCTTTGAATTTAGTTTGTTTATAACAGATCATCTCAAATTATTTGGCTCAGACACTTCGATTTTACCCTGACATTTTACAATCTCAACTATCAATTTTGTTTTTCATTGTGTTTGCAAAGCCTTCCGAGAAAAGAGGTAATTTTACAACACTGCTGCCCTGCCAGAGCTGCACATCAGAAATTTGCCCCGAGTAATACGGTGTTCTCATCATTTGGCATTAAAAATTGGAAAGTGACATCGCTTGAGCCAATGTGAACAAAATCACTCTGAATGGATGAGGCTCCCTGCTGGGACCGCAATATCAGATTTCTGCTTCTATAATGTTGACAAAAACAGATTTTTTATCAGTTTATTTGTTATTCAGGCCAATTTTCAAATGCTCTCTATTTTATTAAACTGTCTTGAACGGAAATATTTTCTGCTTTTCCAAACCAGAGCTTTAATCTCACTATTTTCTGTTTATTTTAATAAATAGAAATGCTCATTTATTCAATTTCCGGTTGGGTAAGTTCAGCTTCAGCAGCAGAAACCCGAACTTGCCTGAAATAATACTCATACCATGCTCTCAAGTAGCCATTCAACTACTCAAGCAAGTCAGGAGCGTTAATGCAATTCTAGAGATTGGCAAAATAAAGGCAAGCAACACATTTCTGCATTTTAATTCACTGACATGGCCGTTCGCAGGTTTTGATCAACTAATTTATAAGGAATTAAAATACTTGATTCCATATATATCATCAACCTGAATAAATGAATGAATATCGCTTATTGTCCCAAGTCGGCTTCAAATGAAGTTACTGTGAAAATCCCCTCGTCGCCACATTCCAGCACCTGTTCAGGGAGGCTGGTACGGGAATTGAACCATGCTGCTGGCCTGCCTTGGTCTGCTTTCAAAGCAAGCGATTTACACCTGTGCTAAACCAGCCCCTCTGTTTTAAATTAGAAACAGTTCAAGCTTGAAACGTTATGTGCATTATCTGCTTCATGGAGTCTATTTTGATCAGTCGTGGTCTTTATAATTTACATGCAAACCTTGAGAATTTCAATCTGCATTGAAGAAAAATGACTGAGCAGTGCATCAGCATTCTTTGATTGGCCAAAAATTGTTCACTTTTCAATTTTGATGAAAGGTTATCAACCTGCAACATTAAATCAGCATTTTCTTTTGTTGTTCTTCAGGACTTTTCCGTTAACAATTCTTCTGAGCTTCAAGGTGCTCAGCTGATTAAAGCACCGTTAAACAAAATTTGACAACAATAACTGGTATTTTTATAATGTCATTATTGCAGAATGATAGGACTATTTGGCCCACTGTGCCTGCACCAGTTCTTTCAAAGAACAATCTATTTAATCCCACTATCTAGTTTGTAGTGATATGGAAATATAGAGACATATAAAGGGTTAATGATTACATCTTAGTGTAACACAACCACTAGATGGCAACACTAGATTCCACTATAATATGAGAACTCAAAGGATCTTAGGACTCTTTGAAACAGGAGTGACTAGACAGCAGAGTGTTAGAGAGATAGATCACAGCATAGTTAGGACATGCAGTTTAAGTTAGTTAATACTTTATTCTGAATTACTTGATTACTAGTTATAGTTCTGTAGACTGTCAAACTCAATATTAATCATTTTGTTATTAATTAAATCTGTTGTGCTTTAAGTTGCCGAGAATCACCCCATCAGACCATTCTGGATATATAAAGCAAAGAGGAACCATATATTACCAAAGAGTAATATAACATGGTACCAGGTCATTGACTTCAGAAACCAGCTAGCATAATCTGGTAAGCTCAGAAAGAAAGAAAAAACTAAGAACTATTCGACTTGAGAAGCATCAACAGCAAACAACAGATGTTCGAAGACTGAAGGATCGATGGATAAAGCTCAAGGTCCTCGACACCTAAGGATAACCGGTAACTTAAACGTAAACTGACGCCTGTTCAAAGAGCAATTTCAAATTTTCCTGGAAGCATCTGAGTTAACTAATGCAACCGATGCTCGCAAAATTGCTCTGCTATTAACTATGGCTGGTCAACATGCAAATGAGATCTACAATTCTTTTCAGTACACTGCGGATCAAGTCAAAACAAAGTTTGATATAATTCTTCACAAATTCGATGACCAATGTAAAATCCAGACTAATGAAACATTTGAGCACTTCATATTTCATGACATTACAAAACAAGGGTGAATCGTTTAACAGCTTTGTTAATAATCTAAGACTGCTAGCACAATCCTGTAACTTTTCAGGACTGCATGATTCCATGGTTCGGGAACAAATAGTGTTTGGTATTAATGATGAACAGCTCAGAAAATTGGTATTAATGATGAACAGCTCAGAAAAAGATTACTTAGGCACAAGATCTAACTAGAAATCGCACGATTTCTTGTTCATCAACAATCTAAGAATCAGTACCAAGAATATTATCTCCCTGAAAAGGGTGCAAAAAATCACCACAAGGTTCAGTATGTTAAGGCAGTGTCGCAGCTGAAGAAGATGCACATTTTGGATGGCAGCCATCTTGCACGTGCGCACTCAAACCCTGCACATGCGCACTCAGTGAAAAAATGCGAGACGGATGAAAGCCGATCTGTGCATGCGCGAAGAAGTGTCGCGCGTATTGATGTCAATGCCATGACTTGTTCAAGGTGTGGAACCTCCCACTTCCAAAAAAATGCCCTGCCAGAGGAAACCAATGCTCATGATGTGGCAAATTAAACCATTTTGCTGCACAGTGCAGATCCTCACTCGCAGATTAATGTATGTATTGTTGAATCCAAAGAAGAAGATTTAGAAGAGAATTTCTCAACTGACACAGACAGCTACTCACTGTAAAACACGTTCTTTGTAGGGATAATAGAGAAATGTGAAGAATCCACTGAAGTGACAACACCTCCTCAATTAATTAACTCCATAAATTCGGACACTGAATGGAACACTGTTTTAAAAGTTAACAGCTGTCCAATTAAATTCAAGTTGGATAACTTGCTCGCAAAGCTGGATCTCACCAAGCTCAAGCAAGCACCTGAGATACTTCCAACAGCCTATAGAGTGAAAGACTACAATGGCAATTCAATCTCATCGATTGGATCATGTTCTGTGAAGGCTTCCCAAAAAAATATTTTGACCCCACTGAGATTCGAGATTGTCAAGTCAGATAAATCATCACTCTTAGGTGCACAAGCCTGCAAGGAGTTACACCTAATACAGCAAATTTACACTGCAACTTCTTTTCAACCCATACTGCATGATGATATCCAAAATATTTTAAATCAATATCCAGATGTCTTTAAAGGCATGGGTACACTTCCATTTAAATATAAGATCTTGTTGAAGGATGGATGCCAAACCTGTGGTACATCCTCCAAGGGGAATTCCTGCTCCACTAAGAGAAAGATTGAAGCTAGAATTAGAGCAACTACAGAACCAAGGTATAATTTCAAGAGTCACTAAACTGACTAACTGGGTCAGAAACCGTCAGGTGGTCTATGGCTATGTATAGACCCCAAGGATCTCAACAAAAACATCATGAGGGAATACTATCCTATTCCAAAATGAGAGGAGATTACCAGCAAGATGGCAAATGCACACATCTTCACAAAATTAGACGCATCGCAAGGTTTCTGGCAAATGCGACTGGATGACTCAAGCAGATAGCTCTGCACCTTCAATATACTGTTTGGAAGATTTGGCTTTAATCAAAGGCCTTTTGGAATAATCTCTGCATCTGAAGTATTCCACCGCATCATGGAACAGATGACGGAAGGAATAGGGGGTGTTTGTGTCTATGTCGATGACATTATCATATGGTCATCAACAAAGGAAGAACATATTGAACAACTGAAACACGTTTTTCATCGCATACATAAGTATGGTCTTAAGTTAAACCAATCCAAGTGTAGTTTTGGCACTTCAACGCTCAAGTTCCTGGGAGACAAGGGCCGGGATTCTCCGAAAATGGGGCTATGTCCCCACGCCCGGCAGAAAACGGGCGCGAATCACTCCAGACCTTTCTCAAAAAGTCTGGAGTGATTTTCCCATTTCAAGAGGGAAAGCAGGGCCCCAGCACGCGCCCCGCAGCTCCTGCTGCCGATACGGGGCCCTGTACTTCTGGCCGCGGGTCCGCGCATGCGCGCAGGGGGCATTTTCGCGCCATCCCCACGCAACATGGCAGAGCCACAAAGCGTGCGCCCGCCGATCGGTAGACCCCGATCGCGGGCCTAGCTATCGTGGAGACCTCCCGAAGTCTGATCCACCCGCACTGCCACCAGGACGGCCAGCGCAGCCACGAGTCCGAGCTCCCACCGGATGGAACCATATGGGAACCACTCCAGCGGAACTCGGTGGGAACTCGGCCGGTCGATCATGGAGAATGGCCGCAGGGGCCCCTTTCAACAGCCCCCGACCGGCGCTGTGTCGACCATGCTCGCGTGGTTGCCAGCGATTCTCCAGTCCGTGGAGAATCGCGTCCCGGCGTCGGAGCCGATCGCGGGTCTGAGACCCCATTCTCTGCCCCCATGCTGAGCGCGATTTCGGCATGGAGGCTCAGAGAATCCCAGCCCAGATATCCGAGCATGGTGTGCGACCAGACAATGAGAAGATTGCAGCCATTCAGGGCATGAAAGTCCCCGAGGACAAAAAAGCAGTACTATGATTTCTGGGCATTGTCAACTTCTGAGGAAAATTCATACCTAATCTGTCAACCAGAACAACAACTCTTGGAAACTTGATCAAGAAATAAAGCTCTTTAAAGTGGACAGGTGACCATCACAAAGAGTGGCTTGATTTAAAAGCACAATTAACGACTCCACCTATATTAGCATTTTTTGATCCAAACAGGGAGACGAAAATATCCACTGATGAAAGTCAGGACGGAATAGGAGCAGTACTGTTGCAAAAAGATGACAGCTCATCTTGGGTTCCTGTTGCATATGCATCTAGAGTGATGACACCAACAGAAGGTGGAAATGCTCAAATCGAAAAAGAATGTCTTGGACTACTAACAGGCATATTGAAGTTCCATGACTATGTCTATGGCTATCCACTTTCACTGTAGAAACAGATCACAGATCGTTGGTGCATATAATTGAGAAGGATCTCAATGACTCCAAAGAATAATGATGAAGCTCAGAAGGTACGACTTCAACCTCATCTATACACCAGGCAAAGATCTGATCATTGCGGATGCGCTGTCACGCTCCATAATGTCTTGTCATGTGAGAGTACCTTTAAGAAATGAGTGTTTAAGAAATGTACCTTTAAGAAAGGGGTGTTTATCAGTGATGTCAGAGTGTGGATGGAGCTGGGCTGTCTGTCAGCCTTTTACTTTCGTTTTAGGCTGTTTGTTGCAGGGTGTGTTTTAGTTTCGTTTTCAGTGTTGGAGCTGAAGCCAGACAAAGCAGGTGTACTGTTGATCTCTCTGCCATGAAAAGACTATCTCTTGATCATTTGGTGAATTCGGAATTATAAATGTTTTCAGTAGTGAATGTAAACCTGATGTGCTTCTGTTAAAAGGTGTTTCTTTTGTCTTCTGGATGTTGTTTGGGAAGTTATTAAGGACTACTTAGCGTTGTATTCTTTGGGGGTTGTATTTGAATTGATGGTTGCTAAGATGTTCACTGTGTGTTTTAAAAAGGTGACCTTGAGTTCATAGAATAAACATTGTTTTGCTTTAAAAAATACTTTTCTATTTCTACTGTACCACACCTGTGGAGTAGGCCGTGTGTTCCCCATACCACAATCTATGAAAAGTTGTGGGTCAGGTGAACTCCATGATACACTTTGGGGTTCTCTAAACCCTGGCCCATAACAGTCTGCAAGTGAACCGTTCGAGTTCATACAAGATGTTGAAGCTCAAGCACAGCTATGTGCAGGGAATCTACCTGCCTTGGATGAAAACATCAACTTAATCCTAACAGAGACAAAGAAGGATGCTATGCTGCAACACGCCATACACCATATCAATAATGGGTCACCGAAAGGGCAGTGTCCACAATTTAGAAATGTTCAGGCAGATTTGACGATGGTGGATGGACCACTTCTTCAACTCAATTAGATAGTCACACCACTGTGTCTCAGACCGATGATACTTGATCAAATTCATGAGGGACACCTCGGAATTGAGAAGTGCAAGTGAAGGGCGAGACAAGCAGTATACTGGCCAGGAATAAATAGGGACATAACTGACATGGTTCTAGCGTGTGAGACGTGTCAGACAACCTGCGCAGTGCAAGGAGACTCTACAGCAACATGAGTTATTCACCTCTCCTTGGGCCAAAGTAGATATAAACCTATTTCACGCAAATGGCCGTGATTATATATTACACATCGATTATTACTCCAATTATCCAGAGGTCATGAAGCTACCGGATCTAACATCCAAATCGGTCATAAAAGCCAGCAAAGAAGCTTTTGCGAGATAGGGATACCCACCACTGTCATGTCAGACAATGGATCGTGTTTTGACAGCAATGAATGGGCCGACCTTTCAAGACAATACAATTTCAAACATGTTACATCAAGTCCACATTACTCACAGTCGAATGGTAAAGTAGAAAAAGGTGTACACATCATAAAGCAACTCATCAATAAAGCTTTGGATTCTGCGTCAGACATTCTATCCCGCAGAGCCACTCCTCTAGGAACTGGACTTTCACCGCACAGCTGTTGATGAAACGGGATTTGAGAACGGCATTATCATCCATGCAGCTGCTGAATCCAGATCACCTGCCAGTGCTATAGAAAATAAAACAGCATGTACTCGTCAACAAACATACCATGACATGCATGAAACTCAGCTGGAGACATTAATTGCAGATGACACCGTCAGGATCAAGATACCTGATGGAGGTTGGTCTGCACCTGCCAGAATTATAAGACAAGCAGCATCATGCTCGTACATTGTTAAAACAGTTGAAGGAAATATTCTTCGCAGAAATCGCCGAACACTTCAAAAAATTAGGCTACACACTAAAATCTTTCTGGACTTACAACTAAATGAAACAATATTTCAAGATACTTCAACAAACACTCAAAGTTGTGATGACACGCAAACAACTGTAAAAACATCATTGTCACCTCCTCGTCAATTAAGAAGATCAACGAGAAGAATGAAAAAACCTAATAGACTGAATTTGTAAATATTTACAGTAAATTGTGTGATCATTACTCATCTTGGCTTGTACAGAGATATATATATCAAGTTTTGTTATGTTATTATTATACATTTTTCCTATTGCTACACATAAGAAAGAAATGAAAAAAGAAGGGGGGATGTAGCGACATGTATATATAGAGACATATAAAGGGATAATGATTACATCTTTGTGTAACACAACCACTAGATTACACTATAAATATGAGAATTCAAAGGATCTTGGGTCCCTCCGAACCAGGAGTGACTAGACAGCAGAGTGTTAGAGAGATAGATCGCAGCGTAGTTAGGACGTGCAGTTTAAGTTAGTTCATATTTTATTCTGAATTACTTGATTACTAGTTATAGTTCTGTAGAGTGTGCAATCTCAATATTCATTAATTCTGTTTTGCTTTAAGTTGAAGATTGGTGGTTTCTTGAGAATCACACCATCAGACCATTCTGGATATATAAAACAAAGAGTAACGAGATATTACCAAAGAAAATATAATCCAGTTCTTAGCTCTACGGCCTGGAAAAAATTACCGTTCAAGTATGTATCCAATTCCCTTTCAAGACAGAATATGTATCTGTCAACCCTCCAGCACTGCATTCCCGACCATAACATTTTGCCTCCTATTTTATTTTTCTCATCTCACCTTTGGTTATTTTGGCAATTATCTTAAATTTGTAACCTCTGGTAACGCAACCTACTGCCACTGGAAGCAGCTTCTCTGTAGTTACTCAAAATTCGACCATGTTTTGAACACTTCTCTCGAATCTCGCCTTAACTTTCTCTGCTATAAAGAGAGCAAAGCTACTTTCTTTAGTCTGTCCGTGTGACTGAAGTATTTGATCCCTGGGACCAATCAAGTAAATCACTACAGCCTCTTCAGTCCCATAAGCTCAAATTTGGTAACAAGTCTATATGTGATACTTTACCCAGTGCCTTTTAAATGTATAAATACACATGAACCATGGCACCCTCCTCCATGCTCTCCATGAATTCATCAAAAACTCAATTAAGGTGGTTAAACATTTGTATTTCACAAATCTGTGATAGTTCCCATTTATTAATCCATATTTTTCCCAGTGCAAATTAATTCCATAGAGTCATAGAAATCATACATTTACAGCACAGCAGGAGCCCATTCAACCCATCACGTCTGCATTGGTCTAAAAGTAGCCATCCTGCCTAACCCTACTTCCCAACTCCTGGTCCGTAACTTTGTAGATTACAGCACTTCAAATGCATATTTAAGTGAGAATTTCTGCCTTTACCACCATTTCAGGCAATAGGTTCCACATCATCTCCACCCTCAGGGTGAAATAAAATTCCACTTGAACTCCCTCTTAAGCTTTCTACCTCTTACCCCTCCTGCCTCTATGGCAGTTAGTCATGGACCCTTCAAACAAGTTGGAGAAGACCTTCTGATCCAGTTTATTGAGATCCCTCATAATGTTGTACACATCAGTTTGCTCATGCCTAAGTTTTCGTAACTCCAAAAAGAAACAGCCTATTCAATCCTTAGACTAGGCAGCGTCTTTGTAAATCTCTTCTAAACCCTCTCTGGTGCAATCATATCTTTCCCATACTGCAGTGACTAAAACTGCATGCAGTATTCCAGCTATGAACTAATCAGCATTTTATATGGTTTCAGCATAACCTCCCTGCCTTGGCTGATTAAAGCAACAATCTCGTCTGCCTTCTTGATCATCTCATATACTTGTCCAGCCACCTTCAGGGATCCGTGGATACGCACTCCAAGCTCCATCACTTCCTCCACAATCCATCAATCCCGACAGCGCCAAGAGTGCATTAGTGTGCTCTGCCAAGATTGTAAGGCGGGAGGAGGAAGGTGACCCAATGGATTCCCGGGATATTGGGCAGGTTAGGGAGGAGAGCAGGGGACTGGAGCTGGTGGGTTTAAGGCAGCGGGCAGCTCAGGGTTCTACCTTAGGCGTAGGATCCTCTCTTTGAAAATGTTTATTTCAAAAATAGGGCTGCCTACTCCTGCCTGAGAGTCCATGCCAACTGTTTTATGGCACGGACAGTGTATTGGCTGGGTAACAAGTGCAATTCACTCTTTATTATCTATTTTAAATTTGGAAGACAGGCTTTCGATCTTGGCATCCAGCCACCACCCATATTATGGGGATTAACTTGGGGGGATGGAATGGTGGTGGACTGGACACCCAACCTATTTTACGAGCCTCTCTCCCATCCCACCCACCTCTCAAAAGCAAATCGGGCGGGATTCTCTAATCCTGCGACAGAGTGTCCACGCCGTCGTAAACGCCGTCGCGTTTTACAACGCCATGAACGGGCCGACCCAATGACTAATTCTGGCCTGCAAAAGGGACCAGCACGGCACTGGAGCGGTTCATGCCACTCCAGCTGCTGATCTCGGCGCAAACTGGGCACCGCAGGATCTGCGCATGCGCAGTGGCACCGGTGCCAATACGAACATGCGCAGTGGCTTCCTTCAATGCGCCGGCCCCGACTCAACATGGCGCAGGAATACAGGGGCCGGCGCGGAGGAAAGGAGGCCCCCAGCCAGAGAGGCCGGCCCGTTTATCGGTGGGCCCGATCACGGGCCAGGCCACATCGGAGGCCCCCCATGGGGTCGGACCCCCCCCCCCCCCTCGCAGGCCGGCCCCCCCGACCCTTCCACGCCGAGGTCCCTGTGGCTGAGAGCAGGTGTGGATGGCGCCGGTGGGACTCGGCGTTTTTGCGATGGCCGCTCGGCCCATCCCGGCGGGCCGGCCGCATGGAGCGGCCCGCGACCGGCGCTGCGCCAACCACACCGGCGCCAATGGCGCTGGCGTCGGGGCAGCGTGGCGTAGCGTGATTTGCGCCGGTCACGGGGATTCTCCGGCCCGGTTCCGGGCTGAGAGAATCCAGCCCATGATATCAGGGGCGGGAGTCTCCGTCCTGCTGCACACGGTTTCTGGTGCAGCGGGCCCCCGCCTGCAGTGGGATTCTCCAACCCGGCAGCCGGCCAACCCCACTGCCTCAGGAAATCTGGGTTCGTGGGTGTGCTGCCGGCAAAACGGAGGATCCCACCGACAGAGAATCCAGCCCCAAGTATTTTAACCACAAGGTTGGAGAAGCTGGGGTTGTTCCCCTTCGAGCAAAGGAAATTGGGGGAAAATTTGATCGGGGTACATAAGATTATTACATGTTTCCGTAAAGAAGACAACACCAAGCTGTTCCCATTAGCTGATGGTCCAACGACTAGGGGACACATTTAAGGTTTTGGACAAGAGATGGAGGATTGGAGGATGAACATTTATACACACTGAGCAGTTTTGACCTTGAACTTGCCTTTGAGGGTGTTGGATGCAGAGATGCTCGATGATGTCAAAGGAAATTGGATGTGCACTTGGGGAAAATAAACTTTCATGGCAATAGGGTAAAGTGAGTGAATGGTACTGACTGAATTGCTCCAAAGCGAGATGGCATGGATTAATCAGGTTAAATGGCCTCCTTCTGTGTTATTATGACTCCATGATCCTACGCCCCATTCATACATCACTTAGTAGCAACACTTTGACTTTTAAATTTTCATTCTTGGTTTCAAATCACTCCATGGCCTCCTGCACCCTTCCTTGCCCCAGCTCTGTAATCTACTCTTGTGCTCTAACCCTCTGAAATCTCTGTGCTCCTTCAGTCCTGGACTCTTATGCATTATCCATTTTCTTCATTCCATTGTTGGCAGTTAGTTCTTCAGCTGCCTAGGCCCTAAGCTTTGGAATTCCCTACCATGCACTTCACTCCCTCTCTTCCTCTTACTTTTAGACACTCCCTAAACCCATTTCTTTGACCAAGCTTATGGCCACTTATCCTAATATCTCCTTACGTTGTTCATTGTCAAATTTTGTTTGATAACGCTCCTGTAAAGGATCTTAAGATCATTTACTACATTACATAGCTGCAGGAGGACAAATTTCATTAAGTTAAAAGGGGCACTGGTTCTGGCAGACGAGAATCAAAGATTGGAGCGTGTATTAGTAAATGAAAAATGGGAGGCCTTCAAAATTGAAGAGGAAAAGGAAGGACATCCAAAGCTGGAGCTTTCTGATGGCAAAAGATAATGAAACAGGAAAAATGACACTGATGATAAATCTTGGGTTCACAGTTCAGTAGAGCACCAAACTGAACACATAAAGTAGAGAGGGAACTGAAAAAGGAAATGAGGTGGAGGAGGGTGGAAAGGTAGGGGGAGTCGGTGTGGTCAAAGACAGTCGGTGGAATTCTCCCCCCCTACGCCGGGTGGGAGAATCGCCGGGGCGCAGCACGAGTCCCGCCACGCTGCCCCAGCACCCGCACCCGCACGCGATTCTCCCACCCCACCCAAACCGGCGCGGCGAGAATCACGGCTGGCCACTGGGAGATTCTCCGAGCCGAGCGGCCTACCCAACACGACGGC
This sequence comes from Scyliorhinus torazame, assembly GCF_047496885.1. Lineage (NCBI taxonomy): Eukaryota > Metazoa > Chordata > Chondrichthyes > Carcharhiniformes > Scyliorhinidae > Scyliorhinus > Scyliorhinus torazame. Next base: position 231,374,834 of record NC_092709.1, read on the forward strand.
TTCCCGCCGGCGCCGTCCACACCTGGTCGCTGCCGGCGGGAACAGCGCGGGAACGCTGGGTAGGCGGCCTGTGGGGGGGGGGGGTTCCTGCACCGGGGTCGGCCTGAAAAGGGGTCTGGCCCACGATCGGTGCCCACCAATCGGTGGGCCGGCCTCTCTGAAGGAGGCCCTCCGCTGCCCCGCAATATCCATCCGACATCTTCTTGCGGGGCGGCCTCGGGGAGGACGGCAACCGCGCATGAGCGGGTTGGCGCAGACCAACCCGTACATGCGCAGGTGACGTCATTTACGCGGCGCCGGCCGTGTCATTTACGCGGTGCCGCTTTTACGCGGCGCCAAGGCCCGGAGCGCGTAATTGATCCGACGCGGCTCCTAGCCCCCCGGGGGCGGGAGAATAGGGGGCTGAGAGCGGCCTCCGACACCGGAGTGAAACACTCCGATTTTCACTCCGGCGTCGGGACTTAGTCTCACGATGGGAGAATTGTGCCCAGTGTACGAGAATACATTAATAATTAACATAAAAGGGAACACAAAAGAATTTCATAAATGTATAAACATTAAACAGGTAGTCATGGGTAAGGCCAAGTGGAGACAAGAAAAGATCTTGTGGAGTAAGAGGGCATGGCTGAGGTGTCTGAACGTCAGTTCAACTCAATCTTGGGTCGATATCTGTTGGGTGTCATTTGGGGACCTGAAATTACTCCTTGTTGCATCCATTTCACAGCCATGACATAAACGCAATAATGTTCAATTTAAATCCAGATATTTTTAAAATTGTAATTATTTGCATGGAAAGAACAGCAAACAATTACTTCAACACGCAATATTATTTTAAAGCAAAAATTTTAATGTCATTATAGCTGCAAGTTAATGAAGGGATTTCTCAATGCAGCAGATTTCCATAATTTTATATAATTTTACCAGGAAAAGGAGCACTATGGATAGTCAGTTTGCCATGAGCACTTTCGCAGGTTCGGCTGTATGATTTCTTGGTTAACTCCTGTGTAATTTCAAGTGCACTCTGACTGGCTCCTTGAATGTGAATTAGTCAGGACGTGTGCAATCTCATAGCATACTGTTATGTCGGTCTCTTCTAAGTGAGCCTTAAATTTCATGCATTTAATACATTAGGTAAAGCCCCATCAGTTCAAATGCCGTTTAAAATGGGCAGTTGCTTATATTGACCAAAAATAAACACCATTCACCAATTGCATGAACTTCACTTTCAAAGTTATCAGTTACAGCATTTTCAGTGTTCCATTTATTTCAGGCAGAAACAGCTGGAGGCCAGTATCTCATTAAAAAGTAAACCATTGATTGACGTCATCATTGCAGGTTACAGGTGCTTCAAGTCTCCTTCAAAGATTTATTTTCTTTTTCACAGTAATTTCATTTGAAGCCTACTTGTGACAATAAGCAATTTTTCATTCATTTTTCATTTTTCTGGTCACCCGAATGAGGTTGTAGTTGTCTGAGCTGGACAGGTTCACATTCGCTCACCCCACTCCAGTTTTATCGAAGCTGAAACCAACAGAAGATAAGTGCAGCTGAGATCATTTCGAGCTTCAGGATTACACTGTTTCACATCAAGAACTTTTAGGGAGAATGACGATAATTTTTGCACAGATGTAACTTTTTGACAATCAATAGGGCAGCGTGGTAGCACAGTGGTTAGCACAGTTGCTTCACAGCTCTAGGGTCCCAGGTTCGATTCCCGGCTTGGGTCACTGTCTGTGCGGAGTCTGCACGTTCTTCCCGTGTGTACATGGGTTTCCTCCGGGTGTTCCGATTACCTCCCAGAGTCCAAAGATGTGCAGGTTAGGTGGATTGGCTACGCTAAATTGCCCTTAGTGTCCAAAACGGTTGGGTTAGGTGGGGTTATGGGGATAGGATGGAGGTGTGGACTTAGGTAGGGTGCTCTTTCCAAGGGCCGGTGCAGACTCGATGGGCCGAATGGCACTGTAAATTCTATGATCTATGAATTTCATGGAGCGGAGTGCTCATTGTACAGTGAACAGCATACAATTGCACACAATGAGGTCTGTATTGGACTTTCAACATTCAGCATCTAAGGGCAGCACGGTGACGCAGTGGTTAGCATTGCTGGCGCCGAGGTCCCAGGTTCGATCCCGGCTCTGGGTCACTGTCCGTGTGGAGTTTGCATATTCTCCCCGTGTTTGCGTGGGTTTCGCCCCCACAACCCAAAGATGTGCAGGGTAGATGGATTGGCCACGCTAAATTGCCCCTTAATTGGAAAAAATGAATTGGGTACTCTAAATTTTTAAAAGAAATTGCATCTTGGGTCCTTTAACATATTTCTTTACCTTGACACCAATAATCCTTTTAAATCAGGTGGTGATTGATTGATTAGCCTAAACAATCTACCTGCTCCATTATTGCTGTACCGTGCCTTTAGTATATATGAGCCAAGGCTTCTTCAGCAGCTCCTCCAAAACTATACACTCCAACAACTGTAAGGACAAGGGCAGCAGACCAATACAAACACTGCCACATCCAATTTCTCCTCTTAAGTTGTATCAAAAATATATTGCTGTTCCTTCATCATTGCTGGGTTAAAATCCTGGGACTCCTGATGTAACACGCTGTGTGATCATCTTCATGATAGAAACTGCAGTGGATAGAGATGGAGGACAGCATATTTTGGAGCGACAAAGGTTCCTGGCTAGTAGTACATCCACCTGAGGTCTCTAGTTGAGGAGGGGCACAGGCAAGTGATGGTGGAAAGGGGGCCATTAGGTGGTGGAGTGGGTTGTAGCAAGGGCGAGGAGACAGCTTTCAACAGCCCCCTTCGCAAAGCTGGGTCCTTCGATCAGGTACTGATGCTTTTGAACAAGGTCCCTCCCACCAGGAGCCCGCAAGCAAACATGTCAGTGCTTTCTTGTCATTCTTCCCACATGGAGAACCTCCCATCCTCTGCTGTGTTAATGCCAGTGTTAGTGGGATGAGTGACCATTAATTGCCCACTTAATGGCCTCAATTGTTGGCAGGTCAGGGAGGCAGTGCATTGGCCTTTCTGCCACAGAGTTCAGTAGGGTAGAGATGGGAAGGTGGCTGAGTTTGCACTCGCCATCTTTCTGCCTAATTAAATGCCCCCTAGCCGCCAAACTTGCCGCGGGGACACGGTGGATTCTGCTTGAAATCTGACCTTAGGATCGAGTAATAAATGTGCAAGCGACATCCCATGTGCCTAAAATAAATATATATATATATGAAGTGGCAAAATCCTGGCATGAATGATTTGAATGGGGAGTTGCTGGAGAATTGGACACTGATCTGGGAAGCCTCAACAAATTCACAGGCTTTGGATAGGGATGTTGGAGTGCCAAGACTTCCTGTTTTACTCATGGCTGCAACAAATGGCGTGCATCAGCATTATGCCTGCTTTGTTCGAGGATTCCACTCAAAAGATAGTTGGGGTGCTGAGGTCTGGATCCCATCCGAGTGTACATCTTGTGTGCTCCCACAAATTACTTTCATATGGCACTGGAAAAGATCAGCTGTCGACACTTCCCTTTTTCCTGCTGTAGACTTCTAATGAGACAACAGAGTCTAGATAGAAAGATCATGGGCGGGATTCTCCGTCCCGCCAGCCCCGTTTTCCGGCACGGCGCGCCCCCGCCAGCAGCGGGATTCTCAGTTCCTGCAGCCAGCCATTATGGCCACTCCACCCCACGCCTGCGGAAAACCGGCGGGCGTGGGTGTGCTGCCGGCGAAGCGGAGGATCCCGCCGACGGAAAGATTTATTATTCTCTCGGGAATGTTCCAGGTTTCATAGAAGTTTAATTGAGTATTGTGAGTGGATAATGACTACAAATAGTAAAATGTTACAAATAGTAAAATGTTTCAAGATAATGTAACCTCATGCTTAGCCATGCAAAATTAATATTATATTTTGCTGAAGATTTAAGTGTTCTTGCTACTGGTCTCTCTTGGTAGCCCCATCAGATAATAGGGCAAACATGTTGAAGTAACCACATACACAGTACTTTTCAAATGCAGTCATTGTAGCTTGCATAAGCGCACACAGTGGCTTGTCACCTACCTACAGAATCACATTCACACATAAACGCACACAATCTTCTGTTTCAGAACTTTACTGTGAATGTGGAACTATCAAATCCATTAACCAATCATTGACTTACAACCAAAATCCCATTATCCAATCACAAATGTTGCACTTACTCAGGGTGTCAAATTTTACTTTCAATCCAAATAACCTCGAAACCATTTGCTTTTGTTTATTTGGCATCCTCTAGATAATTATCCATAAACCATAAAATACATCTGCCGACCAAGAAAACCCAACATTCCTAGTCACTAGTGGAGGCTATTATCCAGAATCTCAGGAGATAATTATCTTCCCTTGCTTATTACATTCCATTCCAGGGACCTAACCACAGTGCCTATGCACAGTTTCTATCCAACATTCTTGCCTGTAGCTAGAACTCTTGTTGCACTAACTTACAGTTTATTTCCAAAGTTTTGTTAACCACTTTAACCCAACTATTTAATACGGAAAGATCGCCAAATATTATTATTCACCTAACATGTTCCAAGAACTGCCATTATTCCTCAAAACTGCACAAAGCAATGGAACAAATTGTTCAGGATTTATCAAAAATGTAGCAATGGGTTAATTGGTAGTTATTCAGTTTCAACATTAAAATTAGTTTTCTTTACTAAATAGCTTGACAGTGATGTGGAGATGCCGGCGTTGGACTGGGGTGGGCACAGTAAGAAGTCTTATAACACCAGGTGAAGGAGCTGCTCTCTGAAAGCTAGTGATTCGAAACAAACATGTTGGACTTTAACATGGTGTAGCCTGACAGTGACAATGTACAAAACTTCAAATGACATTTCACAGATTCCTTCAAGGTTAAAATTGATGCTCGGCAATAAATGAGCTATGAAGTAGATTTTCCAATGAAGAAAGAGACAAAAAGGACGAGATTCTCCAACCTCCCAGCCACATGTTTCTCGGTGGCCGGAGGCGGTGCACCATTCACTGGTGATAGAATTATCTGCTCCTGCTGCTGTCAATGAGAATTCCCATTGAAGCCACCCCATGCCGCCGGGAAACCCACGGGAGGGGGTGCGCTGCTGGTGAGACCAAAGAATCCCACCGGTGTGAATGGCTGGAGAATTCCAGCCAATATTTGTTCCGCAGACCACCTGGAGTCACCCAATTTTAAACCCTCCCACAATCAATGAGCTGGTGCTGGAATCTTCTGTCACCTTGGCTCCACTTTCCTGAACTCTCCCTGTCCAATTGCTTCTTCATGTCTCTCACTACCTTCAAAATCCAACCTTTCCACAAAACTATTAGTCATCTCCCAAAACCCTTGATGGTGTTTGCTTCTGTGTTAATCTATTATTTCTCTTAGCCCCTTCCAGCACCTCCCCCTGTAAAGCATAGAAGCAAGGAGCAGGAGTAGGCTATTCGGTCCTTCGAGCCTGCTCCATCATTAAATAACAGCCTGACTGATTTGGTGGTAATTTCAAATTTACATCCCACCTATCCCCAAGAACCCACCCCTTGTTTACCAATAATCTATCCCCCTTTGCCTTAAAAATATTCAAAGACAATGATTCCACCACATTTTCAGGCCGGGAGTGAAAATTAATTGCCTCATCTCTGTTTTAAATTGACGATCCCAAGTTCTGGATTGTCCCTTAAGAGACCCAGTCAGTGCCCCTCACAATCTTATATTTTGCAATCAAGTCACCTCATACTCTTCTAAACTCCAGTGGATACAAGCCTAGCCTGTCCAACCTTTCCTCATAAGGCAATGGGTGGGATTCTCCGGCCCTCCGTGCCGAAATCACACTTGGCGCGGGGGCGGAGAATTACCCAAAATAGGCTCCCATGCCAGCACGCGATTGAAAGTGGCCTCCGCGGCGATTCTCCACACTGACGGGCCGAGTTCCGCCGACTCCCGCTGAGTCCCGCCTGCGGGTCCACATGTGGTCCCACCCGGCGGGACCTCGCCGTTCTGGCTGCAGGGGCCGTCCTGGTGGGGGGGGGCGAGGATCCGACTCCGGGGGGCAGGGGTTTCCACGGTGGCCAGATCCGCGGGTGGAACTGCAGGGCCCTGCCAGCAGCCGGAGCTGCGGGACGCACGCCGGGGCCCGGCTAGTCCCCTTGAAGACGGAGTATCACCCGGGTCTTGCTAGGAAAAAGTCCGGAGTGTTTCCGGCCTTTTCCGACGGGCATGGGGACTTAGTCCCCAGAAGGGAGAATCCCGCCCAACATACCCATTCCAGGTTTTAGTCTGGTAAACCTTCTCTGACCTGCTTCCTCTGCAATTTTATCCTTTCCTGAATAAAGTGACCAATATTGTACACAGTCCTCTGTATAACGGAAACATAAATTTGGGTTGAAAGGTTATGGAGAACAGGCAAGACGATAGAGTTAAGGCCAGGATGAGATCAGCCAAGATCGAATGGAGAAACAGACTTGATGGGCCAAATGGATTAATCTGCTCGTATATCTTATGAACTTATGAATTTATAACCTCCCTACTTGTGTATTTCAATCCCTTCACACTAAATGATAATATTCTATTAGATTTCTACTACTTGCCATCTCTGCACCAAGACGTCAAGATCCAGAGGCGGTGAACTTACATTTTCTGGGGCCCCGTGCTCTCCCTCTTTGCGGGGACCCTATGTCACACCCCACCCCCTGGTGACATGGTGGCCTGCCCCAATCACATTGAGCACCGCCCCAATGATGTCAAGAACTGCCCACAATGATGTTGAGGCCCACCCCTAATTACATCAATGCCCTCGTAACTCCGCTCACCCACAGCTCACACAATGCAAGGCAGAGAAATACAAAATCTCACCCTCGCTGTCCAGTCTGGTTGTTGCCCAGCCCTTTCACTCTCAGCCCTGCTGCCTGACTGCCCTCTGGCTCTGGTTGAGTCGCCCCGCTCCCACTGACCGTTGTTTGCCAATTCCCCAAGTCATGACCCCGGTGCTTGCCTGGCCTTCTTTGCACCCCCAACTGCTACTCTGCTTGCCTCTTGGCGCTCGCTTGGGTGGCTGGGCCTTGATGACCGTATGTGCTCCTGGCTGGCTGCCTGGCTGCTGCTGCTGCTGGATATCTGGCCTGGCCTCGCCCTTGCTGTCCTGTCCGGTTGCTGCCCAGTCCAGTTCTCTCAGCTCTCAGCTCTATCTGGCTGGCCTCTGGTCGAGTCGCTCTGCTCCCACTAGTCCTCGTTCCCCGAGGCATAACGCCGTCACTTTCCAGGCTTCTTTCACACCTCCTGACTGCTGCTCTGCTTACTTCTCGGCTCTTACTCAGGTGGCTGGGTTTTGACCCTCGACCCTGTGTGAGATCCTGGCTGGCTGCTGGCTATCTGGCCTGGTGATCTCTGTTCTTTTTGGTCGGTTGACTGCCCACCCTCCTCAGCCCTGGCCTGGAGATCAAGAGTCCCCTTGACGGCTGTTGGTCAGCGCTTCCTTCTCGCCTCACAGAAGGCTGCACAGCAGAAGCAGACTTACAAGTTCAGGGCACACGCAGCTACGTCTCAGTAAGGGGGTGCCCTATTGGCCGTGGCCCCACTCTGCAGCTTTGTGTATTTCATTGTAAGTCCATCTTCTCCCAGATCCCTCTGCATCTCAGAGCTCTGCAATCTCTTTAATTCAAAATCCAAAATGGACAATTTCACACCTTACCCCATTAAAATCCATTTGCCAGATCTTAGTCTAATTATTGAACCTACCTATAACATTGTGTAGCTTCCTTATGTTCTCTTCATGACTTACTTTCCTACCTATCTTTGTGTCATCAGCAGATTTAGCAACCATAGCATCCATCCTTTCATCAAAGTCTTTTATATCAATTATAACCGGCACTGATCCCTCTGGCACACTACTCGTTACACCTTGCCAACCTGAAAAATACCCATTTATACCAACTCACTGCTTCTTGGTAGCCAGTCAGTCTTCTATCCATGCTAATATGTTAACTCCTGAACCATGAACTTTTATTTTCTGCAATAATCTTTGATGTGGCACCTTATCAAATGCCTTTTGGAAATCGAAGTACAGTACGTCCATTTGTTTTCCTTTATCCACAGTACATGTTACTTCTTCAGAGAACTCTAGTAAGTTGATCAAACATAATTTACCATTCAGAAAACCATGTAGATTCTGCCTGATTACGTTGAGCTTATCCAAGTGCCCTGCTCTAACTTCTTTGGTAATAGCTTCTGACATTTTCCGATGACGGATGTTAAGCTAATTGCCTGTAATTTCTGAATTTTTGTCTCCCGCCCCTTTTTGCTGTCTTCCAAACTAATCGGACATTCCTCAATCTAGAGCGTTTTGTAAATTTTAAACAGATTTGTCAACTATCTTGTTCACCACTTATTTAAAGAATGTAGGATAAAGTCCATCAGGACCAGGCACTTGTCAGCTCCAACAATTTACTCAGTATCACTTCTCTAGTGATTGTAATTTTCCTGAGTTCCTCCCTTCCATTTCATGATTGATAGCTGCTCCTGGGATGTTACTTGTTACTTTAATTTTTCCCTCCTTTTTAAGCTTTTAGTCATCCTTTACTGTTCCTTATATTCTGTCCAATCGTTTTGACCTTCCACCTGTCCTTGCACATGGGGGGGGATTCTCTCAGCCCGGGGCCGGGACGGAGAATCGCCGCGACCAGCACGAATCGCGCCACGCCGCCACGATGCCAGGACGCGATTCTCCGCAGAGCGGAGAACTGGTGCCATTGGCACCGGCGTGGGCGGCGCGGCGCCGGTCGGGGGCCGCTCGACGGGCCCCCCCCCCCGCCGATTCTCGGCCCAGGATGGGCCGAGCAGCCGTCACAAAAAACCCGAGTCCTGCAGGCGCCATTCTAACCTGCTCCAAGCCAGCGAGACCTCAGCGTGGAAGGGTCCGGTGGTGGCCTGTGTGGGAGGAGGGGAGGTCCGACCCCCGGGGGGGGGCTCCGTTGTGGCCTGGCCCACGATCAGTGCCCATTGATCGGCGGGCCGGCCTCTCGGGCTGGGGGCCTCCTTTCATACACGCCAGCACCTGTAGCCCTACGCCATGTTGTGTCGGGGACAGCGCGGAGAAGGGAACCACTGCACATGCGCGCGTTGGTGGCGGTGCCACTGCGCATGCGCGTGTTGGTGCCGGTGCCACTGCGCAGGCGCGGATCCCTCGGCGCCCAGTTGACGCCGGGATCAGCAGCTGGAGCGGCGAGGGTCGCTCCAGTGCCGTGCTGGCCCCCTAGGGGCCAGAATTGCTGATCCTGAGATCAGGTTGACGCCATCAGGAAACGCGACGGTGTTTCCGACAGCGGCAACACTTAGCCTCAGGATCAGAGAATCCCGCCCGGGATATTTTTTATGTAAATGCAAGTTGTTGTTGCCTCATGACTTTTAACTTTAATGTTTTGTATTTGGTTAAATATGGTTATAAAGAGACATTGCTCGCTGAAGTAAAAAGGTAAAACTGCAGCAAATGGAGATTAATGTGAGGAAGTGCAAAGTCATTCACTTTGGGCCTAAGAAAGATAGAACAGTGTTTTCTAAATGGTGGAAAGCTAGAATCTGTGGAGGACAAGAGATTTAGGGGCTTCATGTGCAGAAATCGGAAAATGCGAATGGAAAGTACAGAAAATAATTAAAATGTCCAATAGAATATTATCATTTTTCTTCAAGGGCTGTGGAATATAAAGGCATGAAAATTAGATAAAATTCTGCTTTGACAGCATCTAAAATACTGCATCAAGTTATGCAGCACCTTAGAAAGGACAGATTTACTTTGGTTGCAGTGCAGTTGAGATTCAATGGAATGATAGCGGAGTTAAAGGTGTTGAATGTGAAGATAATTGCATTCCCTTGGATACACATGAGTAAGGGGTCATACCTAGCACAAAAGAGGATGGCTGTGGTTGTGGGAGATCAATCATCTCAATTCCGAGACAATGATGCAGGAGTTCCTCAGGGTAGTGCCCTACATCTAAATATCTTCAGCTGTCTTATCAATGACCTTCCCTCTTAACATTAAGGTCAGAAGTGGGGATGTTCGTAGATGATTGCAGAATGTTCAGCACCATTCACGACACTTCAGACACTGAACAGTCTGTGCCCATATGCAGCAAGACCGGGACAATATTCAGGCTTAGGCTAATAAGTGGCAAGTAACATTCGCGCAACACAAGTCTAATTCAAAGTAGATGTTTTTAAGGGAGGTGGCAGATATTCTGGCACTTTAGTTCAGACTGAAAGATAAACTTTACTTTGTGTGTATTTTATTGGATATTTCCATAATTAAATTAACTTTATGAAGACCATCTTCCTTTTCGATTTCCATCAGGGAAACGTTGAAGAGGATTCTCCCATTCGGCGGCAGAGTGCCCACACGTTTGGAAATGCCGTCGCGTTTCACGACGGCGTGAACGGGCCGCTGGGAGTACCGGTTCTGGCCCCAACAGGGGCCAGCACGGCGCTGGAGCGGTTCACGCCGCTTCAGCCTTCCATCCCGGTGCGAATGGTGCACTGCGGGATCCGCACATGCGCAGTGGTGCCGGCGTCAACGAGGACAGGCGCAGTAGCACCGGCGCCAACACGCACATGCGTGGTGGCCTCCCTCAACGCGTCGGCCCCGAGGCAACATGGCGCGGGAGTTCAGGGACCGGCACGTAAGAAAATAGGCGCGGGGAATGAGAGATCGACCTGCCAATCGGTGGGCCCTGATCGCAGGCCAGGCCCCATCGGAGGCCCCCCCGGGATCGGAGCCCACGCCCCCCCCCCCCAACCCTGCGGGCAAAGTTCCCGCCAGCTGCGACCAGGTGTGGATGGCGCTGGCGGGACTTAGCCTTTTTAGAGCGGCCGCTTGGCCCATCCGGACCGGAGAATCGGCAGCCTGGCCGCGTACAGCGGCCCGTGACCAAACGCGCCGGTGCCAATGGCGCCGATTCTCCGCTCTGCAGAGAATCGCGTGCCGGCGTCGGGGTGGCGTGGCCCGGTTGCGGGGATACTCCGGCCCGGTCCTGGGCTGGGAGAATCCCGCCCATGGGCGAGATTCTCCGACCCCCCCGCCGGGTCGGAGAATCGCCGGGGGCTGGCGTGAATCCCGCCCCCGCCGGTTGCCGAATCCTCTGGCACCGGAGATTCGGCGGGGGCGGGATCGCGCCATGACGTTTGACGGCCCCCCGTCCCCCCAGCGATTCTCCGGCTCGGACGGGCCGAAGTCCCGCTGCTGGAATGCCTGTCCCGCCGGCGTGGATTAAACCACCTCTCTTACCAGCGGGACAAGGTGGCACGAGTGGGCTCCGGGGTCCTGGGGGGGGCGATCTGGCCCAGGGGCGTGCCCCCACGGTGGCCTGGCCCGCGATCGGGGCCCACCGATCCGCGGGCGGGCCTGTGCCGTGGGGGCACTCTTTTCCTTCCGCCTTCACCACAGTCTCCACCATGGCGGAGGCGGAAGAGACTCCCTCCACTGCGCATGCGCGGGGATGCCGTGATCGGCCACTGACGCTCTCGCGCATGCCCCGCCTGGCAATGTCATTTCCGCGCCAGCTGGCGGGGCACCAAAGGCCTTTCCCACCAGCTGGCGGGGCGGAAATCAGTCTGGCGCGGGCCCAGCCCCTCAAGGTTAGGGCTCGGCCGGTCAAGATGCGGAGGATTCTGCACCTTTGGGGTGGCGTGATGCCAGACTGATTTGCGCCGTTTTTGGCGCCGGTCGGCGGACTACGCGCCGCTAACGGAGAATTTTGCCCTTTATTCCTTGCAGAGGCATCAAACATTGAACAGAAATGAAAATAATTTCATGAAAATTCATTAAATTGAATGAAATCTAGCCAATGCAAAAAATTCTCAAACTGAGAAATGTCCTTATTGGTTATTCCGACTTGCTGACATGGCATTATGTCAGGACAAATGTTGTAAAGAAACATGGGAGCTGGATTCTCCGTCCCGCCACTTTTTTGCCCCGACCCGCCGGCGGGATTCTCCATTACACCGGCCGGTCAATGGGGTTTCCCATTGTGGGCAGTCCCACGCCGTCGGGAAATCCCCAGGTGCCAGCAAAACAGAGAATCCCGCCAGCAGAGAATCCGACCCGGGATTCCTAGAGGTACATGAGATACACAATGGTGTCAGTGCAGGTGATCTGAACAGATAGTCACTAACACCAATGCTTTGACTGCACGAGTTTGGGTGAGATCACAAGTGGGATTCTACTACCGCGTTGGGTCCAGCCCAGATCTGGGTGTGCTGGGTACATTGCGAGAGGCCAAAATCAAGATTTGCGCTGAGCACAAACTATTTTGAAACTCACCTGGCCTGCTCCCAATCGAGAGTTCTGGATCTTGCTTAAAAATGGTGAGATGCTCGTTAAACCTAATTTGCATTCATTTCAATCTTGTTCGTGAGATTGAAGTCAAATGCAGCGGCTTCCGGGGCTGGGGTTCAGCACTTCCTCCTCTCTGAGGGTTGCCCTCAGACAAAGCCTTTGAGTCATCTGGCACTGCCAGTCATGATGACACCCCATTGTCTGCACTATGGTGTCAAGTGCCTCAGCAATGTCCATCTGCATCTGGGACATGTCTCTGATCAACTAGGACATGATGTTGAGGCCTTCAGCCATGGTCGTCATAGATTTAGCAATGCCTTGGACATCACCACTCAAGGCAAGGATGTCATGCTCCAGGTTTTCCATGCAGCAACCACCCTTGCAGTGTTGACCTGGGTGCCACGCAATGCTGACGCAATCTCCTGTCTCTGAAGGCTTTGGACTCCTCAAATTGTCCTTGCAGTCACTGGAGTGTCGCTGACACCCCCTCCTGAATTTCATGGCCGTGTCCTATCATCTGCATCAGCTCTAGGAGAACCTTGTCCAGAGGCATGGTATCTGGCTCGGACCTAGGCGAATCCTGGGATCCAACAGACCTCTGACTGCTGTTTCTCTTGGATGACCCTGCCTCTACCTAATGTGCATCGGCAACTGTGTGGGGTTCAATAGATTGTGTCCCAGAAGCCTGTCCACTAATGTCACCCACCGAGGTTTGTGTCTGTATGCTGGTGGACGGTGTGGGTGATAACTGTGCCGCCTCGATGTTGATCTCCTTGGACCTCCCCTCCAAGATGATCTCATGGGTGGTGGGGGGTACAACTCTGGATAGGCTGGCCTCATCAGATAGTGATCCTGCAGGACAGTGGACATGTGGTCAGTGAGAGGGAAGGATCATTTTGTCTAACATAAACAACTCACTTGAGACAGGTCAGCTGAATGAAGGGGCAGTAGATCCTCACCTCTTTGGTGCAGACCAACCTCACGGTCAGTAACTGCTTTCTCCTTGGGCCACCCTGTGATTTCCAGAACCTGTTCCTCATAATGAGTGAGGACTTGAATCTCTGGGATTCCTCCCCCCGTCTTGGCCCTTTTCCGTTTATTATGTGCTATCTTCTCTTGGGGGACGTGGAGTAATACCCATGTGTGTGGGGGGTGACTTGCCCATGGGTGGGAGGGACCCACAAGCCCACTTAGAGATCCAGACACCCTTTAGAAATGGTGGCCGGTTTCGGAGGAGCCGGTCTGGCCAATGAGTTCAGCCCCACAGTGAAGAAAATAATTCTATGTGTGGGCTTGACCAGGGAGAAACTCTCCAGGTTTCATAAAAGTGACTAAGTGTGGTTAGATAGCGGTGGGGAGCTTGCCGCCAGAGCCAGCGGGAAACTCCCTGCCAAACCTGCCATAATGATACTTAGAAACCTTTCCATTAGATCGTGCCCTCTGAGTGTCAATAAAAGACACTCCTGTATCTGTGCTTTAGTCACTTTATTCCCCTCCTTTGTTAGCTCTCTCCATTTTCAAAAAGTTAATCAAAGTCATTCTCTTTGTATGTGCCTTATCCCTCTTGTTTTTCCTTCCTCCTTTTGATTTGTAACCACTATATTTTTCCTCCCCAATCTAAAGTGCTCAGTGGGCTGGATTCTCCGATGCAGTGGAGAATCCACGTGCTTCGTTTCCGATGCTCCGGTCCCACACTGGCGTCGGGATTGATGTTTACGCCCGAGCCAACGGCAGGATACAAATTGGTCATTAAGACGCACTTGCATCCTATTAATGGGCTGGGCACCATATTCTCCAGGCCCTCCTGATTCTCTAGTCCTCTGAGCTGGGAATCCCATGGGCGAGAATTGGTTCAGGTCTTGACAAGTATGTACCTGCTGCGTTGGATCTCGCGGTGGGTCAAGGGACTAACTCTTGAAGGGAGCTGCCCCAAAGTCCATCAAAGGGCCACCCTCCCGCCCCATAATGCAAGACCTGCCCACCCCACCCCCACCAGACTGCCCCCACCAGAGACCCCTAATTAAAGAGATCATCCCCAGAGACCCCCACAAGAGAGACCACTGTCTGTAAGCCCCCAGAAGAGAGATCCCTGTTTGGAAGCTGGAGAGCAATCCAGACAGAGGCAGCAAAAAAAAAAAATCACTGCTTTAACACTCACCTGGGAAATGCACCTGCTGCTCAGGCAGAGGAAGCAGCACCTGTCAATTCTTGGAAAGAGAAAAACAGTCATCTGGATTTAAAACCCACTCAGATCTTTGATCTGCAAGTCATTCATTAATTTCTCTTTGATACTGATTTTACAAGGTTGTGATTGACAGCTTCCACACAGCTGTCTGCATTGTATCATTTATCTCCCTTCACTCGAGTGACTTTGAAGTAGTCAGCACTGAAACCAACCATGTTTATAAACATCAAGCTCTGATTGACAGCTCCTGGACCACATCAAACATTTTTAAGTGCTTTCTTTTAGTTTTTCCAGACTGCTTCAACATCGCTCAAAAGATGAATGGAAATCACATAACTCTTAATGAAATTATTGCTGCAAGTATTAAGAAAAGTCATTGAATTTCTGATGTTAGTTTTGGAAAGCAGTTTCCAATAATAATGATTCTTGATGTATGCTCTTAACATGTTAACTCAAGAAGGACTAGCAAGACTATGAAAGGAATTTTGGAATTATTCCAGAGAGATGAATTAGCAGAGACTGAATGGTATGTGAAACAATTCAGAGCTGTAAAAGGGCCCACCGGTTTACAATACCACAAAGAATTATTTTTGTTTGCCTGTACCTCATTCTTGTGGTTTAATGCTCTGGCTTTTATGCAGTATGTCAGCCGAAGGGATGTTTTATTTTTGTTGAATTGTCTCCTGATGTCTATGATGTCTTTTTGTGGTGAAGAGTTCAGTGAGAGCCAGCCACTCTTTGTGGTCTTTCCCAAGTGAATTGACTTCAGTGTGTGATCTGAAACATTGTACACTGACAGGCCGTTTAACCATGGAGACCGTTATGGGTGAAGTAAAATGCCATTCTCACATATTTTGGTGCTTCTGTAGAAAAAACAATTTCGCTTTGTACTTGTGACAACTTTTTCACTATTATTATCTTGACAGCGTAGACGCTGAGAGGCTTTTTCCCCTTGTGGGGGAGTCTAGGACCAGAGGGCATAATCTTAGAGTAAGAGGTCACCCATTTAAGACAGAGATGAGGAGGATTTTCTTCTCTCAGAGGGTAGTGAATCTGTGGAATTCTTTACCGCAGAGAGCTGTAGAGACTGGGTCGTTCACTATATTCAAGGCTGAGATAGGCAGATTTTTAATAATTAAGGGAATCAAGAGTAATGGGGATAAGGCAGGGAGTTGAGGATTATCATATCAGATCAGTCATAATCTCACTGAATGGTGGAGCAGACATAATGGGCCTACTTCTTATGGTCTTATTGAAAAGAGAGAATTTCCTGCAGACAAGTCTTTTGACAGATGTTAATGCATTCCTTAACACAATTAAAACAAAATATAATAGTTTTTAAAAATAAATGTTAGTTCATCATTAGGATAGAAGAATCATAGAATCATAGAAGTTTACAGCATGGAAACAGGCCCTTCGGCCCAACCAGTCCATGCCGCCCAGTTTTTTACCATTAAGCTAGTCCCAGTTGCCCGCACTTGGCCCATAACCCTCTATACCCATCTTACCCATGTAACCATCTAAATGCTTTTTAAAAGACACAATTGTACCCGCTTCTACTACTACCTCTGGCAGCCCATTCCAGACACTCACTACCCTCTGAGTGAAGAAATTGCCCCTCTGGGCCCTTCTGAATCTCTCCCCTCTCACCTTAAACCTATGCCCTCTAGTTTTAGACTCCCCTACCTTTGGGAAAAGATGTTGACTATCTACCTTATCTATGCCCCTCATTATTTTATAGACCTCTATAAGATCACCCCTAAGCCTCCTAAGCGATATTTTGACATATCCAGTTCTTTTTAAATGTTGTGTCCTTCAAGCAGTATAATCACCCCAAATAGAAGAAAAATCAAGATGCAAGATAGCTAATATGCTACCAGATGTTATTTCCTTAAAGTCTGTAAACAATGGATATTTTAAAAACAGAATCACTGTGTGGTGGTATGTATTAGGGGTAATAAGGTACACCATGATGCTGAGGGGCTATTGGTGGACAGATACTGGGCCCTGATTGGATCTGCCGCCGACTGGGCTCCACCCAGAAAGGCGGGGTAGAAGAGCCCGGTTTCTCCCAGCAGCTGCATTCTGTAACTGAGCTGCTGGGGAACAAGTCTGCTCAATAAAGCCTCGAGTGAGTTCTCTACGTCTCGCCTCGTGTGTTATCGATGGTGCCACACACTGCTGATCTCATAAATACCTCACGTCTATTGTATTGGGATGTACCTTGTCCCAGATTGTTGGAAAGGAATGTCTGGCAGGCTTTTAGTTGTTAGTGAATAGAGATAGAAATAAACCAGAGACACAGACGCAGGAATTCAGTCATTAAAAAAAACTAGAACAATGCAAAAAGCAGTCAGCTCCAGCAAATACTGAAAAATTATACATGTTTTAAGCAAAAGCTGGTAAGGCAAGCATTTGCGATGCTCAGAAGGTGAATGCAGAAGGGTAATTACAAGTTCTTTTAAGTCAAAGAAAATTACTAACTGCTGTGGGGACAGGTGGAAAATTCATTACGTTGCATGACATGAATACAAGTTGTACTGTTGAATAATCGTAATTGTTGCATATGCTCTGAAATAATATAGTGTTATGGGCGAGGCGTTTTCAGAACCCCAAAATTATCATGGAGTTCAACCAACCTCTCCCTTTAATGGATTTGTTGCTTTTCCGAGCACACGGCTTTTCCCTAGGTGTGGGATTACAATTATGGACACGTGGGTTTTTAAACACAAAATACTGTTTATTCCATGAACTCAACTTAACATCTTAAATAAACATTGGATCTCTTAACACCCCTTACTTCAAAGATAACTCAGAAAATATTGCAACAGTAAATAACTCTTTAAAATGTTCCTTCAAACTTCCAAGAGACTTAACACCTTTAAACAGTATCACATCAGGTAAAAGGATATATATATATTTTTAGACACACACAAACTGCTTTTTCCAACTGGCTTTCTCCTTTTAATCAGCTCACAGCAAAACAGCCAGGCACTTTGAAGCTGCTCCCAGCAAAACCAGCCAGGCACATTTTAAAAATGAAACTTCCAAAATGGCTGAACTGAGCTGAGCTCCACCCACTCTATGACATCACTGTTTTCTTAAAGGTACATTGCTTAAACATCATGTCTTAAAGGTACTCTCACATGACAATAGCCTTATAATTTTAAATTCAGTCTCAATTCTTTTTGATCTACCTTTAGAAAGATTGAAGAAGCACATGTGTGAAATCCAGTTCATGGCACAAAAAAGGCTTATTGTCACACTGTATGGTTAGATCTTGGGCTCGATTTAATGGCCTCATCGCACCCAACTTGGTGCCGGGACGCGGCCATTGAATCTCGCGAGAGGCCTCTTGCGAGATTTGCGATGATCGAAACGCCTTATGAGATTTAGCAGAGACTCGCAAAACATCACAATTTGGATCTCGCCCTCACTGTGCGTGATCTATATCTCATATTTAAATATCCATTCGGCTCATTTAAATATGCATTCTCAGTATTCCCCTGATGCCGGGACCTAATGGCTGCGCCTGGGAGACCTCGCCAGGGCACCATTTAGTACTGGTTTTCACAAATGTGTACCAGTTCTAATGGCACCTGGGGGGGTCTCCCAGACCATTAGAGATGGCACCCCCAGGGTGGCAGACTGGCAGTCCCTGTGGCACCTGGGTACCTTGGCACTGCCCGCCTAACACCCTGGAAGTGCCATCTGGGCATCCTGGCAGTGCCACCCTGTATGAAAGGTTGGGGAAGATCAGTGCAGCCAGCAGGAAATGATTCTATGTGCAGCTCGGCGGAACGAAACTTCCTGAGGCCTAAAAAACCAGCAAAGTGCCATTGAATAGCAGGGTGTTTTTTGCCGGTGCAGCCGCTGGGAAACACCCTGCTAATCACGCCCAAAACTGGACACAAATTTTTACCAGTTAAATCGCGCCCTTTGAGATGCACAGACACATCCTTAAATGTGAGACAGTCAGACTACAGGCAGCCCAGTAGCACAGTGGTTAGCACTGTTGCTTCACAGCTCCAGGGTGCCAGGTTCGATTCCCGGCTTGGGTCACTGTCTGTGCAGAGTCTGCACGTTCTCCCCACGTCTGCGTGGGTTTCCTCCGGGTGCTCCGCAAGTCCCGAAAGACGTGCTTGTTTGGTGAATTGGACATTCTGAATTCTCCCTCAGTGAACCCGGACAGGTGCCGGAATGTGGTGACTAGGGGTTTTTCACAGTAACTTCATTGCAATGTTAATGTAAGCCTACTTGTGACAATAATAAAGATTATTATTACAGTCAATAGAGGTGAGTACCTGAGAAAATATATGAGAGAAGACCTATGCCTAGAATGATGGCAATAAGTGTTATGTATCAGAGTAACACCATTAGATACAATTAATCATTGTATCCTGTTGGAGCAGCATCTTGTAAAGACACCCCTTGTACTGTGTTATGCGAAGTCAACCTGTGCCACCTCCAATTCTTTCTCTTTGCGGCTACAACAAAGAATATAACAATGAGCAACTAATGTACGTTACTGTCATGCTTTTTCCTCAGTATTTTTTTTTGATTGATGCATTCTATTGTAATCTTTGTAAAATATACACTAGTGGAAATTCACATGCACAAATCAACATGATAGATGTCAAACTCAGCAACAGGCTTCAGACTGATAAAGAGTAATTTAGAATGGGCCCTAATGTATCTGCTGTTAGTTAGATTTGCCCTTTTATTTTTATGGTAAGTTGCTAAAAGTGCGAGTTGATAACAGCACAGTGAGTGAATCTGGACATCTGGTACATGAGTGAAAAGATTAAGCAACTGCATACCTACCTAATCAATCAGATTAAAGGATTGTGAAATAAACTCTTCAAAATCTGAGAAAGAAATGTAAATTGGAGTTGATAAATTCAATGTCCAATGAGCTACAGAATGAGGAATAAGGAGAAAAATAAAGATTGGGATGAGAGAAAAAGAGATAGAAAAGTAAAGAAAGCTTCATATTTGATTTTTTAAAAATCTCCCTCGACAATTAATTGTCTGAAGTTTTGGGCTTCCTCACTTGTTTGTCAGGACCAGAGAGGCTGTTTGACAGTATCTAAGACTTAGTACATTGATAAAAAGGGCACTTATGAGACTTGAAATGATGAGACATTACTTTTGGTGATGTTTAGTTCATTTCTACCATCTAAATACAGCAACTACACATCATCCAATGTGTTTCAATGGTGAGTCAGTGAGGTGCAATCTCACAAAGATAATGGTGGAGTGGCCCATCTTAGACTGGTTTGGATGTTTACATTTAACCTCAAATTGTGGGTTACAGCAGTGAACTATAAGAAAAATATAATCCATCTTGATGTTCACACTAATGTTTTTGTTGCAACTAAATAGTAACTTAATCAGCTGCAGTGACATGGGGCTGAATAACACACATCACTTTGGTGCATGGGCCGCACACCCGTAAGTGGTTGCCATTCAGACTTCTGAGCCCGCCACCCGAAGATGCCGAATAAATAGTCAATTGGGCCAATTGAGAGCGCTGCGTGGGTTCCGGGCTGTAGGCTGAGAGAATCCCACTCAAATCAAAGCAATTGGGTGGGATATGCGGCATTGGAGCTCATTGATTTGATTTGCTTTGATTCGATTTATTGTCACATGTACCGAAGTACAATGAAAAGTATTTTTCTGCGGCCGAGGAACGTACACAGTACTTCATAGTAGACAAAGAGAATAATCACCAGAGAACATTGACAAAAGGTACATCGACAAACAGTGATTGGTTATAGTGCAGAATAAGGGGCCAAACAAAGTAAATACATGAGCAAGAGCAGCATAGGGTGTCGTGAACAGTGTTCTAACAGGGAACAGATCAGTCCAAGGCTTGGCCATGATCTGGATCGAATACAGAAATGTGCCTCTCAGTTTAAGGTTCCAGGTTCTTAAATCATGAATTTTAGTCAGTACTTCCAATGGCAGAAGAGTGTGGAACAGCCGAGATTTAACTGTGTCCTCAGACAACCCACTTTAAGGATTGCCCAGTGAAAAAATTGGAAATGCGACTGGTGTCAATCACGCTCTAAAACCATTTAATTCCATTCTGCAGATATTATGATAATCAATTGCCTTTTTAATGAGCACAAGTAGCCTGCTATCATCATTATCATTGCATAGCGCGGGCAGGCTCCTAATTTCCAGGCATGCCTGCCAGCCATATTATCCCAAACTGGCATGGTGACGCCAGGAACCTCGGTAGCATAGTGGTTAGCACAGTTGCTTCACAACTCCAGAGTCCCAGGTTCAATTCCCGGCTGGGTCACTGTCTGTGCGGAGTCTGCACGTTCTCCCCGTGCCTGCGTGGGTTTCCTCCTGGTGTTCCGGTTTCCGCCCACGGTCCAAAGATGTGCAAGTTAGGAGGATTGGGTTACGGGGCTAGGGTAGGTATGTGGGCTTAAGTAGGGTGCTCTTTGTAACGGCCGGTGCAGGCTCGATGGGCCAAATGGCCTCCTTCTGCACTGTAAATTCTATAATTCTATGAAGCCCTGACCCCACAGCTTTGAGCCCAGTAATATGCTGGCATATGGGCTTTTTGTAATGATATGTATAATGGCAGTATAGTAAAGGGTTAATACCTGAATCTATGTGTAAATCAAACACTAGATGGCGTCACTAATTCACTGTATATAAGACAGCATCTCGAGGAATTCTGGGAGAAACATGAAGTTGAATAGAGAAATATAGCATGAGGTCAAGTCATAGTGTAGTTTAATAGTCAGATAGAATATTGAATACTGTACTACAGATTCCGTATCATTAGTTTATTATCTGTAACTCAGTAGATTGTGCGAACTTCGTTAAGTAGTGTAAAATAAATTAGTTTTGATTCAATCTTCTTATTTGTATATTCTTTGTCAACACTACATATCAGGCTATCTTGGAGGAAAAGGCAAGGAATATAACATTTTACCAGTAGTGGTAATATAACATTTTTCACTCCCGTTTTCAGGGTGTGTGCTTCAGGGCATGTGCTTCCCAAATATCTCAACTGTAAATTATTGGAAACAAGTAAAGACAGAGCTGAAGTAGACTATCTAAATACCTTATGGTTCATGTTACTAATGAGTGGATAGAAGTGGATAATTTGTTCGCAGTTTGGCTCAAAACCTGAGAGATAGTAATGCAATGGAAAGAAGATAGATTTGGTTGCTGAAATATTTCTCAATTCCTTTCTCTGTGGAATTTTTCTTTGTAAAATACTTTGACATTCAGAAATATTTCAGTTATTTGCGAGTTAACAACTATTGATATTTTTTCCAAGTGCACGATATTAACTACAGTGCCTGGCAACATGCATTTCACACTATTACCTCCTAGCTGCAGGGCTTAGAGAGAGTATTCCAATTGTGGGTGAAATTTTCTTTGATCTTTTTTCAAAGTATAACCCAATTCTTGGATTGTGTCAACAGTATGATTTTAAAAAATATGTTTATTAAAGATTTTCCATAATAAACATATCATACAACACACTTAACCAAAGTTACTCAATAAAAGGAAACTAACAAGCTTAACTTAACCCCAAAAAACTAAACTAAAACC
This sequence comes from Scyliorhinus torazame, assembly GCF_047496885.1. NCBI lineage: Eukaryota > Metazoa > Chordata > Chondrichthyes > Carcharhiniformes > Scyliorhinidae > Scyliorhinus > Scyliorhinus torazame. Next base: position 231,396,942 of record NC_092709.1, read on the forward strand.
CTGAATAGCTGATGATAACTAGCTCCTTAAAGAAGGAAATGAATGGCTGTCATCTTAAGTAGAACCTTTCTACCGACCCTCTAGTGGTGTACCTTCTCCAAATGTAGAAAAGACATGGAGCGAAATTCTCCGGTATCGGCACGATGTCCGCCGACCGGCGCCAAAAACGGCGCAAATCAGTCCGGCATCGCACCGCCCCAAAGGTGCGGAATCCTCCGCATCTTGGGGGGCCGAGCCCTAACCTTGAGGGGCTAGGCCCGCGCCGGACTGATGTCCGCCCCGCCAGCTGGCAGGAAATGCCTTTGGTGCCCCGCCAGCTGGCACGGAAATGACATTGCCGGGCGGCGCATGCGCGGGAGTGTTAGCAGCATCCCCGCGCATGCACTGTGGAGGGAGTCTCTTCCGCCTCCGCCATGGTGGAGACCGTGGCGAAGGCCGAAGGAAAAGAGTGCCCCCATGGCACAGGCCCGCCCGCAGATCGGTGGGCCCCGATCGCGGGGCAGGCCACCGTGGGGGCACCCCCGAGGACCCCGGAGCCCGCCCGTGCCGCCTTGTCCCGCCGGTAAGAGAGGTGGTTTAATCCACGCCGGCGGGACAGGCATTCTAGCTGTGGGACTTCGGCCCATCTGGGCCGGAGAATCGCGGGGGGGGGAGGGGGCGCCGCCAACCAGCGCGGCGCGATTCCCGCTCCCACCGAATCTCCGACCCGACGGGGGGGGGTCAGAGAATCTCGCCCATGAAGTCACCCAACTGAGGGGCTAGGTAGAGTAGGAGACCTCCACCCAAGCATAACTCCGGGCTATCAACGAGGCGAAGGCGAGCGGCTTCCACCTTCACCCCCGTCTGAAGCACCAGTGAATCTGATGCCCCATAAATGGTTACCAGTGGACCTGGATCCAAATAAACATTGAGTATCGCCAACATAATGTTGAAGAAAGAGGTCCAAAAGCTTATCAACTTGGCACAAGAACAGAACATTTGAGTGTGGTTAGCCGGCCCCCGAGAGCAGCGCTCACAGTTGTCCTCCACTACAGAGAAAAATTCACTCATCCTCATTTTAGTTAGATGTGCCCTGTACACCACCTTGAATTGGATCAGACTTAACTGAACACATGAAGCTTAGAGTTGATCCTATGAAGGCCCAACTATATATCTCATCATCCAGAATGGCACCCAACTCACCCTCCCATTTTGCCCTTACCTGAGTCAACGGAACTGACTCCGCTGAGAGGATATGGCCGTATATGAACAAAATAGTTCCCAATCAAATCTGGCCAAAGACAAAATCCTCTTCCACAGGGACGAGGGCGGAGCAATGGGAAAGGATGGAACAGCCTTGAGTGAAAAATCACGAATCTGAGAGTATCTGAAAAGAGTGGAACCGGGCAGTTGGAATTTCTCTGCCAACTCCTTAAAACTGGCAAACTTTCCCTCCACAAACAGGTCTCCAAACTCCTCCATGACTTAAACGTTGAGTCCAAACCTACTGACAAGAAAAGGTGGTTGTTGCAGATGGGGGCTAACGAAGACAGGGAGCAGAGCTTAAAATGCTGTCTGAATTGCTTCCAGATTCTTAAGGTGGACAGCACCATTGTTTTCAGGGAAAACCTTAACGGACAGAAAGGCAACAATGTGGTTACTATTGCACCAAGGCTAGAAAGAGTGCAGGAGCTCACTTCCAGTGGCCCCCATATAGAATCAGGCTTACTGAACCACAACAATGGGCGGGATTCTCCGATAATGGGGCTAAGTGCTGACGCTGGAAACGCTGGAGCATTTCACGACGGCGTGATCTGGCCGCTAGGAGCAGCGATCCTGCGGCGCACAGGGAGCCAGCATGGCACTGGAGCGCTTCACGCAACTCCAGCTGCTGATATGGGCGGCAGCACGGGTGGTACGTCCGCGCATGCGCGCCATGGCCACCGCAGGTCCGCCCATGCGCGCCACGGCAGGCGCATGGGTCTGCGCATGCGCATGGCTTGCCTTCTCCGCGCCGGCCTGCGGGCAACATGGCGGAGCCCTACAGGGGCCCGGCACGGAGGAACATAGCCCCCCCCCGGAATTAGCCCGCCCGCCGATCGGTAGGCCCCGATCGCGGGCCAGGCCACCGTGGAGGTCCCCCTGGAATCAGATCCCCCTCACCCCCCACCAGGACGGCCCCCGCAGCCAGAATGCTGAGATCCCGCCGGGTAGGACCACTCACGAACGACGCCGGCGGGACTCAGCCGAACTCGGCCCGTCGAGCGCGGAGAATCGCCGGGGGGTGCCGCGTTGAGCAGCCCCCGACCGGCGGCGCGGCGACTGCGCCGGCGCCATTGCGCACCCTGTCCCCGCTGATTCTCAGACCCAAGTGTGGGGCATAGACCAAAATCACAATTACCGAGTAACCAGCCGTCACCACAGAAAGGAGGAGAGACATATTCGTCAGATACCTAATGTGCATGTGAGAAAAATGAAAAATCTTTATCACTTGGGTGCAAAAAGTGCTGAGGATCTAACCCCCTCACCCATCTGTTCCAGAAAACCAACAAAGCTCCAGCCATCCCTGATGGAGTCAGAGATTTGGGCTTGGACCAATCCAGCCTCGGTTTCAGAACACAATTGAAGTCCCCACGCAAAATAAGCTGATGCAAATCCAAATTAGGGAGATTATAAATAAATTCGGATTGTCCCAAATTGGAGCATAAAAATTAACCATAACCATCAAAGTGCCCCCCAGAGAACTACAGACAATAACATGTCTGTCATTGGGGTCATCCAGGATGTTAGTGGCAGAAAACAGAACACTTTTTATTAATTAATATTGCCGCACCATGGGATGGGCCCTACCATTGAAGCCCAAATTCAAGACTTGTCCCAGCCCTTCCACACCGTTGTCTGGTCCCTGACCCGCAAATGAGTCTTTGCAAAAACACCACGTTGAAATTCTTTAAGATGAACAAATACTCTTGACCTTTTCACTGGGTCATTCAACCCCCTGACATTCCAGGTGACCAAATGAATTGGGATCTCCCACCCACCCCCTCAATCTGGAGTCAGCCATTTCCACCAAGAGAGATTAGCCATTAGATACATAAAAGGCCTACCCAAGATGGCCACCAAACCAAATTACTAGACTAAAGAAAGAAAAATGTGCAGGCACCGTTAGCAACTACTCCCCCCATCCCTCCCCCTTGTCCTCGCCCTCGTAAACTACCACACTTAAATATACATACAAATAGAAGTAAGGCAAACACAAACAACGAAAATCTACTTCTAAGAAACTTATGCTGTGAAGAATCTTGCACTCTGGTTTACCACTTACAAAAACAACCTGCAATTATAGAACAGCTTTACTTTGTAAACATCTAATGCACTTGCAGAAGATTTATCAAACAAAACCTTCCATCAGATTGATAAGGAGACATTAAGGTCGGGATTTTCTGGCTCTTCCAGCCAGTGTATTCTCCTAGTCCCACCATAGACAACCACCCCACTGCCGGGTTAAGCGCCACAGACTTCAACGGGACCAGAAGATGATTCCATCAGCGGCCAATAGTGAGCCACCTCCATGACCGGAAAGGGGGAGGGGTAGATGGGGCAGAAAATTACGGCCCAAGGCAGGTGCCAAAAGCTTGTAAATTTTAAAGAGGAAAGGAATAGAGCTGGAGAATTATAGGGAGGAAATTCCAAAGTTTAGGGGTTGGGCAGCTAAGGTATTGGGCAGGATTCTCCCGCCGCGCCTGCCCGGTGACGAGAATCCTGCCAGAGGTCAATGAACTTCTCCATTGTTCACGTCCCGCCCTGCCGATCTTGTGGCGGGCTGGGCGGAAGAAACTAGTCCATTGTTAATGAAAGCCAGGATGTGCAAGAGGCTAGGATTGGGGAAAAGAGATATTTTAGAGGATTATACGGTTGAAGGAGGTTACGAAGCTGGAAAGGGACGAGAAAGCAAGGATAAGAATTTGAATGGGAGGCAATAGGCAGTATAGGCCAACAAGCAGAGGGTTGATGTGTGAATGTGACTTTCTGCAAATTGGGAGATTGGCAGCTGAATTTTATATAAGCTAAAGTTTATGGAGTGTGAACCCAGGCAGGAGAGCATTGGAATAGTTAAATCTAGATGCAACAAAAGCATGGATTAGGGTTTCAGCAGCAGGTGAGCTGAGGCTGGGGCAGGGATGTGCGATGTTAGCTCCCTTCTCTCTCCACAGATGCTGTCAGACCTGCTGAGATTGCCCGGTATTTTCTGTCTTTGTTTCAGCTGGACTGAATACATATCCCAAAAAGCTGAGCTTTGATCTAATAGGTCCCAGACCAGGCATTAAATTCCTCATTAGCACACAAAAAGGAATCTAAGACCTGTTCATTTTCACAGGTGCAATTCTGACTCTTATTAGTTACTTCAAAAGCCAGTATAGAGCAGAGAATCGCATCACCCAACATCTTTATCAATGAACCATCAGAAGGGGATGTTCTTACATGTGTATTATTGACATGTCTGTTATATAATCCTGCACCCAGAATCCTTAAAACTCCCAATTAATATTTGAGGTTCGGCATGTTCCAGTGCTGCATTTCTAAACTAGTTATAATAAAATTATATGCTGAAGATATTTTTTTATTCTTACTGGCGTGCACAAAATGTTCATGAATGTCTCAGCATAAATTGACAATTGGCAGCAGACCAAATTGTTTCTCTATTTGTGACCGGCGAATACAACTAGAGTATTATCTGACACTTGCAGAAATTAATTACAGTTCTAGTTGAATGCCAAACTGAATTAGTTGAAGATGTCTTCACCCATTGTGTTGCCATTTGCTGAGTTCTGATATTGATTCAAATTAACTGAAAACAGTAATGAATATTTTCTGTTAATTTTTATCCAACTATATGTCAGTTATAAATTTTCTATATCCCCCAATGAAAAAATGAACATTTGTTGCATATACCTCATTAAAAGACCATTTGATTCAAAAGACACCACTAATTTAACCTCCCAACCAAATCTTCGGTTTCAATATTCCTTGATGCCTCACGGTTATGATACAAAACAACATGTAATATTCATCCATCTCCACTCTGCTTACTGCCCTCCACAGAAAAAAATAGCTTGGAATATTGCTTCAAATGAAACTTCAGTGGAGATTTAGGAGTTATCATTTAAAACCAGGGAAGAGTATTTTTGAGATAAAAGTCAAGGATTTTTCTTTGAAAAAAGAATGATCAATAAGTGGATGAACTATTTGACTGAGCCGTGAAGACAAAAGTTCTGAACCCATTTAAGGAAACATGGATGTTACAAGGGGGTGATGTCGGAATCCCTCTTCACAGATTAATCACATTGGCTGAATGGCTTTCTTTATCCATATTGTGAGGATTCTCTTGCTTTTATATTGATTTCGATATGTTTAGTCATTTTACAATTCTATACAACGCTATTCTATTTGATTAAATAGAATTGTATTGTATGCATATAAAATAGAAAGTGCTGATGAAGGAAATTGGAGATTGAACCTAATCCTATTCCATCCACAGAGGCACAGACAGCACCTCCCAAACCCCCAACTATCTAGAAGGACAAGGGTAGCAGATATATAGGATCACCACTACCTCGAGGTTCCCCTCCAAGTCACTCACCATCCTGGATTGGCTTCCTTCACTGTCCATGGAATCCCTCAGTGCAGAAGGAGGCCATCGGTCCATTGAGTCTGCACCGACCTTCTGAAAGAGCTCACTACCTTGGCCCACTCCCCCGCCATATTCCTGTAACCCTGCACATTATCATGGCTAATCCACCTAACATGCACATCTTTGGACTGTGGGAGGAAACCAAGCATCTGGAGGAAACCCATGCAGACAAGGGGAGAACATGCAAACTTCACACAGTCACCCAAGGTTGGAATTGGACCCAGGTCCCTGGCGCTGTGAAGCAGCAGTGCTAACCACTGCGCCACCATGCCACATTGATTAGGGAATTGTGGGTACAGATCCACAATTCACTTTTATTCATTACAAAGTTAATGCTGAATTAAATTTTACTGTGCGACAGTTGGAAAATGTCACATTGGTGCAGTAGCGAGTGAGTGCTTTTCAGAGGGTGGGGTTGAGGCATATTGTTGAAGTTGAGCCAATCCCAGAACCTTTCTCAGTGAAATCCTAGTTCACGTTTGCTCCAATATTTATCGTATACGAAAAGATTTCTATGTAATATAAAGGGGGAAGCAGGGGATGTAAATCAGTGCCACAATGCCACCGTCACTGGGTCAAAATCCTGAAATTTCCTCTCTAACAGCACTGTGGGGTATCTTCGCCATATGGACTGCAGTAGTTCAAGCATGGCAGCTCACCACCACCTTCTGAAGGGCAGCTAGGGATTAGTAATAAATGCTGGCCAAACCAGCAACGCCCTCATCCTACAAACAAATTTAAAAAAACATAAAATACAGATTTTCAGACCAGTTACAGTGCACAGCTTGAAATTAAAGCAGGTTGACTAGTTTGCAACGTAGGACATGACTTTTCTTTTGAGTATGTTCATTCTCATTACCAGGAGTTCATAAATAGTTTCCCATGTGGCCTATAAAACAATTACAGTATATTAAATCTGTTCAGTTCAGTGAAGCAATTTATTACTATCATTCATTTTCAGATTCTAATAATAGATTTCTCTAGACCTGGTTTATTTCTCATGTCCTCTCCACTGAAATAGCAACATTGAACCTTTGAGAAATTAAAACAGTGCAAGCTTTTTTGAGAAGCATCATTCTGTTCTTTAAGTTTTATCCTATCTTTGCAGCTTCATATCTCTGATCAGTTTTTCCCTAAGTGCTAAACATCATTGCTAGATTGAAAAGAACCGTTAATGACTTGCTGTATTTCCCCTGCCCCTCCAGGCTGTGCAAATGCTAAAGATTCAATATGCAGCATATCACATACAGTACATGTAATTTATATTTTAACACCCAACTCATTGTTCGGTTTTATAAAGTTGTTATATTTTCGGGCTGTGTCCTTAAATTGAGGTGAATTGTAGCAAAGAAGGTGGTCGGGTTACCTGTTCTGAATTCTGCTGACGTCAAGCCTATGTGACTTGACTTTTAAAGATTAGGGGTCCAGATTGTTTTATTGGGGAGAAGGTGCAAGGTAGTTTATTCTAAGGGCCACGAAGAGTCCAACTCAAGTTTGTGAGTCAGACTAAACTTAACTTTATTTACACTAATATTTATACAGCACCAGAGCTACTGGTCGTCTCTCTAGCCAGCACCTAACTGTCCGGCTCTATTTATACCACAGAAAATGTTAACAATTGCCCTACCCCCTTATCGAGGGAGCTCATATTCCCCACGATCCATGGAATAACAAATTGTCCATACAGGAGAATAGAATCTGTGCTGGTTACAACAGTGTTCACACCTGTGCACAATGCTGCTGTTTTGTGGAGGTATGAAGAATCTCCAAAGGGTGGGTAGCACCCATGTGCAGAAGTTCCTCCTCATTTCTGAGAGATTCAATTTTTGCTGGTCAGAGAACTGGAGCAAGCCATGACTGACATAAGGAAACCCAAATTAAGTCGGGTGCCCATTTCAAACAAACACAACTTTTGCTGTAGCAAGGGTCTTAAACCGCAATATGCGAGTCACAATTTTTTAGAATAGATGTAAATGTTCCAGAAGGACAGACAGGGGCCAAGATTCTTCGGCCATTGAGATTCTCTGTTCCCGCTGACAGCACACCCCCACCCGCGGGGCTCCAGCAACGTGGGGTGCTTTCAATAGGAAATCCCATTGGCAAGCAGCGGGAGTAGAGAATCCCACTGCCAGTAAACGATGTGCTGCTGATAAGCATGCAGCTGGGGAACCATGGAATCCAGTCCAAGGTCTATAGAGCTGTCATGAGTGAAGGTATTTAAATTTCTCACCCTCTAACATGAAAAAAGGGTTGCATTTGTCAGTGAGAGATTTAAAAACTCTCTTCTAGTAGTTAAAATAGCTGTTCGTTGACATTTCCCAAGGGCTATCATTGTGTTACTATCAATGCTTTGCTGCTATCTATATCTATAATTATCTCAGTGGGGACCCTAAGTTCAGAGTTTCGTTAATAATTATAATAATAATAATCTTTACTGTCACAAGTAGGCTTACATTAACACTGCAATGAAGTTACTGTGAAAAGCCCCTAGTCGGCACATTTCGGCGCCTGTTCGGGTACACAGAGGGAGAATTCAGAATATTCAAATTACCTAACAGTACGTCTTTCGGGACTTGTGGGACGAAACTGGAGCACCCGGAGGAAACCCACGCAGACACAGGGAGAACGTGCAGAAAGGGAGAACGTGCAGACACAGGGAGAATGTATCAGCTCAAAGATATTATTAAAGGTTTATTTGTGTTGACATTATGTTGGGAGCATGGAGGTGACATGGGAAATGGGTAGGAGGGATTTTGGGGTGTGAGGGCTAGAGGGTTCAAAAGATAAGCAAACAATTGGGATTGTATTCTTAGAGAATAGACATGGACCTTTTCATCAGCTCTCCTCGATACTCTGCCGCCTCTGATGTACTTCTGGGCCAGCACGTCCAACTCCATCCTGTCTTGCCTCCCTGGAACAAAATTTAGATCTGACAGGGCACTTATGACTGAGGCAGGACTAGCAAGTCAATAAATGTAGTCCCTTAGTGTTAAGAATGTCTGACTCTGTAAACAATTATACTTTAAAATGTCTCCTTCGTTTCAAGATAGAATGAAGTTGGGGTTAAAGGATAGATAATTAACATTTCTACCTGGATGCAAGATATATGTGATTTGAGGAGAGACGAGTCCTTCGGAAGCAATTGTAGGATTGGCTTGCATGGTATTTTCTCAAAATATGACTTAACCTCATAGTCAGTCTGCAAGAATCTGAGAGAGCAGAGAGATAGAGATAGCAAGTCTCTATGTTTTACCACATAAGATGTGAGTTGCAGCTTTTGTGAGGATTTAAACAAGACTGGAAGGTTTGCCTAACTTTAGGTAAAGGGCAGAATTTTCAATTCATCCCTCACCGTGAAAGTCAGTTCGGAGAGTACGAATTACCCTGCTGAGAAGGGATAAGAAAGTAAGCAAGTTCTTGGGAGCAAAAGTGTCATTTTAGACTGGTTCCAGGAGAATGTAGTGTCCATATAAAGGACAAAGTAAAGTATAAATACGGATAGGAGATTTCTGATTATATTAAATATTCTGTAGTCGAGAGTATAAGTTGCTTCCTGAAATGGTGTTTACTGAATGTTGTGTTTCGTTTGTGAACTGCAGTAAAACTCTAAAAGCTTTAAATCTTATTGTGCAATTCCTTTAAGTTGATTCGTGGGAATTTAAATTCCATTTTAAAATCTTTTGATCTCTATGGGAATCATAACAGCCAAAATAAAACTTCAATAAATTCAGTTTACAATGAAGCATTTTCTGATTTTTCATGTTTTTTCACCATATATACAATTGTAAATTGTAATAAATTTAATGAAGCTTCAGAGTTTCGACACATGTATTGACTTGTACTGTAAGTGTAGCATCTGAAATTGAATGTCAAACTGAGTGTCAATCCCTAAAGGTCCCATGACTAGTACAAAATTACTTCTCCATGAACTGTGGCGGATAAGCCATGCTGCAATAGTCACATTTTACAAATTACTTTCAGAAATCAAGAAATGTCATCCACTGCTTTTCTTCGATATTCTGAGCTTATATACAAAATTTAATATACAGGAGATATTTCCATTCCAGCCACAAGGTGAAAGTGCCTTCAACATCGTTGAAAAATTGTGTTCAAAAATCTGTATATCAGTGGAATTGCCTCCAATGCTGTTTCATGCTTTGAATCTATCGTTCTACTTTGCAACCTTGCCGCACGAGGCCTCAGTTGTCTTGTCTAACATTCATACCTCTCAGTAACTAGGCTGGAGCTACCAGTTTCCATACTATTTCAGCATAAAATGATCCAGTCCTATTCATTAAACCTCTGAGTGATTCTTTCAACCATCATCTTTGCTGTGCTGGAAGTTCCAAAATTCTGGGAACAACCATTCAGTTTTGTTGTCATGGCTCTCTAACTATGACCTGACTAATTCCATTTTGTCACCTCAATTTGTTTCCCTATGCCATTTTGAGACAGTATAAAATTAGGAATGTGCTGGTAAATCTGAGGCGGGATTCTCTAATCCCGCGGCAGAGTGTCCATGCCGTCATGAAAGGCGTTGCATTTTACGATGGCGAGAACGGGCCACCCCGACGACTAATTCTGGCCCACAAAAGGGGCCAGCACTGCACTGGAGTGGTTCACACCGTTCCAGCTGCTGATCCTGGCGCGAACTGGGCGCCGCAGGATCCGCACATGCGCAGTAGCACTGGCGCCAAAGCGCACATGCACAGTGCCTTCCTTCAATGCGCCAGCCCCGACGCAACATGGCGCAGGACTACAGGGGCCAGCTTGGAAGAAATGAGGCCCCCAGCCAGAGAGGCCGGCCTGCCGATCGGTGGACCCCGATCGCGGGCCAGGCCACATCGGAGGCCCTTCCTGGGGTCGGACCCCCCCTCCCCCTCCACAGGCCGCCCCCCGACCCTTCCACGCCGAGTTCCTGCTGGCTGAGAGCAGGTGTGAACGGCATCGGGGGAATTGCCGTTTTCACGATGGTCGCTTGGCCCATCCCGGGCCGAGAATTGGCGGGCCGGCCGCGTGGTGCGGCCCCCGACCGGCACCTCGCCAACCACGCCGGCGCCAATGGCGGAGCGGAGAATTGCGTGCTGGCATCGGGGCGGCGTGGCACGATTCACGCCGGTCGCGGGGATTCTCCGGCCCGGCCCCAGGCTGAAAGAATCCCGCCCCAGACATCAGAATGTTTTGAGTGCTATATATGTTCTGGATGGAAACATCAGTCTGAAACCGTGCAACCTTATCCTTTTTTCCTCACCCTACTTCCACTGTTCGACTTGGTAAATGATGAAAGTCCAAGTGGTATGCCATATGTTTGTACAGGAGTCCAGCCACTACGTCATGACAGATGTCTTTACATCAGATTATACAATGTTGAACATGGTGAGCAAAGCAGTTTGGCTAGGTTGTTATTGTGCTGATAAAGCTGATCTGCAGATAGCTACTATCTCAAACACACAGCGTTTAGGTGTCACTAATCAGATATCTTGATCGACCTGTGAAGGCAGCCTTGAGGGCTCATAACAAATGTTGTAGATGATCCCTATAGTGGTCCCTTCTCCCAGTGTTAATGTTTAACGTTTTATCATGATAATAATTTGTGAACTTGGCAACAAAACATATTACTACATAAAAATGTGTGTTAACAAATAATTGGTTAATTATTTTAAAATATCTACTCATAATTAATTTGCCCTTGAAAATATTTGTTTAATTTTTTGCAAGAAGAATATTGCAAGTAAACATTACCAGTAAGTTCCAGAATTTAAAGTAATCTATAACTGCGATTCATAAACCCAGATCAACTTCACGGAAATAAAGGATAGAATTATATTCCTCCACAGGCAGGCTTAGACACAGAACAAAGAACAAAGAAATGTACAGCACAGGAACAGGCCCTTCGGCCCTCCAAGCCCGTGCCGACCATGCTGCCCGACTAAACTACAATCTTCTACAGTTCCTGGGTCCGTATCCCTCTATTCCCATCCTATTCATGTATTTGTCAAGATGCCCCTTAAATGTCACTATCGTCCCTGCTTCCACCACCTCCTCCGGTAGCGAGTTCCAGGCACCCACTACCCTCTGCGTAAAAAACTTGCCTCGTACATCTACTCTAAACCTTGTCCCTCTCACCTTAAACCTATGCCCCCTAGTAATTGACCCCTCTAACCTGGGGAAAAGCCTCTGACTATCCACTCTGTCTATGCCCCTCATAATTTTGTATACCTCTATCAGGTCTCCCCTCAACCTCCTTCGTTCCAGTGAGAACAAACCGAGTTTATTCAACCGCTCCTCATAGCTAATGCCCTCCATACCAGGCAACATTCTGGTAAATCTCTTCTGCACCCTCTCTAAAGCCTCCACATCCTTCTGGTAGTGTGGCGACCAGAATTGAACACTATACTCCAAGTGTGGCCTAACTAAGGTTCTATACAGCTGCAACATGACTTGCCAATTCTTATACTCAATGCCCCGGCCAATGAAGGCAAGCATGCCGTCTGCCTTCTTGACTACCTTCTCCACCTGTGTTGCCCCTTTCAGTGACCTGTGGACCTGTACTCCTAGATCTCTTTGACTTTCAATACTCTTGAGGGTTCTACCATTCACCGTATATTCCCTACCTGCATTAGACCTTCCAAAATGCATTACCTCACATTTGTCCGGATTAAACTCCATCTGCCATCTCTCCGCCCAAGTCTCCAAACAATCTAAATCCTGCTGTATCCTCCGACAGTCCTCATCGCTATCCGCAATTCCACCAACCTTTGTGTCGTCTGCAAACTTACTAATCAGACCAGTTACATTTTCCTCCAAATCATTTATATATACTACAAAGAGCAAAAGCCCCAGCACTGATCCCTGTGGAACGCCACTGGTCACAGCCCTCCAATTAGAAAAGCATCCTTCCATTGCTACTCTCTGCCTTCTATGGCCTAGCCAGTTCTGTATCCACCTTGCCAGCTCACCCCTGATCCCGTGCGACTTCACCTTTTGTACTAGTCTACCATGAGGGACTTTGTCAAAGGCCTTACTGAAGTCCATATAGACAACATCCACTGCCCTACCTGCATCAATCATCTTAGTGACCTCCTCGAAAAACTCTATCAAGTTAGTGAGACACGACCTCCCCTTCACAAAACCGTGCTGCCTCTCACTAATACGTCCATTTGCTTCCAAATGGGAGTAGATCCTGTCTCGAAGAATTCTCTCCAGTAATTTCCCTACCACTGAAGTAAGGCTCACCGGCCGGTAGTTCCCGGGATTATCCTTGCTACCCTTCTTAAACAGAGGAACAACATTGGCTATTCTCCAGTCCGCCGGGACATCCCCCGAAGACAGCGAGGATCCAAAGATTTCCGTCAAGGCCTCAGCAATTTCCTCTCCAGCCTCCTTCAGTATTCTGGGGTAGATCCCATCAGGCCCTGGGGACTTATCTACCTTAATATTTTTTAAGACACCCAACACCTCTTCTTTTTGGATCTCAATGTGACCCAGGCTATCTACACACCCTTCTCCAGACTCAACATCTACCAATTCCTTCTCTTTGGTGAATACTGATGCAAAGTATTCATTTAGTACCTCGCCCATTTCCTCTGGCTCCACACATAGATTCCCTTGCCTATCCTTCAGTGGGCCAACCCTTTCCCTGGCTACCCTTTTGCTTTTTATGTACGTGCAAAAAGCCTTGGGATTTTCCTTAACCCTATTTGCCAATGACTTTTCGTGACCCCTTCTAGCCCTCCTGACTCCTTGCTTAAGTTCCTTCCTACTTTCCTTATATTCCACGCAGGCTTCGTCTGTTCCCAGCCTTTTAGCCCTGATAAATGCCTCCTTTTTCTTTTTGACGAGGCCTACAATATCTCTCGTCATCCAAGGTTCCCGAAAATTGCCGTATTTATCCTTCTTCCTCACAGGAACATGCCGCGCATCCTGAATCCCTTTCAACTGCCACTTGAAAGCCTCCCACATATCAGATGTTGATTTGCCGTCAAACATCCGCCCCCAATCTATGTTCTTCAGTTCCCGCCTAATATTGTTATAATTAGCCTTCCCCCAATTTAGCACATTCATCCAAGGACCACTCTTATCCTTGTCCACCAGTACTTTAAAACTTACTGAATTGTGGTCACTGTTACCGAAATGCTCACCTACTGAAACATCTACCACCTGGCCGGGCTCATTCCCCAATACCAGGTCCAGTACCGCCCCTTCCCTAGTTGGACTGTCTGCATATTGTTTTAAGAAGCCCTCCTGGATGCTCCTTACAAACTCCGCCCCGTCTAAGCCCCTGGCACTAAGTGAGTCCCAGTCAATATTGGGGAAGTTGAAGTCTCCCATCACCACAACCCTGTTGTTTTTACTCTTTTCCAAAATCTGTCTACCTATCTGCTCCTCTATCTCCCGCTGGCTGTTGGGAGGCCTGTAGTAAACCCCCAACATTGTGACTGCACCCTTCTTATTCCTGATCTCTACCCATATAGCCTCACTGCCCTCTGAGGTGCCCTCTCGCAGTACAGCTGTGATATTCTCCCGAACCAGTAGCGCAACTCCGCCTCCCCTTTTACATCCCCCTCTATCCCGCCTGAAACATCTAAATCCTGGAACGTTTAGCTGCCAATCCTGCCCTTCCCTCAACCAGGTCTCTGTAATGGCAACAATATCATAGTTCCAAGTACTAATCCAAGCTCTAAGTTCATCTGCCTTACCCGTAATACTTCTTGCATTAAAACATACGCACTTCAGGCCACCAGACCCGCTGTGTTCAGCAACTTCTCCCTGTCTGCTCTGCCTCAGAGCCACACTGTCCCTATTCCCTAGTTCTCCCTCAATGCTCTCACCTTCTGACCTATTGCTCCCGTGCCCACCCCCCTGCCATACTAGTTTAAACCCTCCCGTGTGACACTAGCAAACTTCGTGGCCAGGATATTTATGCCTCTCCGGTTTAGATGCAACCCGTCCTTCTTATACAGCTCCCAGTGGTCCAGATAATGGAAACCCTCCCTCCTACACCAGCTGTTTAGCCACGTGTTTAGCTGCTCTATCTTCCTATTTCTAGCCTCACTGGCACGTGGCACAGGGAGTAATCCCGAGATTACAACCCTCGAGGTCCTGTCTTTTAACTTTCTGCCTAGCTCCCTGAACTCCTGCTGCAGGACCTCATGCCCCTTCCTGCCTATGTCGTTAGTACCAATATGTACAACGACCTCTGCCTGTTTGCCCTCCCCCTTCAGGATGCCCTCTACCCGTTCGGAGACATCCTGGACCCTGGCACCAGGGAGGCAACATACCATCCTGGAGTCTCTTTCACGTCCACAGAAGCGCCTATCTGTGCCCCTGACTATAGAATCCCTTATTACTATTACTCTTCTGCGCTTTGACCCTCCCTTCTGAACATCAGAGCCAGCCGTGGTGCCACTGCTCTGGCTGCTGCTGTTTTCCCCTGATAGGCTATCCCCCCCCGACAGTATCCAAAGGGGTATATCTGTTCGAGAGGGGGACAACCACAGGGGATTCCTGCACTGACTGCCTGCCCTTTCTGGTGGTCACCCATTTCTCTGCCTGCACCTTGGGTGTGACCACATCTACATAACTGCGATCTATGACGCTTTCCGCCACCTGCAAGCTCCTAACTGCATCCAATTGCCGCTCCAACCGAACCATGCGGTCTGTGAGGAGCTCCAGTTGGGTGCACTTTCTGCAGATGAAGCCATCCGGGACGCTGGAAGCCTCCCGGACCTGCCACATCTCACAGTCAGAGCACAGCACCCCTCTAACTGACATTGCGTCAATTAATTAAAATTAAAATTAAAAAAAATTTTTTTTTGAATATATTTTTTTTAATTTCAAAGTTACTGTTGACTATCTGTTTCCTAGCACTAGATTTCTAATAGAAATGCGAAAGCTAAATATAGTACTCTCCGACCTCTGGCTTAGATATCCCTCTAAATTATAATTAAGAGGGGGCCGGTTTAATTGGGTAGGAAGGCTGGAGGGGAGCGGAGACATCTCACATTTCTGACACACACACCCATCCGCCGTCCCCCAACCCACACTCCTGATTAAGTCCGGATGGTATTGCTTGAGGACAACCCTCCTGCCCAGAAGCCAACTGGGGCCTTTTGTGGCCATTTAAGAGCCTCATCCAGCTTCTGCTGGTATTGACCACTGGCAGGTGGGGGCCATACCATGTGGGCAACCCACCAGATAAATTCCAGTGGGTATACATGCAGCCTTGTGGGAGCACCCCATCTACTTGGGTAGGCCATGCCTAACAGAGATACCCACTGAAAGCATGAACAACTTGTGGGTGAAGAGCCCATGCATGCCGTAATTACATACCCCTCAGCAGACTTCCACAACTGGCCCCAGCAAGCCAACTTCACTTACTCCAGACTCCAGGAATAATCCTGCAATCTCAGGCAGACCTGATAGTGACCAGTGCTCCTAGTACAGGAGATCTAATTGGCTGACTGGCCTGGAGGTGTGAAATTCTTCAGGGAGCAATGTGGCGATGAAGGACGGCATGGTGGCACAGTGGTTAGCATTGCGGCGTCATAGTGTCGCGACCCTGGGTTTAATTCTGGCCTTGGGTGACTGTGTGGCGTTTGGATGTTCTCCTCGTGTCTGCGTTAGTTTCCTCCTGGTGCTCCGGTTTTCTCCCACAGACCAAAGATGTGTAGGTTAGCTGGATTAGCCATGATCAATGTGCGGGTTTATGGGGATTGGATGGGGGAATGGGGCTAGGTAGTGCACTCTTTCAGAGGATCAGTGCAGGCCCAAAGGGCCAAATGTCCTCTTTCTGCACTGCAGGACTTCTATGGACCCTCACTCCCACCAGCTAAGGGCCAGAGTAGCACTAAATCGTGTTGGGCCGGGGTGTACAAAATGGCGGTGGTGAGGTTGCATCCAGCTCAGCTGGTGGATGGGCCCACCACCATCCGCATATGAATTGTTCAACTCACCCAATGAATGGTGAATCGATGGAATTCACTGCCACAGAAACTGGTTGAGGCCAAAACGTTGTGTAATTTCACAGAGGAATTAGATATAGCTCTTGAACATATATATATTGAACATGATGATCAACCATGATCATAATGAATGGTGGAGCAGGTTCGAAGGGCTGGATGGCCTCCTCCTGCTTCTATTCTCTCTGTATGCTTCTCTGTATGTTTCTAACTGCTTTATTTTAAAGTTAGCAAGTCACTGTACCGGCAGTAGTAATGACAAATTTCACTTTACATGAACTCAAATTTAGTTCCTCTCATCAGATCAAAATAATAAATATGCCAAATTTAATGTGCTAAGTAACACTTTTTACCATTAAGCAAAACTTGCTGAAATCTGACTTGTTCTCTCAAACTCCAACCTGAGTCGCGAGCTGCTTCATGCAGCAACTGTTAGAAAACTGACCAGATCATGTGTCTTTGATCTTTTTGTGATCTCCATCAAAGATAAAATGTTGAATCCTTGACTTACACAACTTTTCATGTCCAGCTGTTGATTGCGCGGCGGCCAGCTGATCATCTGTTGCACTCCCTGCATGTGAGCTCTTGTGCCTATCCCAATATAATGAGCATGTGTAGGTTGCTGGAAATTCTTAACAACCCTCTTTTGTTTGAAAGAAAAATAGAATTTTATTCATACAGTGCCTCTCATGGCTACCAGTTGCCTCATCGCACATTACAACAGCACAGCAACCTCTTCAGTACTGCACTCAAATGTCAGCCTAGATTTTCGTGCTCAGGTCCTGGAGTGGCAGTTGAAGTGTCATGATATGCAAACATGCAGCTAATGAACACATAAAATAGGACACGACCAATGAGAAGTCAGGACACTCACCGGTGGTATCTCACTATAAAAGGGATGAGGCACTCACACCCCGCCTCTTTCCACAGGCCAAATCTACAGAGTGAGACAGGGTATATCCTCAGCGTCACACCCCAGCACGTGGCGTAGAGCAAGGCTGGTTCAGTTAGACTGAGTTACTACATTTAGATTAGCAGAGAGTCAAACTCATTGAGAACTGTGCTAATAGTTCAATAAAACACATTTAACTCTTTTCAAAGTCTGGAGCATCTTTTACTCAAAACTGCATCAAGTGGCAGCTTGTGTTATTCCAAATTACATAACACAACATGATACCAGGAGTCTGTTCAATCTAGTTAGTTCAACTCAGCAAGATCCATGATGACCAGCAAATGTATACCGGCACAATGGAAAAGATTCCGGCTCCTCACCAGCTCAGGACTTCCGGCAATCTCAGTGCCAACTGGCGAACATTCAAGCAGAAATTTCAGCTTTACGTCGAAGCATCAGACCTCAATCGTGCGTCTGATGCACAGAAGATAGCTCTTTTCCTCACCACAGCGGGTGATCACGTCTTGGAAATATTCAACTCCTTTCACTTCGCTGAAGACCAGGACAAGACAAATTTTCAGACCATCCTGGACATGTTTGACAGCCACTGTGAGGTGGACACCAACAAAATCTTCGAGCGCAATATATTCAAGCAGCGATTGCAAGGTAAAGCCGAATCCTTCAACTCATATTTAACTAACCTTAGACTGCTAACGCAATCCTGCAACTTCGGTGATATCACTGACTCCATGATCAGAGACCAAATCGTTTTTGGAGTTCACTCTGATCCTCTGAGAGAGCAATTACTGAAGATCAAGCATATAACCCTGCCAGTCGCGATTGAAACATGCACAGTGCTTGAGTACGCTAAAAATTGCTATTCCCAGTACAAAACGGCAGAAAATGATAAACTAGCCTCCCACGAGGCGGAGAGTGTGCAGGCCATCTCCCGGATGCAGCGCCTCAACATTGACGAAAGCGGCCATTTTGCGCGCTCTTCCCGGGGCCCGACACATGCGCGATGTGAACGGGATAACAAAGCGGCCGAAACCCGCACTGCGCAGGTGCAGACGTCTGAGAACCGCACTGCGCATGTGCAACGACGCACGGAGCATCAGGAAGCCGACGTCATGCGTATTCGAACTGTGGCACCGCCCATTTAAAGAAACACTGCCCTGCAAGAGGCAGACGCTGTTCAAATTGCGGGAAGCCAGGCCACTATGCAGCCCTGTGCAGATCTACACTTCCAGTCAGGAGCCAGCACTCCCAATTCCGACGACGGCATATCCGGAGTGTGCAATAACGCCTACAGGATACTGATCCCGGCAGTGCAATGGATCCAGATGACGAATGCCTGGACAACGCCTACCGTGTGGGCATTATTACATCGTGTGAATATGCCACATCAGACTCATCGCACGTCCAGTCAATCCTAGCTGTGGATTCCGAGGATGAATGGCGAACCCTTGGTGCTGTGCCAGATTCATGAAGGACATCTGGGCGTCGAGAAGTGCAGACGCAGAGCCCGGCAAGCTGTCTACTGGCCCGGCATCAGCCAGGACATCCCGAACATGGTCCTGAACTGTGCTACCTTTCAGTGGTTCCAGCCAGCGCAGAGCAAGGAGACGCTCCAACAGCATGACATAGTGACCTCTCCGTGGTCCAAGGTTGGCATCGACCTCTTTCTTGCGAATGGTCGCGACTACGTATTGATCATCGACTATTTCTCGAATTACCCTGAGGTGCTGAAGCTCACGGACCTCACCTCGCGGACCATCATCAAAGCCTGTAAGGAGACGTTCTCAAGGCATGGCATCCCAATCACCGTCATGAGCGACAATGGCCCGTGCTTTAGCAGTCGAGAATGGTCCACGTTTGCCAGGTCATACAATTTCCAGCATGTCACCTCCAGTTAAGGGCAGCATGGTAGCCTTGTGGATAGCACACTTGCTTCACAGCTCCAGGGTCCCAGGTTCGATTCCAGCTTTGGTCACTGTCTGTGCGGAATCTGCCCCACGTGTGTGCGTGGGTTTCCTCCGGGTGCTCCGGTTTCCTCCCACAGTCCAAAGATGTGCAGGTTAGGTGGATTGGCCGTGATAAATTGCCCTTAGTGTCCAAAATTGCCCTTGGTGTTGGGTGGGGTTACTGGGTTATGGGGATAGGGTGGCGGTGTTGACCTTGGGTAGGGTGCTCTTTCCAAGAGCCGGTGCAGACTCGATGGGCCGAATGGCCTCCTTCTGCACTGTAAATTCTATGATCTATGAGTCCGCACTATCCGCAGTCCGACGGAAAATTCGAGAAAGGGGTGCACATTGTGAAACAGCTCATCTGCAAGGCTGCGGACTCTGTCCGACATACACCTTGCACTGCTCACATACAGGGCGATTCCATTGTCCACTGGCATGTCGCCGGCTCAACTCCTGATGAACAGGGACCTCCGGACGACGCTTCCAGCCATACACCTGCCCAACCTGGATCACCTCCCGGTGCTGCAAAAGATGCAGCAGCTCAGAGATCGTCAAAAGCAGGGCTATGATGCCCATGCCACCGATCTGGCCGTGCTATCCCCGGCAGACACTGTCAGGATCAAGATACCGGATGGTAGGTGGTCTGCCCCGGCTGTCGTTGTTCGACAGGCCGCGCCCCGCTCTTATGTTATACATATGGCTGATGGCTCCATCGTGCAAAGGAATCGACGGGCACAAAGTTGCCTGCCCGCAACCACTTTCTCCTCCATTTCCATATGTTGAATTGCCACCTCCTGATATCTCGCACCACAAGGCCACCAGTCAGGCTTCCATCAGATGATGAATGCCTGGACAAAGCCTACCGTGTGGGCATTATTACATCGTGTGAATATGCCACATCAGACTCATCGCAAGTCCAGTCAATCCTAGCTGTGGATTCCGAGGATGAATGGCGAGCCCTTGGTGCTGTGCCAGATTCATGAGGGACACCTGGGCTTCGAGAAGTGCAGACGCAGAGCCCGGCAAGCTGGCTACTGGCCCGGCATCAGCCAGGACATCCCGAACATGGTCCTGAACTGTGCTACCTGTCAGTGGTTCCAGCCAGTGCAGAGCAAGGAGACGCTCCAACAGCATGACATAGTGACCTCTCTGTGGTCCAAGGTTGGCATCGACCTCTTTCTTGCGAATGGTCGCGACGACGTATTGATCATCGACTATTTCTCGAATTACCCTGAGGTGCTGAAGCTCACGGACCTCACCTCGCGGACCATCATCAAAGCCTGTAAGGAGACGTTCTCAAGGCATGGCATCCCAATCACCGTCATGAGCGACAATGGCCTATGCTTTAGCAGTCGAGAATGGTCCACGTTTGCCAGGTCATACAATTTCCAGCATGTCACCTTCAGTCCGCACTATCCGCAGTCCGACGGAAAAGTCGAGAAAGGGGTGCACATT
This sequence comes from Scyliorhinus torazame, assembly GCF_047496885.1. NCBI lineage: Eukaryota > Metazoa > Chordata > Chondrichthyes > Carcharhiniformes > Scyliorhinidae > Scyliorhinus > Scyliorhinus torazame. Next base: position 231,417,888 of record NC_092709.1, read on the forward strand.
GTACATACACCTTGCACTGCTCGCATACCACGCGTCTCCATTGTCCATTGTTCATCGGCTCAACTCCTGATGAACAGGGACCTGCGGAAGACGCTTCCAGCCATACACCTGCCCAACCTGGATCACCTCCCGGTGCTACAGAAGATGCAGCAGCTCAGAGATCGTTAAAAGCAGGGCTATGATACCCATGCCACCGATCTGGCCGTGCTATCCCCGGCAGACACTGTCAGGATCAAGATACCGGATGGTAGGTGGTCTGCCCCGGCTGTCGTTGTTCGACAGGCTACGCCCCGCTCTTATGTTGTACATATGGCTGATGGCTCCATCGTGCGAAGGAATCGACGGACACAAAGTTGCCTGCCCGCAACCACTTTCTCCTCCATTTCCATATGTTGAATTGCCACCTCCTGATACCTTGCACCATGAGGCCACCAGTCAGGCTTGCATCCCCCCTGTCAAGGCGCCGTCGTCCCGTCTGCCACCTCTCCGGCGGTCGACCAGGATCAGACGCAAACCTCAGAGACTGGACTTGTGAATGTAATAATAAAACCCTTTGGTGTGAGGTAAGTGCCATATTTCATTATTGTTATTAATATATTTTTTTATATAAAAAAATTTAATTTAGTTGTTAGCCAGATCTTGGTAGAAAGTTAGAGGAATGGCAGGGAAGGGAGTGCAATGTTCCTCCTGCAAGATGTTTGAGGTGAGGGATGCCGTTAGTGTCCCTGCTGATTTTACCTGCAGGAAGTGCTGCCATCTCCAGCTCCTCCAAGACCGAGTTAGGGAACTGGAGCTGGAGTTGGAAGAACTTCGGATCATTCGGGAGGCAGAGGGGGTCATAGATAGCAGCTTCAGGGAATTAGTTACACCAAAGATTGGAGATAGATGGGTAACTGTAAGAGGGACTGGGAAAAAACAGTCAGTGCAGGGAACCCCTGCGGTCGTTCCCCTGAGAAACAAGTATACCGCTTTGGATACTTGTGGGGGGGGACGACTTACCAGGGGTAAGCCATGGGGTACGGGCCTCTGGCACGGAGTCTGTCCCTGTTGCTCAGAAGGGAAGGGGGGAGAGGAGCAGAGCTTTAGTAATCGGGGACTCTATAGTCAGGGGCACAGATAGGAGATTTTGTGGGAGCGTGAGAGACTCACGTTTGGTATGTTGCCTCCCAGGTGCAAGGGTACGTGATGTCTCGGATCGTGTTTTCCGGGTCCTTAAGGGGGAGGGGGAGCAGCCCCAAGTCGTGGTCCACATTGGCACTAACGACATAGGTAGGAAAGGGGATAAGGATGTCAGGCAGGCTTTCAGGGAGCTAGGATGGAAGCTTAGAACTAGAACAAACAGGGTTGTTATCTCTGGGTTGTTGCCCGTGCCACGTGATAGTGAGATGAGGAATAGGGAGAGAGAGCAATTAAACACGTGGCTACAGGGATGGTGCAGGCGGGAGGGATTCAGATTTCTGGATAACTGGGGCTCTTTCTGGGGAAGGTGGGACCTCTACAGACAGGATGGTCTACATCTGAACCTGCGGGGCACAAATATCCTGGGGGGGAGATTTGTTAGTGCTCTTTGGGGGGGTTTAAACTAATGCAGCAGGGGCATGGGAACCAGGGATTGTAGTTTTAGGGTACGGGAGATTGAGAGTATAGAGGTCAGGAGCACAGATTTGACTTTGCAGGAGGGGGCCAGTGTTCAGGTAGGTGGTTTGAAGTGTGTCTACTTCAATGCCAGGAGTATACGAAATAAGGTAGGGGAACTGGCAGCATGGGTTGGTACCTGGGACTTCGATGTTGTGGCCATTTCGGAGACATGGATAGAGCAGGGACAGGAATGGATGTTGCAGGTTCCGGGGTTTAGGTGTTTTAGTAAGCTCAGAGAAGGAGGCAAAAGAGGGGGAGGTGTGGCGCTGCTAGTCAAGAGCAGTATTACGGTGGCGGAGAGGATGCTAGATGGGGACTCATCTTCCGAGGTAGTATGGGCTGAGGTTAGAAACATGAAAGGAGAGGTCACACTGTTGGGAGTCTTCTATAGGCCTCCAAATAGTTCTAGGGATGTAGAGGAAAGGATGGCGAGGATGATCCTGGATAAGAGCGAAAGTAACAGGGTAGTTATTATGGGAGACTTTAACTTTCCAAATATTGACTGGAAAAGATATAGTTCGAGTACATTAGATGGGTCGTTTTTTGTACAGTGTGTGCAGGAGGGTTTCCTGACACAGTTTGTTGACAGGCCAACAAGAGGCGAGGCCACATTGGATTTGGTTTTGGGTAATGAACCAGGCCAGGTGTTGGATTTGGAGGTAGGTGAGCACTTTGGGGACAGTGACCACAATTCGGTGACGTTTACGTTAAGGATGGAAAGGGATAAGTATACACCGCAGGGCAAGAGTTATAGCTGGGGGAAGGGAAATTATGATGCCATTAGACGTGACTTGGGGGGGATAAGGTGGAGAAGTAGGCTGCAAGTGTTGGACACACTGGATAAGTGGAGCTTGTTCAAGGATCAGCTACTGCGTGTTCTTGATAAGTATGTACCGGTCAGGCAGGGAGGAAGGTGCCGAGCGAGGGAACCGTGGTTTACCAAAGAAGTGGAATCTCTTGTTAAGAGGAAGAAGGAGGCCTATGTGAAGATGAGGTGTGAAGTTTCAGTTGGGGCGATGGATAGTTACAAGGTAGCGAGGAAGGATCTAAAGAGAGAGCTAAGACGAGCAAGGAGGGGACATGAGAAGTATTTGGCAGGAAGGATCAAGGAAAACCCAAAAGCTTTCTATAGGTATGTCAGGAATAAGCGAATGACTAGGGAAAGAGTAGGACCAGTCAAGGACAGGGATGGGAAGTTGTGTGTAGAGTCTGAAGAGATAGGCGAGATACTAAATGAATATTTTTCGTCAGTATTCACTCAGGAAAAAGATAATGTTGTGGAGGAGAACGCTGAGCTCCAGGTAAATAGATTAGATGGCATTGAGGTACGTAGGGAAGAGGTGTTGGCAATTCTGGACAGGCTGAAAATAGATAAGCCCCCGGGACCTGATGGGATTTATCCTAGGATTCTCTGGGAGGCCAGGGAAGAGATTGCTGGACCATTGGCTTTGATTTTTATGTCATCATTGGCTACAGGAATAGTGCCAGAGGACTGGAGGATAGCAAATGTGGTCCCTTTGTTCAAAAAGGGGAGCAGAGACAACCCCGGCAACTATAGACCGGTGAGCCTCACGTCTGTAGTGGGTAAAGTCTTGGAGGGGATTATAAGAGACAAGATTTATAATCATCTAGATAGGAATAATATGATCAGGGATAGTCAGCATGGCTTTGTGAAGGGTAGATCATGCCTCACAAACCTTATCGAGTTCTTTGAGAAGGTGACTGAACAGGTAGACGAGGGTAGAGCAGTTGATGTGGTGTATATGGATTTCAGCAAAGCGTTTGATAAGGTTCCCCACGGTAGGCTATTGCAGAAAATACGGAGGCTGGGGATTGAGGGTGATTTAGAGATGTGGATCAGAAATTGGCTAGCTGAAAGAAGACAGAGGGTGGTGGTTGATGGGAAATGTTCAGAATGGAGTTCTGTCACAAGTGGAGTACCACAAGGATCTGTTCTGGGGCCGTTGCTGTTTGTCATTTTTATCAATGACCTAGAGGAAGGCGCAGAAGGGTGGGTGAGTAAATTTGCAGACGATACTAAAGTCGGTGGTGTTGTCGATAGTGTGGAAGGAAGTAGCAGGTTACAGAGGGATATAGATAAGCTGCAGTGCTGGGCTGAGAGGTGGCAAATGGAGTTTAATGTAGAGAAGTGTGAGGTGATTCACTTTGGAAGGAATAACAGGAATGTGGAATATTTGGCTAATGGAAAAGTTCTTGAAAGTGTGGATGAGCAGAGGGATCTAGGTGTCCATGTACATAGATCCCTGAAAGTTGCCACCCAGGTTGATAGGGTGGTGAAGAAGGCCTATGGAGTGTTGGCCTTTATTGGTAGAGGGATTGAGTTCCGGAGTCAGGAGGTCATGTTGCAGCTGTACAGAACTCTGGTACGGCCGCATTTGGAGTATTGCGTACAGTTCTGGTCACCGCATTATAGGAAGGACGTGGAGGCTTTGGAACGGGTGCCGAGGAGATTTACCAGGATGTTGCCTGGTATGGAGGGAAAATCTTATGAGGAAAGGCTGATGGACTTGAGGTTGTTTTCGTTAGAGAGAAGAAGGTTAAGAGGAGACTTAATAGAGGCATACAAAATGATCAGAGGGTTAGATAGGGTGGACAGTGAGAGCCTTCTCCCGCGGATGGAAATGGCTATCATGAGGGGACATAGCCTTAAACTGAGGGGTAATAGATATAGGACAAAGGTCAGAGGTAGGTTCTTTACGCAAAGAGTAGTGAGGCCGTGGAATGCCCTACCTGCTAAAGTAGTGAACTCGCCAACATTGAGGGCATTTAAAAGTTTATTGGATAAACATATGGATGATAATGGTATAGTGTAGGTTAGATGGCTTTTGTTTCGGTGCAACATTGTGGGCCGAAGGGCCTGCACTGCGCTGTATTGTTCTATGTTCTATGTTCTATGTTTGTTTTGTTTGCTCTGTTCTGTTGTCCTCCGTCAGTCACGTTCGACAGACTCATTCAGATGTAAACACATTCACATACGCCAACAAAACATAAAATAAAACTGGAGAAGGCATGATATGCAAACATGCAACTAATGAACACATAGAATAGACACGACCAATGAGCAGTCAGGACACTCAGGGGTGGTATTTCACTATAAAAGGGATGAGGCACTCACACCCTGCCTCTTTCCACAGGCCAACATCTACAGAGTGAGACAGGGTGTATCCTCAGCATCACACCCCAGCAGGTGGCTTAGAGCAAGGCTGGTTCAGTTAGACTGAGTTAGTACATCTAGATTAGCAGAGAGTCGAACTCATTGAGAACTGTGTGAATAGTTCAATAAAATACAGTGAACTCACTTCAAAGTCTGGAGCATCTTTTACTCAAAACTGCATCAAGTGGCAGCTTGTGTTTTTCCAAATTACATAACACAACAGAATGCACAACCTTGTGATTCAGAGGTGAATGTGCTGAGCATGAACATACCACCAAGCTCTATTTTTTCAATCTCACCATTTGCCATTGCCTCAGTCATGGCAGCTGCAATGGTAACAACCACTGCCTCCGCCATTGGGGTGAGGACATTCAGTTCTTGCTGACTGGACAACCGTGCCACCTTGTCCTGCAAGAGCGATGTTAGTATCATAGTCAATGTGATGCAGCATGTGTGGATGATATGCCTGTTATGGTTGATTTGCTGAATGTGTGCAAGCTGTGAAATGTAGGTGTGAGACTTGCAGCAGTGATAAGTCAGTGAAGCTGGGAGGAAGCTATCGGGCTGCATCACAGCCTGGTACTGCAACTGCTCGGCCCAGGACCGCAAGAAACTTCAGAGTGTCGTGAACACCGCCCAGTCCATCACACGAACCTGCCTCCCAACCATTGACTCCATCTACACCTCCCGCTGCCTGGGGAAAGCGGGCAGTATAATCAAAGATCCCTCCCACCTGGCTTACTCACTCTTCCAACTTCTTCCATTGGGCAGGAGATACAGAAGTCTGAGAACACGCACGAACAGACTCAAAAACAGCTTCTTTCCCACTGTTACCAGACTCCTAAATGACCCTCTTATGGACTGACTTCATTAACACTACACCCTGTATGCTTCATCCGATGCCAGTGCTTATGTAGTTACATTGTATATGTTGTGTTGCCCCATTATGTATTTTCTTTTATTCCCTTTTCTTCTCATGTACTTAATGATCTGTTGAGCTGCTCGCAGAAAAATACTTTTCACTGTGCCTCGGTGCACGTGACAATAAACAAATCCAATCCAATCCAAGCTACGAATGTGAAATATGAGTCATGGTTGATAGAGGTTGCTAATAGGTGAGTAGTGGCCTGTTGTGATTTGAACAGTATGTGAGGCTAGCAGTTCAGTTGTAAGGCTGTGGCATCTGAGGATAAAATCACTCACCTTGACCACTCATTTGAGGTCATGAACTTCATCCTGCATTCAGGTCCTTGAGTTCACTGCTTGCATTAACAGCACTTGCACTCTGATCCCAATACCTTTGCAAAAGTTGTCTGCAGGACCTCCGGGTCAATGTGGATAGAGAACCTTTGTCTTCCACCCTATTTTCGGCACCAAGACCTCCAGAGCAGCGTCAGAGAACTTTGTTCAAGGTTGAGAGACAGAACTTTAATCAGTAATGGATTTGAGCCAGGAGGATGGATGTAAGGTTTCTGGGATGGGAAGAGAGAGGGGTGAAGGAAATGAAAGATTTGTTTTTGGAGGGGCTATTCACAAGCTTGGAGGAGTTGAGGGGGAAGCTTGGGTTTCCGCTTGAGGAGGGTTTTCGGTATATGCAGGGGCAGGAATTTGCTAGAAAGGTTTTTCCAACCTTTCTATTAGCCCCTGCCTCCTCGTTGTTGGAGGAGGTGCAGTTGGTAATGGGGTTAGAGGGTGGGGCTGTCTCAGCGATTTATGGGAGGATGTTGGAGGAGGAATAAGGGCCGGGATTTTCCCCTTCCCGGCGGGGCGGAGGGTCCCGGCGGGATGGAGTGGTGGGAACCACTCCGGCGTCGGGCCACGCCAAAGGTGCGGATTTCTCCGCGCCTTTAGGGGCCAAGCCCTCACCTTGAGGGGCTAGCCCCGCGCCGGAGTGGTTTGCGCGCCGCCGGCTGGCGGGAAAGGCCTTTGGCGCCATGCCAGCTGGGACCGAAGGGACCTCGCCGGTCGGCGGATGTCCACGCATGCGCGGGAGCGTCGGCGGCTGCTGACATCATCCCCGCGCATGCGCAGGGGGTGTCTCTTCCTCATCGGCCATCGCGGAGGCAATGGCCGAGGCGGAAGGAAAAGAGTGCCCCCACAGCACAGGCCTGCCCGCGGATCGGTGGGCCGTGATCGCGGGCCAGGCCATCGTGGGGGCACCCCCCCGGGGCCAGATCGCCCCGCGCCCCCCCCCCCCAGGACCCCGGAGCCCGCCCGTGCCACCATTCCCGCCGGGAAAGGAGGTGGTTTGATTCATGCCGGCTGGACTGGCATGACAGCAGCGGGACTTCGGCCCACAGCAAGCCGGAGAATCGCCGGGGGGGGCCCGCCGACCGGTGTGGCGGGTTTCCCGCCCCCGCCAAATTTTCGGTGCCAGAGAATTTGGCGGCTGGCGGGGGCGGGATTCACGCCGCCCCCCGGCGATTCTCCGACCCGGCGGGAGGTCGGAGAATACCGCCCAAGGTGTCAATGGAGGGAGTTAAGGCCAAGTGGGCGGAGTAGTTGGGGATGGCGCTGGAGGAGAGATTGTGATGTGAGGTGCGGAGGGTGAATGCCTCAACCTAATACACGGCGTTGATACAGTTGAAGGTGGTGCACAAGGCACATTTGACGAACTCAAAAGATGAACTGGCTGTTTGAGGGGGTAGAGGGTGACTTACTAACCACGTGAAAGGGGTCCGGCCAATCATGTGCACATGTTCTGGTCCTGCCCGAAGTTGGAGAAATTTTGGGGGTCGTTTATCAGCACCACGTCAGCGATCCTGCATGTGGATTTGTAGCAGAATCCCCTGGAGACCATATTCGGGGTATCGGACCTGCCAGAGTTGCAGACGGGAGCGGGGGCAGATGTTTTAGCCTTCGCCTCGTTGATCACTCACAGACGGGTTCTGTAGGGTTGGAGGTCAGCTTCTCCACCCTTTGCCTCGGCATTGCTGGGGTTCTAATGGAGCTCCTACATCTTGAGAAGGCGAAATTTGCCGTAGGTGAAGGGGGGACAAATAAGGAGTTCCACAAGAGATGGGGTTTGTTTGTTTTGCATTTCAGGGAGCTAGTTTCCGTCAGTTATAAAGGGGGATTTGGGGGGTGGGCGGAGGTGCGTTGGTGCAGGGTTTATGGAATTTTGGGGTGTAATGTTTTTGTTTGTTTTGTCAAATGTTAAAATGCTAAAATTTGAATAAAAATACTTTAAAAAAAAAGTAAGGGTGGGCAGCACGGTGGTGCAGTGGGTTAGCCCTGCTGTCTCACGGTGCCGAGGTCCCAGGTTCGATCCTGGCTCTGGGTCACTGACCATGTGGAGTTTGCACATTCTCCCCGTGCTTGGGTGAGTTTCGCCCCCACAACCCAAAGATGTGCAGATTAGGTGGATTGGGCGTGCCAAATTGCCCCTTAATTGGAAAAAATGAATTGGGTACTGTAAAAAAAAATGTTTTAAGAAAAAAAAAATAAGTAAAGGGTTCAAGGGTTATGGGGATAAGGTGGGAAAGTAGAGTTGAAGATTATTATAGAATTTACAGTGCAGAAGGAGGCCATTCAGCCCATCAACTCCGCACTGGCCCTACTTAAGCCCATGCCTCCACCCAAAGCCCGTAACCCATTAACCCCACCTAACCTTTTGGACACTCAGGGGAATTTAGCATGGCCAATCCGCCTAGCCTACACATCTTTGGACTGTGAGAGGAAACTGGAGCACCCGGAGGAAATCCACACAGATCAGCCATGATCTCATCGAATGGTGGAGCAGACTCGATGAGCCAGATGGCCTACTTCTCCTCCTCCATCTTTTGGTCTTATGTGGAGCATGTTCACTGCCCTAAAGCACCATATTCACTCTTCCTGCAGGTTCAACACCTTTTCCCAGCCACTTACATCACTTGCTGCACCAGACTGCAGTTTTAGAGGTGCAGGCTTGTTTTGAGTGTTCTAGTCTCACACAAACCTAGGCCCTCTGCTGTGATATACAGAATGAGGTTTATGTGCTGCCTGCATTGGAAAGTATTGGCGCCATTTAATCCCACATCGTGATCCCTGCATTGTGTTATCAAATTTTGCCCCTCGTGTCTTTAAATTCATTTCAGTTAAATTAATTATGCTGGGAACGATCTAACGGCCTTGTCGCAACCGAGTCAGGAGAGGCCTCTCGCAAGATATACTACCTAACAGCCTAGCCTCCGAGACCCAAAGCAGGCGGTATTTAGCACAAACGTGGCAGGCATACCAGCAAGCGGGGGATCTCCCAGGTGTTCGGGGGCCCTTGGATGGTCAGGCTCTGGACAGGGTGGTACTCTGGCACTCCAATGCCATCTGGGCACAGTGGCACTGCCATGTTGGCAGAAGCACTGTCAGGGTCCAGGCTGGCATCTTGCCTGTGCCGGGGATTAAGCCTGGGAGTGCCCTGTCCTTATGAGGTGGGGTGCGGGGGACTTGAGGACCCCCTAATTAGTAAGTTGGTGGAGGTTCAGAGGCCGCGTTGGGGGCTCCAGAGATTGGGGCACTATTTAAAAATGGCACCCCGATCTCTTCTTGCGCTGGCGAGCTGAGCTCGTTAGTGCAGAAAATTAGCCTAAGTGCGTCCTGAGCGTGGCGTTCCTTGCTGAAGTACAAAAATTAAGCAGAGTGCCGTTTAACAGTGGAGTCATTCTCGGTGCTGCAAGTGTCAGTAAACACCCTGTTAAACGTGCCCAAATGAAACACTGTTTCATTTCCATTACCCTGTTAAACGTGCCCAAATGAAACACTGTTTCATTTCCATTACATCGCGCCTGCTATTTCTGACATGGCCAGGGTAATTATTCACAACTGTACAAACCAGCGTTAGTTATTCCCTTTACTTTAGTATGTGAAACTCATTGTAGCCATAAATTCTGACCACCACACGGTGGCACAGTGGTTAGCCCTGCTGCTTACGGCATTGAGGACCTGGGTTCGATCCTAGCCCGGGTCGCTGTCTGGGTGAAGTTTGCACATTATCCCCCCCGTGTCTGTGTGGGTTTCACCCCCACAACCCAAAGATGTGCAGGTTAGGTGGATTGGCCACACTAAATTGCCCCTTAATTGGAAAAAATAATTGGGTACTCTAAATATTTTTTTTCAATTCTGATCATCCAGTTATTCAGCGAATGGCTTCCTGAGTGCAGTTGTTTGTGATTGGATATATGACTCAATGCTGAAAAGTCTCTGGTTCAAAATAGGTTAAATCCAGCAGATCAGCACAAATAGCAGAACAGAAAAAACAATGAGAATTCATGGTGTTTTGAGGAAGAAATCCCCATGGAGCTGACCTGCCAGTTATATAGTGAGATTACACCAGATTTCGTGTTTTCAAAATCCTGCAGCATTGAGCATTCCCTTTATTTCAACACTTATTGCATAGAACTTCTAACATTGAATATTCACTGCTGTAAGAAACGTTACCAGATCTTCTCAAGTAATGTGATTGTGGTGATATGCATCACTGCAAATACACAAGGGGTTAATGTAAATACACTACAACTAACTAAACACTAGAGGGAGCACCGGAGATGTCATGACATGCAGACATACAGCTAATGAACACATAGAATAGGACACGACCAATGGGCAGTCAAGACACCCAGAGGTGACATTACCACAAGGGGGCAACCCATATAAAAGAACAAGGCACACATGCTCGGTCTCTTTCCACAGACAGACACTTAGAGAGTAGGACGGGGCAGATCAGAAGCATCACACCCACCACGTGGCTTAGAGCAGACTGGTTAGTTAGATTGAGTTACTATAGCAAGATTAGCAGGAGAGTCAAACTCATAGAGAACTGTGCTAATGGTTCAATGAATCACATTGAACTTACTTCAAAGTCTGGAGTATCTTTTGGTCAAAGCTGCATTGAGTTGCAGCCTGTATTATCCCAGAGTACATAATACATCAGTGATGTATCCACCTTTTATCACCAATAGAGCTGACGTAAATAAGTTAAGGCAGCAGAACAAATTACTCTTTCATGTATTTTTTGGGGAAAATATTACAAAAGGTTCCTTGGATATCTCTGTGAATAATATAACTTGAGATTTATTACTCTGTTAACAGTTTTATCATTTATATTGCAATGCACGATTTCATCTATATCTTTGAATCATACAATAAATGATCATAACATAGTCCATTGTACCTGTGCCAGCTGATGGAATTTCTAATTTATTCCCATCTCCAACCCTTTTCCATATCCTTTTAAGTTTTCTTCAGATATCTATCCACTTCACTTTTGAAAATTATTGTGCATTCCATTTAAATGAAATTATCGCTCCCTTCATCAAATTGATGTTGCATGTACATTGGAGATATCAATGTTGTTCTGGGCCTTGAGTCACATAAGCCAGACTGGGTAGGGATGGCAGATTTCCTTCTCTAAAAGGGACATTAATAAACCATTGTGTCTTTACAACAGTCCATTAATGAGGCAACCTTTTTAATCCAGATTTATTGATTAGATTTAAACACTATCAATGTGATGGGACTTGAACTTGTGTGTGTATGGTGCAATAGTCCAGATCTCTAGATTATTTGCCAATAACATTACCACTAAGCTACCATTCCCATTCTCATAGTCTTGTCACAATAGCCCTCTTTTTTCCAGCAGGACCATCCATGTTTATGCTCCAAATCGGCAAGCAATGAAAGGTCTATTTTGTCGAGTGAATTATGGGCAGCTTTGGCTGCACCTAATATTCTGATTTTGCAGCATTTTGATGCCCCCGACATAATCCTGCGCAAATTGACAGAAGTATTAAAATACTTAAATTAACTGACTTCTATTATTTTGTCTGCTCATTGTGATGAAGTCATTAAAAAGAGATAGAAATGTCAACTTCAAGACACTTTCGTCCAAATTTATGTACCAGCTTCTGCTTATTAGCTAATTTTTACCTGTGAGGGTTAATCTGATGAAAAGCTGTTTGTGGCTTCAAGATTAATAGCCCACAAAAACAATTCCAACCAGCAATGCTCTCAAAGTATGCCTGTTATGGAAACCAATTTTTGTCCCTGAATTATAATTTTTAATTGGATTTCTTTTTCTTACTGCAGTACTAGCACTGCTTCCCATTTAGAAACAAAAGGTTTACTGATCTCCATTTTGGCCTTGGAACCTACATATTGACTTGGTACATTTATGACGTTAGTTGATTCTGCATGCTGTTGCAAAAATCATCTGCACAGTGTGGAGCTCATTAAAAATTATAGGAAAGTAAAGTGTGAGAGATGAAGAGAGGAATTACTTAATACATAAAATATGTTGCCCTGTAGGCATATTATCCCATTAACTAATTCTGCTTTTGTTTGGTTTGCATCACGGAATGAATGAAAATTGTTTTGAAAATTTGCCAACTTCTTCTGTAGTCTGTTACAATCCTGGTTCAGTTATTAAACATCCTGACACACTTGTTCTACATTATCAACATTGAACTGCATATAACTGGCAAATTATTCCTTTGATACATGTTGCTGTCCACGCTGGTTGACAAAGTGGAAATAGTAGTAGGTGACACAGGAAACTGGGGAGTTACTGCAGCTTGCGACTGAGCACCTGCAATAATGTAGGTAGTCAGACAAAAGTTTTCAGGTTTACATGCTATATGTTGGAAGCAATGTACAAACCAACAGAAGGATTTAGAGTGATTAAACAGTAATGTAATGTTGATGTTCAGAAACCCAAAAATGTCATTGATATTTTCCAGTAGTCAGCTGAAGCTTGAAATTAGGTTACATGCTTGGAGTCTCTCCCAGGTGCTTATTATTGTTTGTCATGAAAACAGTTTCTGTCTTCTCGAGTTCTTTTCCTAATTTGTTTGTCTGCAGACAGCAAATGTTATTGTAAATTGCAAAGCTGTGAAATTTTGTTCCGTGTTGCTGCTGGGTTTGGTTTTACTGAAACCCAAAACGTTCGCCACTTGTGGCACGGCATACTGACTGTAAGGATGTTGCACGAGGTTGCCATGCTGACTTGGTGCACAAACGGCCATTTCCGACTGTGCAGCCGCGTTAACACCCTCTCTTAATCACTCCCAGCTGAACATGCATTCAGCTGTGTGAAGGATCCCTAGGATTGCCAATGCTGAAGGTGACTGAAACCAGACACCTTCGCAACCCTCATTGGGTGCTATCATGGCGCGCGGGATGATATCACCACAGTTGAGGATTGCCTCAGAATGTACATGGTGTTGTTCATTCTCATTGGAGATTTCGCACAGTTAGAGAGATAATGATGGAGAGTAAAAATGTATTTAAAAAACGTAAAACAAACCTAACTTTTGCATCCCTATTGCATTGAGGCTGCTGTAAATGGGAAAAGGAAGGAGCTCAGTGATTAATTAAGGTAAGTGGACAAAGGATCAAAATACTAGATGTGAAGCCATCTAGTACTGGGCAGATGTGGCCACACTGGCTATAAGCTGGACTGTACAGTACAAAACCGCCCTAGGAATCCCCCAACTGGCACCATTTAAAGGGCTAACCCATGCTTTTAACTTATTGTTTCTGGTACAGAGCTAGTGTAAGTATTCCGTCCCAAGTTAGTGGATTAATTTAGGAATGGTTTGGGATTGATAAAAGAGTGGTGCTGAATTTTCATAGGAGGTCAGATTTGGAAGCCCTGTCAAGAAAATCCTGCTTTGGTAATGGAGAGAATAGCTGCTGCACCGCTTGGGCCACAGCATGACATAGAAATGAAAAACATGAAGTAGAGAGGTGAAGCTGTGCATAGAGGGAGCAGGAAGAGAGCCCTCAATAGAAGGCCGAACACATTAAGTGTCTGAGGCCCTACGATTCACCAGCGGGGAAAGGACCATAAAGATCACCATCACCCCGAATTTCTATTTCAGAGCATCTTTCCAAGTGGAAATAGGCACCATTTATTAGCATCTTAAACTTTACCATTTAATGGTGCATCAGGGAGGTGACAGATGTTGTGTATAAGGAAAGGAGACTTCACTGGTATGACACCTGGGTAATGTTAGGAAATTGGATTGAAGATGTAGTGGCCAATTTAACAGTCTAAGGGTAAAACCACTGGCACTGAGTCAGAGATATACGCCCACACCTGAGTTATATTGTCCTATTCAGACTTAAACACGTTAATGGGAATAAACAGGATACTCCTGTTCTGCCAGGTTGAATCATTCAAGGTCCATTATCCTCCAGGACACTCTGGTCTGACCAGCCATTAGCCCATTACAGAGTCTTATGGTCTCTATCTGTAAATTGGAGGTTAATCGCATATTCCTAGCCTGGCTTTGTTCTTTTGTGTAAAAGGGAGTGGATAATCAAAAGTCCAGATAGCGATGATGAGTTCAAGTCTAGACACGCCTGAACAGAACCATCTTTGCCGAGCTGGGCGGAACCTAAAGAGATAAAAGAATCCTGTTTGAGCAGGTGCGAAGAAGTGCAATCGAGTGTACATCCTGTTCAGAGGCTGGTGAAGCAGATAACAGGGACTCGATTCTCCATCGGTGGGATCCTCCATTTCGCTAGCAGCACACTCACGCCCGCGGATTTCCCAATGGCGTGGAGTGCCCACAATGGGAAATGCCATTGGCCTGCTGCCGAGACAGAGAATACCGCTGCTAGCGGGACGGAGAATCCTGCCCCAGATCTTTATAAGGAGGGTAAAGTTTATTCATTGTACCAGGTGGAGTAAGTATGGAGATGAAGACCTTAAGAGATACAGGAACCAGTCAATCTTTAATGGTAAGAGATAAGGAAATATGTAGTTTGGAAGGAGTATTGCCAGAAAAGATGATAATGTGTGACATTAATGGTGATAGCCTTTGTGTGTCATTATTTAAGGTATTAGAGAGTCCAGTGAAGGAAGTGGTGAAGTGGTCGGAGGAATAATAGAAAGAAATACCATTTTATGGGTACAATTTATCCAAGGTAATGATATAGGTGGATCACAGGTGGGAGTTCAGCCTACTGTGGTTAAAAACCAGTGGGAGGTCAAACAACTGCGATGTTGCAAGAAGTATATCCAGGTGTGTTTCCAGATTGTGTGGCAACCCGATAATAAAGCCACAGGTTAAGATGGGAGGAAGAGAACTTGAGGAGTGCCAATAGGGAGAGTGAGATTCAATTGTCAGAAACCATGGGCTGGATTCTCCGCAGCCCCCCTCCAAAATTGCATTTGGCGCAGGGGCGGAGAATCCACTTATAAGACAGGATCAGGCCGGGCGCCGCTCACGCTCGCATGCAAATTATGTCGCCCGGCTGGGAGGCCATAGCCAGATCCCTCCCAGCGATGCTCTAGTCCTGACCGGCCGAATTCCCGATGGCATGGTTCTAACCACGTCTGGCCGGTCGGGACTCACGCGCTGCGGCTGCAGACTCAGTCCGCAGCCGCCCTGGTGGGGGGCGGGGGGATCAAGTATCGGGGGGGGGCCCTTCAGGGCGGCTGGGGCGGCGATTGGGTGGGTTAGATCGAGCGGCGCGGGCAGAACACTGGGACCTTCTTTGTTGGTCCAAGTCCACTGGCTGAGTCCGCCATCGCGTTCGGCGCGGCCGCTGCAGACTGCCACCGTGCGCATGCGTGGATTCACAACCGGGAGCGCGGGGGCCCGTATCCACAGCTGAAGCTGCGAGAAGCTCCCGGGTCCCTCCCAGCCCCTTCAAGGTAGGTGAATAGCTGTAAATTGTTTTAAGGGAAGTCTAGCGTGAAACATAGTGTGGGACATAGCCCCATTTTTGGAGAATCCAGCCCCATGTTTGGTCAGATGGTTAGTCAAGAGCAAGAGCAGGTTGTGGATGAATTGTCAGAAACCGTATTTGATCAGATGGGTCGTAAAGAAACAGAGTCGGTGGTGGATGAAGCGGATGTCTTTAGTTCAATCAAGTTGGTTGAATTACAACAAAAAGGTTCAGAGATAAAGCAGTTATATCAGAAAGCATATACGGAAATGGGATCTGATTGTATCCCGGAATGTTATTACATTCGAAATAATGTATTAATGAGAAAATAGAGACTTTTACATATTCAAGCAGATGAGGAATGGGCAGAAGTTCATCAAGTGGTATTATCAATGGGTTATAGAAAGGAGGCTTTACGGGTAGCGCATTCGTTTCCAATAGGGGGTCATTTAGGAGGTGAGGAAAACTCAAGCAAAAATACAAATAAGTAATACAAATATTTTTATTAGCCTGAACTGTATAAGGATGTAGTTGAATTTTGCCACACATGTCAGGTTATAGGGAAACCTCAGGTGGTAATCTATCCAGCACTTTATACCCATTCCCGCATTTGAAGAACCATTTATGAGGGTCCTGATTGATTGCATGGGACCCCTGTCTAAAACTAAATGGGAATCCATATCTGTTGACCATAATGGATTTGGTTACTAGCTTTCCGGAGGCAATTCCATGAAGAAACATTACATCCAAGAGGGTTGTAGAGGAGCTAACCAAATTGCTTAACAAGATATGGACTACCCAAAGAAATTTATCCACATCAGGTTTCCAATTTCATGTCGAAGTTATTCAAGAGATTTATAGATAGCTTAGGAATAAAGCAATTTAACTCAAAGGCGTATCATCCAGAATTACAAAGGGCATTAAAAAGATGGTATCTTTTGTGAGGGCCACAAAGAATCCAGCACGAGTTTTAAGGATACAAAGTAATAACATTTATTTACAATAACATATATATATATATATATACAACAGCAGCAGCAACTTCCCTTGCTGCACACTCATTCCTGCTGGTTCCTAAACTGGCCAGCTTTATTTATACTAGGAGTTTACTAATGGTTTCTCCGCCCCCCTCATTGGGGAAGCTCATACTCCCACAGGATTGTGGGATTGTCATTAGTCCCCAGCCAATGGTAAGTAGGCAGGTTATAACAGTATCAAACTCTGAAGGCCATGTTGAGGGCCTATAGTCAGAATTATCCAGAGGATTGGGATAAATGAATTCCATTTGCTGTTAGGGATGCACTGAATGAATCAACTAAATTCAGTCCATTTGAATTGATTTTTGGTTGTTCAGACCCTGGACGAAATTGAGGGCATTCAGAAAGGCTCAAGGTGGTTCCCTAGAATCATAGAATCCCTATAGTGTAGAAGGAGGCCATTCGGCCCATCGAGTATGCACCGATCTCTGAAAGAGCACCACCCTACGCAAGCCCAATCTCCCGCCCTACCCTCGCAATCCCACCCAGGGGCAATTTATCATAGCCAATCCCCCTAACGTAAACACCATTGACTATGGGAGGAAACTCACGCAGACACACGACGAATGTGCAAACTTCACACAGTCACCCGAGGTCGGAGTTGAACCCGGGTCTTTGGCGCTGTGAGGCAGCAGTGCTAACCACTGTGCCACCATGCCGCCCATAGGCTCAATTATCTTCAGCTGCTTCATCACTGGCCTTCCCATCATCATAAGGTCAGAAGTGGGAATGTTTGCTGATGATTGCACAATGTTCAGCACCATTTGTGATTCTGCCGATACTGAAGCAGTTTGTGCCCCGTATGCAGCAAGACTTGGATAGTATTCAGGCTTGGGCAGTTTTGCCTGGATGAGTACAGCTGCATCAACACTCGATAAAATCAAACACCATCCAGGACAAAGCACCCACTTGATAGACACCCACTCCACATACTCCAAAATTCACTCCCTCCACCATCGACACACAGTAGCAGCAGTATGTACCATCTACAAGATGCATTGTAAAAGCTCACCAAAGCTCTTTTAACCTGTGACCTGCGACCTCTACCATCTAGAAGCACAAGGGCAGCAGGTGCAAGGGAACACCACCACCTGAATGTTCCCCTCCAAGTTGCTCACCATGCTGACTTGGAAATATATTGTAATTTCTTCCTGGAACTCACTCCCAAACAGCATTGAGGGTGCACCTACACCATATGGGCTGCAGGGGCTCAAGTAGGTGGTTGCAGCACCACCTTCTCAAAGGCAATTAGGGATGAGCAATAAATACTGGCCTCGCCAGCGACGGCCACTTCCTGTGAAAAAATA
Organism: Scyliorhinus torazame; assembly: GCF_047496885.1. Classification (NCBI taxonomy): domain Eukaryota; kingdom Metazoa; phylum Chordata; class Chondrichthyes; order Carcharhiniformes; family Scyliorhinidae; genus Scyliorhinus; species Scyliorhinus torazame. The sequence goes on from NC_092709.1 coordinate 231,435,695, forward strand.
AAAAAGGCTGTCCATCCTGCACTTTCCCCTCCCGGGGGAAGAATAAACTCTGTTCCAGAAATGCTGACGAGGAGGAAATGGGGTAGAATACAAAGCACAAAATTAATTTGCAATTTGCGCTTCATACTAGATTGGATGATGAGGATGAAATGGGATTTGAAGGTGCATAAGGCAGAAGCATTCTGTCATTCTGAATGTTCTTGATGACACTGGAAGCAATGATCTCAACCACAGTATGATGCAGAGGACCATCTCTTCCACAGGGCCCCAGGAATGCAGGTGTGCCTGCCACCCATCAGTTCTGTGCTGCTCCCTGTGGTTATCTGTACCTTTCTCCTGCAAGGGAGTGGAAACATGTCAGTGTGTGTGTGTTGCCTGTATTTGGATGATGTTCCTGTCATAGTTAAATAGCCAAAGCAGTGAGAGGTGGGGTCAAGCTGGCAGCATTTGTATGTGTATGAAGGTGAAATAGAGGGTGCTATTCTCACAGAACTGTCTAAATGTCATCTCTGGTGGGAAACATTGTGCAGGTTTGCCCCCCCCCCCCCCCCAGACATCACGACACCCTACAGATATGGGGATTCCCCCCCCACCCCAGACCCTTGAGCATAGAGGGGCAGCCTCCCCCTCCCCACCATTAAATATTCAGGTCAACCCCCCACACATCCACGCCATGAAAGGTGATGTGACCACCTCCCTCCATCCTCACTGAAATCAGTTCCCCCCCACCAATTGCTGCCAGCATCAGTCTCTCCCCCTCGCCACTCCTCCATACTCGCTGGCATCACTCATCGGCATCAGTCCCCCCCCCCCCCCCCCCCCCCCCCCCATCCTAGCTGACATCAGTCTCCCCCGCACACCTCGGTTGACACTGCCAGAGGGCAGTGCCAGGACACTGGCCTGCAGTGTCTCTGACCACCCGGGGGCTACTTCGGCCTCCGAGACCCCTGGCGTGGTCATCACGTCTGGTCTCCATTTGTGAAAACCAGCAGTGCTTCTTGCTGGCACCATGTCACACCATAGAATCACAGAAAAATACAGTGCAGAAAAGGCCCTTCGGCCCATCGAGTCTGCACCACCGCATGAAAGGCACCTGATTTGCCAATCCTAAATCCATTTTCCAGCACTTGGCCCATAGCCTCAAATGTTATGACGTGCCAAGTGCTCATCCAGGTACTTTTTAAAGAATGTGAGGTAACCCGCCTCTACCACCCTCCCAGGCAGTGCATTCCAGATCGTCACCACCCTCTGGGTAAAAACGTTTTTCCTCAAATCCCCCCTGAACCTCCCATCCCTCACTTTGAACTTGTGTTCCTTTGTAACTGACTCTTCAACTAAGGGGAACAGCTGTTCCCTATCCACCCTGTCCTTGTACACCTCAATCTGGTCACCCCTCATATATTCCCACACCGACGGGTGGGAACATGGCACGTTCCTGGAAGATTCTGTGTCAAGCCAACTTGCATATTAAAATCTATTTAGATGCATGGAATCAGGTTCATGCCTTTGCTGAGCAAGAACCTGATTACGTCGACTGGAATGGCCCGGGAACATTGTAAAACTGTTTGACGCCCGGTCCAAATCCCGTTTCAGGGCTCTCCTGGTATTTTCCTTCATAGCAGGATTTGTGCTGGGTGCAACTTGGCCGGGAAATCACCCCCAGAATATCTGAAAGTTATGCATGAATCTTGTGTGCTGATGCTTGAATGATGCCGCTTTGATCCATTGTGGGGTTTCTGGCGTAATGGATGAGAGATGTCCTTTGAAGATGGCTGTGACCATCCACATGAGCCCATTGAATTTTTTTCAGCACTCAGACAGGTCCTTGAAAGCAAACTGCATGAGTGGATGTTCCAACATTGCAAAAATCAAATGATCTAATCATTGCTGCGTATGCAACCTTGCAGTGTGCAAATGTACTGCCACGTTTGGCTACATTACAACACTCCACTTCAAAAGTACTAAATTGTTTGTCAAGCACTTCAGGATGTACTGAGGTTGTGTAAATAATATATAAATGCACTATTCCTTTTCTTACTTGGACTATTTATATTACATTGGAGCAGAGAATGCCTAGGGGAAACTGCGTATTTTTTTACTTAGCACGAGATTTGATAGATTTATTAAAGAAAGATTATTTCCACATTTTGAGGAGTCAGTTATGGAATTGTCATTAATTCGAAATCATCACTAAAGTTCAGAGAGTAATTTTTTACTCAGAGGATTGTTCAAGCTTGGAATGCTCAGCCATGGGGAATGGTTGATGATTGCCTCCTTCACTCGATAAATATCGGTAGTAAGCATGGCAGTGGAATAACATTTTGATTGCTGGAGCAAAGAGACAGCATATACATGATGGGTTGAATGGCTTTTTTCTCTGGTGTAAGTTTCTGTGGTTCTTGGAAAGAATAATAAATCAAAAAGACAGCAAAAAAATACAAAAAGTGAAGAGGTTTCCTCCTGAATTTTCATTTCTGTATTGAAAGGTAGAATTGAACAGAAAACTTCAACCTTCTAGATCACATTCAACAATTCTCACCAAACTTAATGGGCTGAATTCTCAGCACCCCGACGCCGAAATCGCAGCTAGCGCCGGGGCAGAGAATCCATTTCCCCGCATGGAATCAGGACCGGTTACGGTTCCCCTATTCTCCGCACGCCGCGCCGCATATACCCTGCCTGCGACCATTGCTGGAGGCCTCCAACAGGCCGAAGTCCCGACGGTGTAGATCTAACATGGTCCTGCTGGTCGGGATACTAGCGTGGCAGCTGCGGACTCAGTCTGCGGCCACCCTGGTCAGGGGCGGGCCGATCGGAGGGCAGGGGGGGGCCTTATAGGGAACCGGGCAATTTTTGGGTGGGCGGTCCGGGTCAGGCGTGCGACCGATCGGGGCACTATGTTTAAGGTCCAGTTCCGTGGTCAGAGTCTGCCATGCAGCTCGGCCCGGCCGCTGGAGGCCGCCGCCGTGCACATGCGCAGCCTCTGACCCAGAAGTGTGGGGGCCCGTATCTGCAGCAAAAGCTGCTAGTTTCATGCTGGTTCACTGCTAGCCCCCTGCAGGGCTAGGAATATGTGGCCCTTTCACGCCAGGTTTTCTGGTGTGAAAGTCCACAGTTTTTATGACGGCGTGGGGACATAGTCCCAAAAACAGAGAATCCAGCCCAATATATTTTGAGCATTTGAACCTGAAAATAGAAAACAGTCTGCTTTAGTACTACATGGCCTTCCTTTTCTTGCTTTCAGAATCTACTTTGGAGACTGTTATCCCCCAAATTAAATTGGTTTGGTATTAAGGGGGCTTGGTATCGTGGTGACGTTACTGATAAGCCAGAGGCCTGACCTAATGTTTTGGAGACAAGACACTATAAATCTGGAATAAAGAGCCATTCTCATTGATAATGATCATGTGTTATGGGCCAGGGTTTAGAAAACTCCAAAATCTACCATGGAGTTTACCTGACCTGCAACTTTTAATAGATTTTGGTTATGGGGAGCACAAGGGCCTATTTTCCAGGTGTTATGCAACAGAGACCTTAATTATTTTTAAACAAAACAATGTTTATCCTATGAATTCAGGTAACATTTTGTAAACACACAATAAACATTTTATCAACTACCAACACAACTACCCCTCCACAGATAACTTTCTCAACAACATCCATAGGATAAACGCCTTTTATAACAAAGCAGTAGGTATAAATTCTTTACACAAGATAGTTATCACTTTTAAATTATCAAGTGATCTGGACACCTTTTTACATAGAGAGATAGAGACAAAATGAACCTTCCTTGTCTGAATTCAGCTTTCAACTGCCTGAAACGAAAGTAAAACACAAAGCCACAAACAGCTAACAGCTCAAAATTAAAGTAAAAGCCAGAAACACAACCCAGCTCCACCCACACAATGACATCACTGCAGCTATTTGATGAACACCCATTTCTTAAAGGTACACTCCCATGACACATGAAACTTCTGAATTGTCATGACAACCTCTCTGGTTCAGTATAATGTCCTTACCTGCTCAGGCTTACTTGCGACCCATGAGCCATAGCAATGTGGTTGACATTTAACTTCCCTCTGATCAGTTGTATCAGACTGTTACATAATGAAAAGCTCTATAGGTGTACTAACACTACATGGACTGCAGCAGTTCAAGAAGGCTGCTCCCCTTCTCAGGACAATTAGGCTTGAGGAAGACTGTGGGTACGATCTACCTGAATGGAAACAGAGTCTCATAACGAGGGCATTTAACCGGGAGCGCCGAGAAACTCTACGCTATCGAACAGGACACGGTTCCCTTTCGGATAGATTTGGGCCCTCAGCGGGGAACTTCCCCAACGAGGCCAGACTTAGTCCCGCTTTCTGCATTGAGGCGCTCCGCTCGCCGGAACCCCTCAGTGCAGAACCGCTCTCACGACCCTCCAATGCGACCCCCGAATCCCCACAAAGCCTCCACTCGCCTATAAGGGAGTCCTCAGCCTTCACCCGCCCCCCCCCCCCCACCCTCACCGGGCACCCCGGGCCTGATCGGCAGCACGGGGCAAATGCTAACTTTGCATAGCCAGCCTGGCAGTGCCATCTGGGCCCCTTGGCAGTGCCAGGCTGGCACCCAGGTGGCACTTGCAGGGTGCCAGGCTGGCTGTGGCAATTTGCAACCCTGCCCAGAGAGCAAGCACCTGGGAGCCGCCAATCCCCTGGCAGACCCCCAGGAATGCCGAACCATCTGGTCCCCATTTGTGGGAACAGCACTGAATGGCGCTCACCCAAGATCTCCAAGGTGAAGGGGTTAATTCCAGCTCCTTGCATAGATCCTGGGAGTGCATATTTCAGTGAGATGAGCTGTCTTGTTCCAATATGCAGATTTGCATACGAGGGAACAAGCGGTCCTAGATCTGGTCCTGTGTAATGAGACAGGATTGATTCATGATCTCATAGTTGGGATCCTCTCGGAAGGAGCGATCACAATATGGTGGAATTTAAAATACAGATGGAGGGTGAGAAGGTAAAGTCAAACACTAGTGTTTTGTGCTTAAACAAAGGAGATTACAATGGGAAGAGAGAAGCACTAGCTAAGGTAGACTGGGAGAAAAGACTTTATGGTGAAACAGTTGAGGAACAGTGGAGAACCTTCCAAGCGATTTTTCACAGTGTTCAGCAAAGGTTTATACCAACAAAAAGGAAGGATGGTAGAAAGAGGGAAAATCGACCATGGATATCTAAGGAAATAAGAGAGAGTATCAAATTGAAGGAAAACGCATTCAAAGTGGCAAACATTAGTGGGAGACTAGTGGACTGGGAAATCTTTAGGGGGCAACAGAAAGCTACCAAAAAAGCTATAAAGAAGAGTAAGATATATTATGAGAGTAAACTTGCTCAGAATATAAAAACAGATAGTTATAGTCAACATCTTTTCCCAAAGGTAGGGGAGTCTAAAACTAGAGGGCATAGGTTTAAGGTGAGAGGGGAGAGATTCAGAAGGGCCCAGAGGGGCAATTTCTTCACTCAGAGGGTAGTGAGTGTCTGGAATGGGCTGCCAGAGGTAGTAGTAGAAGCGGGTACAATTGTGTCTTTCAAAAAGCATTTAGATGGTTACATGGGTAAGATGGGTATAGAGGGTTATGGGCCAAGTGCGGGCAACTGGGACTAGCTTAATGGTAAAAAACTGGGCGGCATGGACTGGTTGGGCCGAAGGGCCTGTTTCCATGCTGTAAACTTCTATGATTCTATGATTCTATGAAAAGTTTCTACAAATACATAAAACAAAAAAGAGTGGCTAAGGTAAATATTGGTCCTTTGGAGGATGAGAAGGGAGATTTAATAATGGGAGATGAGGAAATGGCTGAGGAACTGAACAGGTTTTTTGGGTCAGTCTTCACAGTGGAAGACACAAATAACATGCCAGTGACTGATAGAAATGAGGCTATGACAGGTGAGGACCTTGAGAGGATTGTTATCACTAAGGAGGTAGTGATGGGCAAGCTAATGTGGCTAAAGATAGACAAGTCTCCTGGCCCTGATGGAATGCATCCCAGAGTGCTAAAAGAAATGGCTAGGGAAATTGCAAATGCACTAGTGATAATTTACCAAAATTCACTTGACTCTGGGGTGGTCCCGGCGGATTGGAAATTAGCAAACGTGACGCCACTGTTTAAAAAAGGAGGTAGGCAGAAAGCGGGTAATTATAGACCAGTGATCTTAACTTCGGTAGTAGGGAAGATGCTGGAATCTATCATCAAGGAAGAAATAGCGAGGCATCTGGATGGAAATTGTCCCATTGGGCAGACGCAGCATGGGTTCATAAAGGGCAGGTCGTGCCTAACTAATTTAGTGGAATTATTTGAGGACATTACCAGTGCGGTAGATAATGGGGAGCCAATGGATGTGGTATATCTGGATTTCCAGAAAGCCTTTGACAAAGTGCCACACAGTTGCTGCATAAGATAAAGATGCATGGCAATAAGGGTAAAGATAGAAAGTAAAGAGTGGGGATTAATGGGTGTTTCTCTGGTTGGCAATCAGTGGCTAGTGGTGTCCCTCAGGGATCAGTGTTGGGCCCACAATTGTTCACAATTTACATAGATGATTTGGAGTTGGGGACCAAGGGCAATGTGTCCAAGTTTGCAGACGACACTAAGATGAGTGGTAAAGCAAAAAGTGCAGAGAATACTGGAAGTCTACAGAGGGATTTGGATAGGTTAAGTGCATGGGCTAGGGTCTGGCAGATGGAATACAATGTTGACAAATGTGAGGTTATCCATTTTGGTAGGAATAACAGCAAAAGGGATTATTATTTAAATGATAAAATATTAAACATGCTGCTGTGCAGAGAGACCTGGGTGTGCTAATGCATGAGTTGCAAAAAGTTGGTTTACAGATGCAACAGGTGATTAAAAAGGCAAATGGAATTTTGTCCTTCATTGCTAGAGGGATGGAGTTTAAGACTAGGGAGGTTATGCTGCAATTGTATAAGGTGTTAGTGAGGCCACACCTGGAGTATTGTGTTCAGTTTTGGTCTCCTTACCTGAGAAAGGACGTACTGGCGCTGGAGAGTGTGCAGAGGAGATTTACTCGGTTAATCCCAGAACAGAAGGGGTTGGATTACGAGGCGAGGTTGAGTAGACTGGGACTGTACTCATTGGAATTTAGAAGGATGAGGGGAATCTTATAGAAACATATAAAATTATGAAGGGAATAGATAGGATACATGCGGGCAGGTTGTTTCCTCTGGCGGGTGAAAGCAGAACTACGGGGCATAGCCTCAAAATACGGGGAAGTAGATTAAGGACTGAGTTTAGGAGGAACTTCTTCACCCAAAGGGTTGTGAATCTATGGAATTTCTTGCCCAGTGAAGCAGTTGAGGCTCCTTCATTAAATGTTTTCAAGATAAAGATAGTTTTTGAAGAATAAAGGGATTAAGGGTTATGGTGTTCAGGCCGGAAAGTGGAGCTGAGTCCACAAAAGATCAGCCATGATCTCATTGAATGGCGGAGCAGGCTCGAGGGGTCAGATGGCCTACTCCTGCTCCTAGTTCTTATGTTCTTATGTTCTTATGATCCGCCCACAATGGGCGGGATTCACATCATAATGTCTCGTGAGATCACGTTAGATCTCGTAAGGCGTGGCGAGCAAGTAGACTCTGAAAGAGGGATCTCCCGGCAGTTACCGGCCGCGTTGCGCCGTGCCACGCTGCCTTTCAGGCATAACGTGGCCAGAGATCACACCCCCTTGTCAGTGCTGCTCACCTCCCAAGAATCAATTTTTTCAAAAGTGCGAAATTACTCTGCTCCTGATGATCCATTGAAATATTTCACTGCAATTCATTGAAAATTAGTTCATATTTCTATTTTAATTTAATTTTGGTTCTCATTTACTTGCTCCTGGTTAATTTTGTGGTACACGTTAACACTGTCTTTCTTCCTTTTTTAGGTAAGTACACTGTTTTCTTCTAACTCCTGTTGTTATCTGAAAGAAAATAAACTCTTCTGTGTCCCCTGCGAATACGATCCACTAGGAGCTTTATAGATGACGATCAATAGCCAGAGCTCCAGGTAAGATTCGTAAATATATGGTGTTCCTGTAACAAAGTTTATGGATTGTGAAAATCCAGCTGATAGTCAATGGAAATATATTCTCAACCTTTTCATTCTTACTTCAGTGAAGGGATTTTTTTGGGTGATATTTTGATTCCTTCAATGTCACAGGACGAATAAAGCTTTTACCACCTTACAGAATTTTTCAATGAATACATGCAGCAGTTGTAAAATGATTTGGATACCATAATTGTAAAAGTAATGATGAACTTGCATTTTCAACCATTCATCAGCAACAGCAAAAACATAGGAACATTTGCAACAAAATAGGGATAAAATTAATCAATGCCTGCAGCACAGAATGGGCTAAATAGTTAAAAGCCAGCGTTACACCCTCCTCAATTTATTTTTCCATTGACTTCCCATTGAAGTGAAAATTAACCTTTGCCTCTTTTAAGACCCAGATGCAGACTTCTGCAGGCACAGTATGTGCTCTAATTGGAAAGCCTATCTTAGGCCTGGGTCTGAGGCCAGTTGATACGAGGTCCCAGAAAGGAGGTTGGAGCAGGTGGTGATAACTGCGGAGTTTGGGAGCACTGCTGCTCTTCTGCCTCCCCAAGAAGGTTTTAAAAAATACGTTAAAAACCTTACTTTTCTTTGGTGATCACTGAAGAATCCTGAGCAAGGCAGGCTCATCAACTGTTCCTCTCATTGGAAGCCAATCTTTCAAAGGGGCCCTTAAACAGTCCTCCATTATGTATGGCACGGAGTTAATGCCTGACTTAGGCAACTGCCTGGGACTAAAAAATGCATCTGACAAATTCAGAAGTGGCCTGAATGCCCAAGAAGATTGAGTCAGGCCATGTGACTGCTAAATTTGTAAGTGTTGTCGCTGCTTTATGCCCATACCGAGGACAAAACTGTAAAGCATTGACACCAGAAGCATAGATGATGCTGATGTAATAATGATTACAATAGAATTACCAAGAAGTAAGAGAGATGCTGAAGAGAGCAAAACCTTTTGGCTCAGGTGGAGGCCCAAATGTGTAAATAAATAGCTCTGGTTAAAAATACTGTGGAGTCGAGCCACATACCTCTGGGTGATTAGACAATCTCCAAATCCCATCTAAACCCCTCTACCACATAACAGAACAAAAGCAAATAGATAATTTTAGTATATTATGTTTATAATTGGTTCTTACTGCGTTGGAAAAAGATACTATATGAAGAGAGCTGTGAATACAGAGCAAGTATGAAAATCATGAGCTGGATTCTCCGCATGCGGGATTCTCCGTTTTGTTGACGCTAGGGTTTCCTGACGGCGTGGAGCTCCCCACAATGGGAAACCCCATTGACTGGCCGGCGTAACGGAGAATCCCGCCGGCGGGTCGGGGCAGAAATGTGACGCGGCGGGGCGGAGAATCCAGCCCATATAAGCATCGGTTTTCTGATCAATGCTATTTTACATTGGATTGGATTTGTTTATTGTCATGTGTACTGACTTACAGTGAAAAGTATTTTTCTGCGAGCAGCTCAACAGATCATTAAGTACATGAAAAGAAAGTAAAGTAAAAGAAAATACATAATAGGGCAACACAAGGTACACAATGTAACTACATTGATACCGGCATCGGATGAAGCATACAGGGTTGTAATGTTAATCAGGTTAGTCCATAAGAGGGTTGTTTAGAAGTATGGTGACAGTGGGGAAGAAGCTGTTTTTGAGTCTGTTTGTGCGTGTTCTCAGACTTTTGTATTTCCTGCCCAATGGAAGAAGTTGGAAGAGTGAGTAAGCCGGGTGGGAGGGGTCTTTGATTATACTGCCCGCTTTCCCCAGGCAGCGGGAGGTGTAGATGGAGTCAAAGGATGGGAGGCAGGTTTGTGTGATGGACTGGGCTGTGTTCACGAAGTTTCTTGCGGTCTTGCGCCAAACAGTTGTCATACCAGGCTGTGATGCAGCCAGATAGGATGCTTTCTATGGTGCATCTGTAAAAGTTGGTAAGTGTTCATGTGGACATGCCAAATTTCCTTAGTTTCCTGAGGAAGTAAAGGCGCAGTTGTGCTTTCTTGGTGGTAGTGTCGATATGGGTGGACCAGGACAGATTTTTGGTGATGTGTACCCCTGGGAATATGAAGCTGTTCACCATCTCCATCTCGGCCCGTTGATGCTGACAGGGGTGTGTACAGTACTTTGTTTCCTGAAGCCAATAACCAGCGCTTTAGTTTTGTTGGCATTGAGGGAGAGATTGTTGTCGCTGCACCACTCCACTAGGTTCTCTATCTCCCTCCTGTATTCTGACTCGTCATTATTTGAGATCCGGCCAACCATGGTTGTATCATCAGCCATCTTGTAGATGGAGTTGGAACCACATTTTGCCAACCTGTTCAACTCTCTTAATGTTTTCCCACAGGCGGGTTACACAGTCTAATCCACGCTCCTTCTTGCCCTCCATTGCACTCTTTTCAAACCAGCTTTTTAAACTTCTTTTTAAAAGGATTTCGTAGAATCATAAAATTTCCAGTGTAGAAGGAGGCTGCACCGGCCCTTACAAAGAGCACCCTACTGAAGCCCACGTATCTCCCCTGTCCCCGTAACCCAGTAACCCCCACTTAACATGTTTTGGACACTAAGGGCAACTTAGCATGGCCAATCCACCTAACCCGCACATCTTTGGACTGTGGGAGGAAACCGGAGCACCCGGAGGAATCCCACGCAGACAGGGAGAGAACGTGCAGACTCTGCACAGACAGTGACCCAACCGGGAATCGAACCTGGGACCCTGGAGCTGTGAAGCAACTGGGCTAACCACTATGCTACCATGCTGTCAATTTTGCTTCAACAGTTTAGTGGCAGAGAATCCTGAGACCAAAAAAGCCAGTATGGAATGAATTATTATCTGATCGCCCCTTTAATACATTTGTGATTATATTACATTTATTTTCTCTCACATGTGAAAATTTCAAGTCAGCCACATCCTTGTTGCCGCAGCACTTGCGGTTACGTTCCAGTTTTTTGAACCTTATTGCACCAAACATTGTATTTGCAGAAATCATTTATGCCCTTAAAAGAGAGAGAGATGGCATCCCATTTTGGGTGACATTTTCATATGCTCCTGCCAAACCGCACATGTACGCTGTGTTGAGTACTGACGCACATGGTGTAATTCTACAAATTATATGAAATGGTTCAGGTATTCCAGGAAAAACACTCTCCTGTCCCGGTTCACCCAATCATGAAATTAATATACTAAGAGCGTGGATGCAGTCTATACTGTGTAAATACTGTCACAGTTTTTTGGGGATATAAACCTGAAATTCCAGGAGGCTAGAGATTTTGGTTTGCATTGATAAATTTCCTTTTATCGTTTCAATGAAACCTTGTAGTCTGAAGATAGCTGTATGTGTTTGTTTAATTTATTTTTGTCTGTATTTGGCTCCAATCATGAACATAGTGAGGGCAGTGTTGCTGACTCGCAGGTTTCACTATGGGCACCATCAGTGCTTAATAGGAAATATCTACTGCAGGGCATGAGTGCTCTTGTTATTTTTGGCTACATGAAGTGCTCCAGTTCTTTGCTGCGCTTCAACTTATCATCAGGCTTAGAATGAGAATGCATCAATTGATAGGTCAGTCCAAATTAGGATTTTAAGCGATAACCCTGTTATGACCCCAGCTGATGTTAACACTGGATAAGTCAAATCCCAGAGTGAAACCTGACTTGGTAAAACCTAACTTTGTTTTGTTTGAGAAACTGTGGAGGTCAGTTACATTCACCAGAGTCTGATGGTGTACTTTTGACACCACGAATAAAACATTTATTAAACCAGAAAACAATGGACAATATTACACTGGACAAAAAGCAGTAACAGAGTTCCCGATGCGATGGAGAATCTTGTGTTGGGCAAACAACGGGACCGTTCCATGGCGCTGATCCCATTGCAATGCTCCAGTCCTCTGCTGGCGGTGACATCAAGGTTCATGCCTTGTGCCAGCAGGAGATTGCAAATGCATCATTTGAACCCTAATAACATTTGCATCCTATTAACGGGCTAGACACTGGATCCTCCAGGCCTCTATGATGATCCAGTCCTCTCAGCCGGGATACACATGACTGTGAATTGGTGCAAGTAATTGCCAGCGTGCCTCTGACGTGGTGGACCTCACAGTGGGACAAGATGATACGTATTTAACGTAGGTGCCCCCAAAGTTCATCAGAGGGCCCCAGCTCCCCCATCAGACCCCCCATCAGACCATCCCACCAGAGGCCCCCACCAGAGAACAGAATCAGAGATCCCAATCAGACACCCCATTTCATTTCCCTTCATGCTTCAATGCATCTCAAGTATCCTGCTTAGAACCTAACCACAATGTCTATAAACATCTAAGAGTTAAGTGCTTTTCCTTCCTCTTGATCTCGGCAGATAACACTAAAATGTTTTGGATGTGGTCAGGTGCTGTCCGTCATAGGTAGGAGTTTATAAACATTGAGGTTAGGTCCAAAGCAGGGTGCTTGAAAAATGAAAAAAATATCCAGACACATGGGGCACGATTCTCCGAGCCCCGCGCCGGGCCGAAGAATTGCCGCAACTGCGCCACAACGCCCCAACGCCGGCGCATGATTCAAAGAACAAAGAACAAAGAAATGTACAGCACAGGAACAGGCCCTTCGGCCTTCCAAGCCCATGCCGACCATACTGCCCGACTAAACTACAATCTTCTACACGAGGTGCGGAGAATCGGCGCCATTTGCGCCGGCGCGTTTGATGGGCTGGCGGGTTGGGGGCTGGGGGGGGGCGGCGAAGTGGGTCTCTGATCTGGGGGTGTTCTCTGATGGGGACCTCTGATATGGGGGGTGTTACTGGTGGGATCTCTGATATGAGGGTCTGATGGGATATCTCTGATACTTGGGCCTTTGATATCTCTGGTGGGGATCTCTGATGTGGGTCTAGTGGGAGTTCAGTTGGGTGGGGTGGTATTGAATCACCCACATGCGTGCTGGGGTGTGTGACTTAACAATTCCCATGGTGCAATGTCCATATGTTTTGGTCATGCCTGGCACTGGAGGGGTTCTGGTGGGGAGTGGCGGGAGCAATATCTCAGGTGGTGAAAGTCCGGGTCAAGCCAAGCTGGGGGCTAGCAATATTTGGAGTAGTGGACGAGCCGGGAGTGCAGGAGGCGAAAGAGGCTGGCATTCTGGCCTTTGCGTCCCTAGTAGCCCGGCGAAGGATCTTGCTAATGTGGAAGGAGGCGAAGCCCCCGAGCGTGGAGGCCTGGATAAACGACATGGCTGGGTTCATAAAGTTGGAGAGGATTAAGTTTGCCTTGAGAGGGTCTGCGCAGGGGTTCTACAGGCGGTGGCAACCGTTCCTAGACTATCTCGTGGAGCGTTAGAGGAAGGTCGGTCAGCAGCAGCAGCAACCCGGGGGGTGGGGGGGGGGCGTCTTGGGAGGGGGCGGGGGGGGATGGGGGATTGGTTGGGTGCGGGATGAGCAAGAGATAACATGAAGGGTGGGGGAAACTGGCACGTGCGGGAGAGAGACAGTGTATAAAGCTATGTAAATATATCATTTTGCCATATATATATCTTGCTCAGTGCGACTTCTTGTTATTTTGTTACGGGGGGGGGGGGTTATTGTTTGTAAGCGAGAAAAATTGTGTTGTTAAAAAACTTTCATAAATATATATTTTTAAAAAATCAATTCCCATGGTGGGGGAAGGATGCCCCTACTTCCCAACGTGGAGGGGGCAGTATTTGCGTTTTGTGCGGGACCTCGGTATCAGGGCGCACACTCAAAATGGCGCCCGATAGCGGGGTTCAGAACAGAATCCATAAATGGCAAGGGAGATTGAATTGCTCCTGGATGCCACTCCTTGCAATAGCGCAAACCAGAGGCGATTCAGTTCCCCTGGGAGGACAAAGGGCAGGATTCTCCATTGCCCGACACCAATATCGTCATCGGCGATCGGGCGGAGAATCTCCGACGCCCAAATCTGGCCCGGCGCTGGTTTGATGCCGGTCAGCATGCTGCACCCCCTTAGAAATGGCATCATCGCATCATGCGCTGCGCACCGTTGAAACACCATTGGCGCGTCATTGGTCTGCCTTCCCGCGATGCTCCGCCCCTGATGGCCCGAGTTCCCGACAGCACAGGGCATGTGTGATCTCAGCCGTGCAGGAACCCGTCGTGACGGCTGCGGTCTGTGTTCAGTGCCGCCACACTCGGCTGGGATCCATGCCGCTGGCTGGGGAGGCTTCTGCGAGGGATGTGGCGACTGGTGGGGCGTGGCCAGGGGTGTGCTGTGGGGTTGTGGATGGTGGGTTGGGTCCATGCACGGTCGGCGCCATGTTGTACAGGCGCGACTGAAGCAGGTCGGCAGCCGTGCATATGCACGGTCAGGGACCCGGCCATTTTCGGCGCGGGTGTTGGGAGTTTCACCCGGCGCCAGTGTTAGCCCCCCACCAGTCCCGGAATCGGTGCGGGTTTCACGCAGATATTTTGGTCGTAAAGGACCACACATGCTTCATTGCCGTCATCAGTTAGTCGCTGAAACAGAGAATCCAGCCATAATCTCCCAAATGGAGAATCCAGCCCAAAATTTCATGACGATTTACCACTGTGTTGACACCAACTCAGTTTCAAACAGTTTTCATTCAGTGGACTTCTGGGCATTCACTAGATGCTTTTTTTTGGCTGGTATCTCTCCCTGAGATACGCAAAAATCGTTGTCTAAATTCACTATTACTTCAACTTCAGAGCAAACTCATTTGCTTTGGAGCAAACTCAGCTCTTCAGCAAAATTGCATGTTTTCTTACCAGAGAGTTTTAGACCTTTTACCTGCATTCTGAGGTATCCACACACTAACGGACTGCCCTTCTGTGTTTCCCTGTCTCTCTGTGTGTCTCTGGACACTGTGGTAAACAGGGAATGCACTGTGAATCCTCAAATTCCAACTCATATTACTTGCTGTAAGTAGTAGATTCTAATTGGTGGATTGTTAGGAACAATGTATAGCTTTCAGTTTAATATATCTTTGCATCTGTGCATTAAACTGAAAACTGTGGATAAGAACACGGTGCAGGGGCTAATATACGAGAATGGATAAAGGATTGGTTGGCCAACATGAAGCAGAAAACAAATGGGTCTTTTTGAGTTGACAAGTTGTTACTATTGGAGTGCCACAGGGATCACTGCTGGAGCTTCAACGATTTAAAATCTATATTCATGACTTTGAAATAACTAAATATACGGTCACTAAATATGCCAATGACACGAAGAAAGGTCAAAAAATAAATTGTCAAAAGGAGGTGGGGAGTCTACAAAGGAATATAAAGGTGAAGTGAGTGGACAAAAATTTGGAAGATCGAATATAATGTGGAAAAATGTGAAACTATCCATGTTGGCAGGAAAAATAAAAAAGTAGTATAATATTTAAATGAGAGATTTAAAATGGGAGAGAGGGATTTGGGTGTCCTGGTACATGAATCACAAAATATGCTACAGGTACAGTAAGTGAATAGGAAGGCAAATGACCTTTATTGCAAGGGAAATAGAATCTGAAAGAAGGGAGGTTTTACTGCAGCTATACAAGGCTTTGGTGGGACCACAGTTGGAATACTGTGTACATTGTTGGCCTCCTTATTTGAAAAAGGATGTAATTGCTTTAGAAGCAGTTCAGAGAAGGTTCACGCGACTCATTCCTGAGATTGAAAGTTTACTTTACGAAGGTTGAACAAGTTGGGTCTATACCCATTGGGGTTTAGAAGAATGAGAGGTAAACTTATTGAAATATTTAAGGTACTGAGGGGACTGGAAAGTGTGGATGCTGGGAGGATATTTCTTCTTGTGGTGGAAAATAGAACTAGAGAGAATACAGAAAAGATTTACAAGACTGATATCGGAAATGTGTGGATATACATATGTGGAAATGATTGATGCACTTGGTCTCTTTTCTTGTGAAAAAAGAAGAGTGTGGGGTGACCACACTCTTTTTAATTTTGAAGGATTTTGAAGGAACAAATACAGAGACAAAGCTTCCTTTTGTGGGGAAGAGCATGCCTCGAGACTATCAATGCAAGATAGTCACCAAGAAATCCAACAAGGAGTTCAAAAGGAACTTGTTTAACCAAGGTGTGGTGAGAGTACGCAACTTCCTTCCGCAGGGAGTTTTACTTTATTTGTTTACGGCAGGTGGGAGTCTTTATTGCTCATGCCTAACTGTCCTTGGGAAAGTGTTGATGTGCCCACTTGATGTAGGTACATCTGTTGTGCTGTTATGAAGGTAATTCCAGGATTTTGACCGTGACTGTGAAGGAATGATGATATGGCTTGAAGTGAATAGTTTTGATGAATTTAAGGAAAAACTAGACAAGCATATAAAAAAGAAGAGAATAGAAGGTTTCAATGATAGATGTAGATGAGGAATGAGGGGGGTGTTCGAGTGTAACATAAGCAGATTGAGCTGAATGGGCCTGTTTCTATGCTATATATTCAAATGAACTTACAAAATTCTGACTCAGAGGGGTAAATGTTGCCCACTGAGCCATTAGCACTGCAATGAAGTTACTGTGAAAATCCCCTAGTCGCCACACTCCGGCGCCTGTTCGGGTACACTGAGGGTGAATTCAGAATGTCCAATTCACATAACAAGCACGTCTTTCAGGACTTGTGGGAGGAAATCGGAGCACCGGGCGGAAACCCACGCAGACACGGGGAGAATGTGAAGACTCTGCACGGACAGTGACCCAAGCCGGGAATCAAATCCGGGTCCCATATCCATCTGGAGTACTGCATCCTGTATGGGGGTTGGGTTTCAGGAAATACATAATAGCAGGTCTTAAAGGGCTAAATTATGAAAAGAGTTTGTAACCTAAAGTCCTATAAATGAAGATAATTAAATAAAGTCATCTTCCCATGAGGCATGAGCTATTTGAGATCATATGATCAAGGAAATAGGAACAGGAGTAGGCCATTTGTCCATTGAGCCTGCTCTGCCATTTAATAAGATTATGGCAGAACCTTACCAGAACTTGGCAAAGTGTCAGGTTCAAACCGAAAACTGGAATGGAACTCTCCAATTGCACAGACCAGTTTTTTCTCCAAATATTGAGGCTCTGAAAGAAAAAAAAATGAGTGGGCATGGTTTATGCCATCATCCTGCTGGAGTGGGCCTGATAGAGCCAGAAACCGGCTCCACAGAGACTGATAACAGCCCCAAGCTCCCATCATGGAACCCCCCCCCCACCCGACAATCATCACCGGCATTCCCTTCCCCCCCCCCAACCCTTGGCAGCATTCCTCTCCACCCTCTGTGTCACAGTGCCAGCGACAGTGCATATCAATGAACATGCACCCCCCTCCCCCCTCCACACACAAAACACGGGACTCCCATTGAGGCCTGTTGCTGACAATGTCATCTGACACAGGTTGGCACTGTCAGTCCCTGGCACTGCCAGGTGACTCCCCACCCCCCACAGGTCTATTCTTACTCTGCACCCCAGAGGAATTCCCTCGACTGCTTCTCGTTTGGCTAAACCTGTTGAAAGGTATGAATATTTAGTGAGGAGGGATATTGTGAAGCGAGTCCTGCTAATAATTAAATTCATGGAAATCTATTCAAATGAGGTTCACACCCTTTATTGGTGTGAATCTTGTGATGTCACCGGTGAGGACTGGGGAAAATCGGGAAGCACGATCTGTCCAGTGAGAATCATGTTTTCCCAATTCTTGTGGGATTTTGAGCCTACATTGCCGATTTATACTTTTATACATCTTCCCCCTTGCAATGAAGGCCACCATTCCATTTGCCTTTCAGTGACTTGCCCTACCTGCGTACTGACTTCTTGTAATTCATTTACAAGGAGATGCTGGCACAGTGCATTGTCACTGGACTAGTAACCCAGAAACCTAGGATATGGCTATGGGGACCCAGATTATAATCCAGTAATACCATGGTAGATGGTGATGTTT
The DNA here is from genome assembly GCF_047496885.1 of Scyliorhinus torazame. NCBI lineage: Eukaryota > Metazoa > Chordata > Chondrichthyes > Carcharhiniformes > Scyliorhinidae > Scyliorhinus > Scyliorhinus torazame. Next base: position 231,453,697 of record NC_092709.1, read on the forward strand.
TAATTCAATAAAAATATGGAATTAGAACTCTAATGATGACCAGGGAAACCATTGTCAATTGTCATAAAACCCCAACAGGAAGGAAATCTGCAATCCTTACCTGGTCTGGCCTTCATGTGACTTGAGATCCACAGCAATGCGGTTGATTCTAAAATGCCCTCAGTCCAAGGGCAGTTAGAGATGGGCCCAGCGAGCAATGCCCACATCCCATGAATGAATTATTTAAACAAAACACCCAGGCCCCTCTTGATCACAACATTCTGCAGTCTCTCTCCATTAGGGAAGCAGTGGTGTAGTGGTATTGTCACTGGACTGCTGGGAGGCACGATGGGACTGTAGTTAGCACTGCTGCCTCACAGCAATAGGGACCTCTCCTTGGGTGGCTGTGTGGAGTTTTCACTTTCTCTGTGGTTTCCCCTGGTGCTCTGGTTTCCTCCCACAGTCCAAAGAGGTGCAGGTTAGGTGGATTGGCCATGCTAATAATTGCCCCTTAGAGCCCAATGGTGCGCAGGTTAGGTGGGGTTATAGGGTTACAGAGATATTGGGTTTGGTTTGGGTGCTCCATCAAGAGGGTCGGTGCAGACACGATGGGCCAAATGGCCTCCTTCTGCACTGTAGGAACTTTATGGTTCTATGGACTAGTAATTCAGAGACCCAGGGTAATGCTCTGGGGACCTGGGTTTGAATCCCACCAGGGAAGTTGGTGGAATTTGAATTTAATAAAAATCTGGAATTAAAAGTCTAATGACGACCATGAAACATTATGAATTGTCATAAAAACTCATCTGGTTCACTAATGTCCTTTAGGGAAGGAAATCTGCCATCTTTACCTGATCTGGCCTACATGTGAATCCAGACCCACAGCAATGTGTTGACATTTAAATTCCCTCAGGGATGGGCAATAAATGCTTGCCCAGCCAGCGACACCCACATCCCATGAACGAATAAAGAAAAAATAAATAAATAATTTTCTGTTTTTTGTACTCCTTCTGCAAATTGGAGAACCTCACTTTTCCCCACATTGTCAATTGTCACCCCTACCTATCTGTAGCCTTTAGTAGACTCCTTGGGCAGGATTCTCCATTGCCCGAAGCCAAAATCGTATTCGGCGATCATGCGGAGAATCCCCGTTTGCGACCGAATCGGGGCCTTCGCCGTTTTTCAGATGCTCCGCACCCTCCAAAACGGGGTCATTGAGGCACGCGCCGCATGTCACTGTGACAGCATCAGCGCGGCGCTTTGAGTCCCTCCCCCGATGCTCCGTCCCCAATGGGTTGAGTTCCCGACCGCGTGTGGTCTGATTTATTGTAAACCCGGTGTGGCGGCTGCGAACTGTGTCCAGCGCCGCCACAGTCGGGCGGGAGCTGTGCTGCTGGCAGTGGAGGGCTTCGGTGAGGGCCGGGGGGGACTGGTGAGGGGTTTACAGGGGGTGGCAAGGGGGTGTCCAGGGGGACACTATTTGGCCGGGCAGTTCCACGCATGGCCAGCGCCATGTTGTACGGTGCGACCATTGTGGGTCGTCGCCATGCATATGCGTGGCCACAGACCCGGCAATTCTCTGTACGTTTATGTTGGGAACGCCGGGAGTTTTACGTGGTGCGGCTGCTAGCCCCCCATCGGTGCGGAGGCAGCGCCAACTTTTTCATTGTAAACTAGACACTTCCTCTGACATAGCCTCAAAATCGGAGAATGCAGCTCCTGTATCCTCCTCACATTTTCTTTCCTACCTATCTTTGTATTATCAAATTTGGCTACAATAGGACTTCCGGTTGCGGCTATGCCTGGGTAGGTCGCACGTTCGGCAGCTCCCGCCGTGAACGGACTTTTGGGCCCTCTTGAGGTGCCCCAGCGGCACTTGGACGACGATTCCCGGTGTGGGAAGGCAGTAGTAAGGTTCACCCAGCACTGCATGGAGTGGACCAGGAGTGGAGCGGTGAAAAAAGTGATCTTGGAGAAGAGAGGAGAACGGGCGCGAAAAAGTAAGATGGCGGCAGGCGGAGACCAGGCAGTGGGTGCAATGGTCGCGGGAGCAGCAGGAGTTCCTGAAAAGCTGCTTTGCGGAGCTGAAAGCAGAGATGCTGGCCCAAATGAAAGCGTCGATTGAGAGGCTGGTGGAGACCCAGAAGGCTCAAGGGGCGGCGATTAGAGAGGTGCAGCAGAAAGCCTCTGAAAACGAGGATGAGATCCTGGGCGGTGAAAGTGGAGGCGCACGAGGTGCTGCATAAAAAGTGGCAGGAAATGTTTCAGGACCTGGAGAACAGGTTGAGGAGTAAAAATCTCCGGATTCTGGGTCTCCCTGAAGGTGTGGAGGGGTCCGATATCGAGGCATATGTAGCCACGATTTTGAATACGCTAATGGGCGCGGGAGCCTTCCCGAGGCCCCTGGAGCTGGATGGGGCTCACAGTCCTGGCAAGGAGGCTTCAGGCAAATGAGCCACCAAGGGCTGTAGTGGTGAGGTTTCACCGCTTCACGGACAGAGAGTGCGTCCTGAGATGGGCGAAGAAATAACGGAGCAGCAGGTGGGAGAATACGGAGATCCGCATTTACCAAGACTGGAGTACAGAGCTGGCCAAGAAGAGGGCAGGATTCAACGGGCCAAGGCGGTTCTCCACCAAAAGGGGGTGAAGTTCGGGCTGTTGCAGTCAGCGTGATTGTGGGTTACTTTTCAGGACCGCCACCATTATTTAAATACGCCGGAGGAGGCGTGGACCTTTATTCAGAATGAAAAATTTGACTCGAACTAATGGTTTGCTGTGGGTTTTGGGAAAGCTGGGGAGTGGGAAGGTGTAATTAGATGTGATATGTGTGTTTTAATGGGCATAGGTATTGTTTTGGAGGGGCCGCTCCTCGCGTCCGAAGGGGAGAGGGGACAGGAGGCCCTGGGTCATTGGGAATTAGGGAGACGATGCAGGAGAAAGGAGCTGCGCCACAGGGGGCGGGGCCAGCCCAGGTGGAAAATCGCAGGCTTTTGTCCCGCGCTAAAGTAGGGGGGGGGGGAGGGGGGGCGTGGGGCGTGGCCTGTCGGGAGGGTCGGTGCCGGAGGGGTATCCGTATTGACTTGAAGGGGGAGGGGGGGACTTTGACGGGGAATCTAAATGGGGGATCGTTGGCAGAGGCGGGAGCGGCTGGGGTCAGCAGGAGTCAGCTGACTTACAGGAGTGCAAAGGGGGGAGCAAGGGGGCTAGAGAGTTTTCTAGGGGGGGGTGGGGGTGGGGGGGGAAACTGGGTTGCTGCTGCAGTGACCGAAGGGGAGCTAGAGGTAAGAGGGCGAGTCGGGGCAGGGGTCCTCCGTCTGGGGGGCTGGAGAGTGCGGGAGGCGTGGGCACATGGCTGGCCTAGGGAAGGAGATGGCTAGTCGGGGGGGGGGGGTGGCAGTCCCCCGATCTGGCTGATCACATGGAACGCGAGGGGCCTGAACGGGCCGGTCAAGTGGACCCGGGTGTTCACGCATTTGAAGGGACTGAAGGGAGACGTTGCTATGTTGCAGGAGACGCACTTGAAAGTGGTGGAACAGATCAGGCTGAGAAAGGGATGGGTGGGGCAGGTCTTTCATTCGGGGCTGGATGTGAAGAAGAGGGGTTGCAATCCTGGTGAGTAAGCGGGTGTCGTTCGAGGCACTGAACATTGTGGCTGATAATGGGGGTTGATATGTGATGGTGAGCGGTAGACTGCAAGGGACCCGGGTGGTGCTGGTGAATGAGTCTGCCCCAAATTTGGACGATGCAGGGTTCATGAAGCGCATGCTGAGTCGGATCCCGGATCTGGAAGCGGGGAGCCTGATAATGGGGGGGACACTTTAATACGGTACTGGACCCGTCACTGGACCGATCTAGGTCGAGGTCGAGCAAGAGGCCAGCTGCGGCCAAGGTTTTCGGAGGGTTTATGGATCGGATGGGCGGAGTGGATCTGTGGAGGTTTGCTAGGCCGGCGGCCAGAGAGTTCTCTTTTTTCTCCCACGTGCATAAGGCCTATTCACGGATAGACTTCTTTGTGGCGCGCAGGGCACTGATTCCAAGAGTGGAGGGAACGGAATATTCGGTCATAGCGATTTCGGACCACGCCCCGCACTGGGTGGAGTTGAGTTGGGGGAGGAAAGGGACCAGCGCCCGCTGTGGCGCTTGGACGTGGGACTGTTGGCAGATGAGGAGATTTGTGGCCTGGTCTGGGGGTGCATTCAGAGATACATAGAGGCCAATGATAATGGGGAAGTACCGGTTCGTGTGGTTTGGGAGGCTCTGAAAGTGGTGGTTAGGGGAGAGTTAATCTCAATTAGGGCTCACAGGGAGAAGAGAGTGAGGACGGAGAGGGAGAGGTTGGTGGGGGAGATATTAAGGGTGGATAGGAGGAATGCGGATTCCCCTGAAGAGGGGCTGCTGAAGGAGTGACGGAGCCTCCAAACGGAATTTGATTTGTTGACCACGGGGAAAGCTGAGACCCAGCAGAGGAAGATGCAGGGGAGAAGGCGAGCCGGATGCTGGCAAGGGAAATTGGAGGAATCAGGGACAGAGGGGGGAACACGGTGCGGAGTTTGGCTAAAATAAATGAGGTATTCAGGGATTTCTATGGGAACCTGTATAAGTCAGAACCCCCGGAGGGTGGGGGGGGGGAGGGGATGCGGCGGTTCCTGGACCAATTGAGGTTCCTGAGAGTGGAGGAGGGGCAAGTGGAAGGCCTGGGGGCCCCGATTGGGATAGGGGAGCTGGTTACGGGGTTGGGGAGTATGCAGGCGGGCAAGGCCCCGGGCCTGATGGGTTCCTGGTCGAGTTTTACAGGAAGTTTGTGGATCTGCTGATCCGCTGCTGGGGAGAACCTTCAACGAGGCGAGGGAGGAAGGGGTTTTCCCCCCGACAATGTCTCGGGCGCTGATCTCGCTGATCCTTAAGCAGGACAAGGACCCGCTGCAGTGTGGCTCGTATAGGCCAATCTCGCTCCTTCATGTGGATGCCAAGTTACTGGCAAAGGTCCTAGCCACAAGGATTGAGGATTGTGTCACGAGGACCAGACGGGGTTCGTGAAGGGCAGGCAGCTAAACGCAAATGTCCGGAGCTCCTGAATGTGATCATGATGCCCTCGGAGGGTGGGGAGGCAGAAGTGGTGGCGGCAATGGACGCGGAGAAGGCCTTTGATCGGGTGGTGTGGGAGTACCTATGGGAAGTGCTTGGCAGGTTTGGGTTCGGTGAGGGGTTCATAGGGTGGGTCAAATTGTTATACTAGGCCCCGGTGGCGAGCGTATCTACGAACCGACGGAGGCAGAATATTTTAGGTTGTACCGTGGGACGAGACAGGGGTACCCCCTGTCCCCTCTGTTGTTTGCTTTGGCAATTGAGCCGCTGGCCATGGCGTTGAGGGAATCTAGAAACTGGAGGGGGTTGGTCCGGGGAGGGGAGGAACATCGGGTCTCGTTGTATGCTGATGACCTGCTTTTGTACATCGCAGATCCAGTGGAGGGGATGGTGGAGGTCATGCGGATCCTTAGGGAGATTGGGGACTTCTCAGACTGCAAGCTTAACGTGGGGAAGAGTGATCTCTTTGTGGTGCATGCGAGGGGCCAGGAAAGGGGGCTGGAGGAGCTGCCACTTAAGAGGGCGGAGAGGAGTTTCCGATATTTGGGTATCCAGGTGGCGAGGAGTTGGGGCGCCCTGCATAAGCTTAATTTGGCACAGTTGGTAGACCAGATGGAGGAAGACTTTAGGAGATGGGACGTGTTGCCACTCTCCCTGGCGGCCAGGGTGCAGTCCGTTAAGATGACTGTCCTCCCTAGGTTCCTGTTTGTGTTCCAGTGCCTGCCCATCCTCATCCCCAAGGCCTATTTTAAGCGAGTAAGCAGGAGCATTATGGGGTTTGTATGGGCAAGTAAGACCCCAAGGGTCAAGAGGCTGTTTCTGGAGCGTAGTCGGGGTGGGCTGGCGCTACTGAACCTGTGTAGTTATTACTGGGTAGCCAATGTGGCAATGATTTGGAAATGGGTAATAGAGGGAGAGGGGGGAGCGTGGAAAAGACTAGAGGCGGCGTCATGCGTGGGAGAGGGCAATGTCCCGGCGATCTATCAGGAGTGGCAGGAGGTGGAGGAAGCCTCGGTGGAGGAGCTGAAGGGCAAGTGGGAGGAGGAGCTGGGCAAGGAACTGGATGAGGGCTTGTGGGCGGAGACCCTGGGTAAGGTTAACTCCTTGTTATAACCTGCCTGATTACCATTGGCTGGGGACTAATGACAATCCCACAATCCTGTGGGAGTATGAGCTTCCCCAATGAGGGGGGCGGAGGAACCATTAGTAAACTCCAAGTATAAATAAAGCTGGCCAGTTTGGAACCAGGAGGAAGGAGTGTGCAGCAAGGGAAGTTGCTGCTGCTGTTATATATATATATATATATATGTTATTGTAAATAAATGTTATTACTTTGTATCCTTAAAACTCGTGCTGGATTCTTCGTGGCCCTCACACAACTCCTCCTCGTCTTGCGCCAGACTTAGCCTGATCCAGTTCAAAGTGGTTCACAGGGCACATATGACAGGGGCGAGGATGTGCAAGTTTTTTGGGGTGGAGGATAGATGCGTGAGGTGCTCGGGGACCCCAGCGAATCACGCTCATATATTTTGGGCGTGCCCAGCGCTAGAGAGGTTCTGGAAGGGCTTCGCAAAGGCTATGTCCAAAGTCTTGGACACACAGGTAAAAACGAGCTGGGGGATAGCAATATTCGGGGTATCAGATGAGCCGGGAGTACAGGAGCCAAAAGAGGCTGGAGTTCTGGCCTTTGCGTCCTTGGTAGCCCGGAGGAGGATCCTGCTAATGTGGATGAATGCGAAACCCCCAAGCGTGGAGGCATGGATTAATGACATGGCAGGGTTCATCAAGTTGGAGAGGATAAAGTTTGCCTTGCGAGGGTCTGTGCAGTGGTTCTCCAGGCGGTGGCGACCATTCCTAGACTTTCTCGCGGAACGATAGATGGAGGTCAAGAGCAGCAGCAACCCAGGGGGGAGAAGGGGTGGGGGAGGGGTTTTTGGTTTGTTTTTATTATTGTGAGGGGTGTTTGCCCCATTTTTGTTCTTATTTTGTTAGATAGTTTAATGTTGAGTGGTTTAAGTTGTTGGAGGGGATGGCGCAAGGCCATTTTTCTTATGTATATTTTCTTTCCTTTTTGGAGTGTTTTGTATAAATTTATTGAAAACCTTGAATAAACATATATTTTTTAAAAAAATTGGCTACAATAAAGCTTGCCCTTTCATCCAAGTCATGAATATAAATCATATATTGTTCAACTCCCAGTGCAGATCCCTGCAGCACTCCACCAGTTTGCCAACCTGAAAATTACCTGTTTATTCTGAATCTTCCTTTCCTGCTAGGTAGCCAATCCTTTATGATATTGGCTGGAATTCACCAGCCATTGGGATTCTCTATTCCTGCCGGCAGCATGACCATGCCCCCGGGTTTCCCCACAGTGTAGGCAGGCTTCAATGGGAAATCCCATTGACAAGTGATGGGAGTAGAGAATCCTGCCACCAGCGAATGGCACGCCACCAAGAAACACATGGCTGGGGTACTGGAGAATCCCGCCCAATATAGCATCCCAACACCATGAGCTATAATCTTGTGAAATAACCTTTTATATGTGGTATTTTATCGATTGTCTTTTGGAAATCCAAACACGCTACATATGCTGGTTTCCCTTTATCCACCCTGCTTGTTACATTCTCAAAATAACTTGAAAAAGTTTATCAAACATGATTTTGTTTCTCTGCCTGTCATATGATTTTCTAAGTGTTCTGCTACTCCTTTAATAATGAATTCTAGCATTTCCTCAATGAAGATATTAAACTAACTGGTCTACAGCTTTCTGATTTCCATGTCCCTCCTTTTCATTAATGTTGCATCTGTAGTTTTCCTATCCATAAAACAATCCCAGAATCTAGGGAATTTTGAAGAACGGCATGGAGATAGATGATTAATTATGATCTACTTCAATGTCGGAGCTGGCAAGACAAGCCAAATGGCCTACTCCTGCTCCTATGTTCCTACTACAACCAATGCATCTGTGCTTTCTTTGAAGCTACTTCCTTTAAGATCCGAGGATGCTGATCTGTCAGCCTTTAGTCCTGTTACTTTTCCGAATACTTTATCACTAGTTATTCTGATTATTTTAGGCTCCTTTCTCCCTGTTGCTCTTGTTTTTTCTACTAATTATAGGGTCCTTTCTGTATCTTCTACTGTGAAGACAGGTACAAAACGCTCGTCCAACGTTTCTGCTATTTCATTGTTTCCCAGTATTAATTCCCCAGTCTCACTCTTGGGCCACGATATTCTGGCCCTTCCAGCACCTGGGATCTTCTGGTCCCCCTAAAAGTTTATAACCCTTTGGCTGTCCTGCCACATCCCCCATAGCAAGTCCCATTATAGCGATGCTGGAAAATTCTGGCTATGTTATGATCCTAAACAAGATCCCCATGTTTTTCGGTAAGACCCAGTTTGGAGCCAATAATGTTTGCTTAAAGTGGACAACGCTTGAAATTCAAGACACTTGCCAAGAGAATAAAACCATAAGGTTCCACAGGTTTTGAACAAACAAAATTAAACTTTACCACACAAGATCAGAAAGATAAAACAATTGCCAATATCTATCTTATACTCCTAACATTCAGATGAGGTACATATGAATTAACACGTAAACTGTGGTCAAACACACCACATTGCATAATAAATGACAGACGCAACTAAGACAGATTCCATGGATTTCTCAATAACCAACCTTGATGTCAGTAAACACTGAGTCAACCAATCTCACTGAAACTCTGTCTCTTTCATGAGGGATTCTGGTCTTTGCATTTGAAGATTTTACCTTGTAACTCTCTCCACAAGGCACTTCAATTCAGACAGCCTCAATGACAGTCCACCTACACCTGAAGGACTTCAGCGTTCAAGAAGGCACTCATCACCACCTTTAAAGGACAACTAGGGATGGGCAATAAATGCTGGCGTAACCTGCAACTCCCACATCCCGTAAAGGAATATTAAAAAAAGTCTTTCAACCTCGTCTCCTGAGATTCCATTCCCCTGGATAAGCACCAACTTATTAGCAGAACTTCTGCTCTTTGCCCGCACTGAGCAGAACACTGCTGCTCCAAAGTGGTACTTTCACCCCAGTGGCCTGCACCACAGAGTCATCAAGCCTTTTAAATCTTCTGCTAACTACAGCTTCTTTCCTACTGGAGCCTCTTGCTCTGCTTCTCTCATTCTAACTTAACCGGGACATATTTCTGTCCCATTTGGGACATTTCTTTTAAAGTCTCTACCTGTCTCTGCTCCCTTTGCGACCTCTCCCTGTCCCCTGCCTTGAAACATTATCCTCAATGGCACTCTGCTCTTGGTCCAATTATTCAGGCTTTTGTACCTATTTTGATGCACAGGTGTGCTGGGTCCATCCTTTGCTGAACGTACTTAACATGTGCAAGATTCTCCCGGTCTGTATATGCAGAGAAACTCTAAGGCCTGCTGAAACTTAGTTCCCTCCATCCCGCACTCTCGACTTCAATATAATTCTGGTTTTCATAACACTCTTTAACCTTGCTTTAGCTACTACCTTTCTTATAATATACTTGTAGATGGGTTGATTCTTTTTATATCTCTTGCTAGTTTTCTCCCATATGCCAATTTGCTCTCTTTATTATTTCTTTTATCACCCTTTACTGATTTCTAAAATTTTTCAACCTTCTGGCTTACCATTAATCCTTGCAGCATTGTACCCCTTTTTTTTCAATTTAATACTGTTACTAATCATTATTTAGCTGTGGGTGATGCAATCTTCTCGTAGTGTCTTTATTTCTGAATGGAATGTATCTTTGTTGAGAGGTATGATGTATTTCCTTAAAAGCCTGCCATTACCTGTTCTGCAATAACCTATTCCCTGGTCAATTCCATAATATTGTTGTAAGAAACTGACCTGAATCGACTTTATGAACTCATCCTCCTGTTTACTTTTGACAATTTGATTTGTCCTATCTATATGACGATTAAAATTTCCCATGGATTGCTACAATACCTTTCTCAGAAGGTTCCATCATTCTCTGTCCTGCAGTGTAGCAACTATAGGCTGCCCATAAACCATTCCCACTCGTGACTTTTTTTCCTTTACTATAACCCATCCCCACCCAAATTGATTCTTCACCTTGTACTTCAAAACAAAGATAATTTCTCACTTACTGATTTCAGACCTAACTGAAAACATTTCTTTTCTTCCTGTCCTTCCGAAATGTCAAATAACTTTCGATATTCAGGACCCAGTCATGGTCACTTTGCAAGCGTGGGCAGAATTTTCATTCCTATTGATGGGATCTTCAGTCCCACCAAGGTCTATCCCCATTGTGGGCAGCAAGATGAGCGAGGCATGCATTCCGGCCCATGTCTCTGAATTGGCTATCATGTCATACTTGGTTATTTCTTATTTATTGCTTTTAGTTCTGTATTTTTAACTTTTCCCCGACTCATATCTCATTTTCTGGGGCACTCTTATGTTTGTACGCTCATCTGTCACTCTCTGGTTATAATTGCCCACGTTGCTACCCTGGTTAATTTCCTGTCGGAGGATACAGCAGGATTTAGATTGTTTGGAGACTTGGGCGGAGAGATGGCAGATAGAGTTTAATCTGGACAAATGTGAGGTAATGCATTTTGGAAGGTCTAACACAGGTAGGGAATATACAGTGAATGGTAGAACCCTCAAGAGTATTGACAGTCAGAGAGATCTAGGTGTACAGGTCCACAGGTCACTGAAAAGGGCAACACAGGGTGGAGAAGGTAGTCAAGAAGGCATACGGCATGCTTGCCTTCATTGGTTGGGGCATTGAGTATAAAAATTAGCAAGTCATGTTGCAGCTGTATAGAACCTTAGTTAGGCCACACTTGGAGTATAGTGTTCAATTCTGGTCGCCACACTACCAGAAGGATGTGGAGGCTTTAGAGAGGGTGCAGAAGAGATTTACCAGGATGTTGCCTGGTATAGAGGGCATTAGCTATGATGAGAGGTTGAATATACTCAGTTTGTTCTCACTGGAACGACGGAGGTTGAGGGGCGACCTGCTAGAGGTCTATAAAATAATGAGGGGCATAGACAGAGTGGATAGTCAGAGACTTTTTCCCAGGGTCGAGGGGTCAATTACTAGGGGGCATAGGTTTAAGGTGCGAGGGGCAAGGTTTAGATGAGATGTACGAGGCATGTTTTTTACACAGAGGGTAGTGGGTGCCTGGAACTCGCTGCCGGAGGAGGTGGTGGGAGCAGGGACGATAGTGATGTTTAAAGGGCACCTTGAAAAATACATGAATAGGATGGGAATAGAGGGATACGCACCCTAGAAGTGTAGAAGATTTTAGTTTAGATGGACAGCGTGGTCGGCGCAGGCTTGGAGGGTCTGTTCCTGTGCTGTACTTTTCTTTGTTGTTTGTTCTTATCCTTTCTGATTAACTTTCCAAATCTCCCTTAGGTAAAAGCCCTCCCACCCACCCCACATTATTTAGTTTAAAGCCATCTCTACACACGAGTTATACAATTGGCCAGGACACTAGTCCCACCATGGATCATGTGAAGGTTATCCCAACGGTACAGCTCCTTCTTTCTCCAGTACCAGTGCCAGTGCCCCACAAATCAAGACCCATTTTGCCACACCAATCTTTCAATTGCACATTCAACTTTTTAATATTATTCACCCTATGTCAATTTGCTCATGGCTGAGATAGTAATCCAGAGGTTAATAATTTTGCAGTTCTTTTTTTACAAAAATATTCCCCAGCTGCTCATACTCCCCCAGCATCCCTCTTTCTTAGAACCATCCATATTGTTGGTACCTACATGAATCATGACAACTGGATTCTTCTCCTCCCACTTGAAGTTCATCTCCAGCCTGAGGAGATGCCCAGGACCCTGATACCAGGTAGTATGAGGCCTGAAACCTTCCGGACTCATACTTTCAGTGGCAGAGAATGAGTGTCTGTCCCCCAACTATCCTGTTCCCTTGGGGAATGGAGGTGTGGAAAATGATTGAGAGTTCTCACAGGGTGCATAGTGAGAAGCTATATTCTTTGGAAAAGTGAATCCAATGCATAATCATCTAATCAGAGCCAGGTCATTTAGGAGTGAAATCTGGGAGTACTTTTTTCACACAAAGCTCGTTGAAAATTTATGGAATTTGTTCCCTCAAAAGACATTGGGTGCTGGTCAATTGGAATTTTCAAGCAGCTCGATTTGTTTTGGTGATGCTATCAAGAGATATGCAACAAAGACAGATACTGTAAATGGAATTGAGGTGGAAATCAGGCATGATCTAATAGAATGGTGGAACAGACTGGAGGGCAGTAGGGCCTACTGCTGTTCCTGTGTTCCTAACAAGTTTGCAGGCTGAATGTTCGTGCCAGGATTTGGATTACACCAAAGACAATGTCCACCAGATGGTTTTCTCTGATATCAGTGTAAATTGCTTCTGCATGACTGCATTTCTTGCTAATCTACACTGTCTTCTTTCCAGTGTCGAACCAATTCCAGAATCAGTTTTAATTTATTGTTTAATTGTGGGCCTGCGTTCAAGTAGAATTATGATAGTAAGGGCTTTGTGAGTGAAAACAGTTAATGAGTATGTTTTGACATGCTGCCTCTAATTTACCATTAGTACTAATTTAGTAAACATTAGATTAATTTAGTAAACATCGGGGGTTTATTCTGCTCAGACTTCTGTGGATTTAGATAGGAACATGAAGGAAGGATAAGAGATTTTTGAATACAATCCATTATGTGAGAAATACAGCTGGCTTTAGTGGAATTATTTGGAGATTCCTGGAAATATTAAAGCCTTCATCCTCAAATATTTGACAGTGAAATAACATCAACAGACCACATTGCAGCGTGAGTGCCTCACATTTGAACTGTTTTCTTATTTAGGTGGAAACTAAACAAGATATCAGTGGAAAAAAGCTGTTCCTCACCGTATTCATTTGATTTTTTTCCCCTCCCTTTAACTATCTTAACTGCATGTCGATGATTTAGGAATTTCTGGAATTGTCATGGTTTCAGCTGTTTGTTCATGGCTCTGAATATTGAAGTAATTACACATACATTCCCCATTGCCAACTGGAGAAAAGAAAGAGCCAAATTGTTTTATGTTTACCGCTTTAAGGCGGCCAACATCCCTTAAAGGTGAGGTGCCCTATGGCTGCAGGCAACTGTCAGTAATAATTCACAACAAGGATGGTTGAAGCAGGTGCTGTAAGAGCCCCCTGACAATCAGAGGATGCAATAGAGGAAATCAACAGCAGAGGGAGATTTTCTTTGGTATCAGCATTTATTGCCCATCCCTACTTGCCGTTGAGATGTTCTATGCACCAGACATTAGGAAGATACCATAGAAATTAATAGAAGCTAAGAGGATGGGATTCTCTCATCCCGCGGTAGAGTGTCCACGCCGTCGTAAACGCCGTCGCATTTTACGACGGCATGAACGGGCCGCTGCCAGGACTATTTCTGGCCCCTACAGGGGCCAGCACGGCGCTGGAGTGGTTCGCGCCACTCCAGCTGCCAATACCAGCGTGAACTGTGCGCCGTGGGATCCGCGCATGCGCAGTGGCGCCAACTCCAACGCGAGCATGCACAGTGTCCTTCAACGCGCCAGCCCCGACGCAACATGGCGCAGGGCTACAGGGGCTGACACGTGGGAAATGAGTCCCCCAGCCAGAGAGGACGGCCTGCCGATCAGTGGGTCCCGATCGGGGACCAGGCCGCAGTGGAGGCCCCCCCCGGGGTCGGCATCCCCCTTCCCCCCCACAGGCCGCCACCCGACCCTTCCACGCTGAGTTCCTGCCGGCTGAGAGCAGGTGTGGATGGCGCAGTGTTTCCACGACGGCTGCTCGGCCTATCCCGGCCCGAGAATCGGCGGGCAGGCTGCGTAGAGTGGCCCCGGCGCCGTGCCAAAAACGACCCGCCAGTAGCGCCGATTCTCCACTCTGCATTGGGGCGGCGTGGCCCGGTCACGGGGATTCTCCGGCCCGGCCCCGGGCTGAGAGTATCCCGCCCAGAATTCCTACAGTGCAGAAGGAGCCCATTCAGCTCATGGAGTCTGCACCAATCCTCTGAAAGAGCACTCTATTTCGGCTCACTCCACCACCCTTCCCCATAACCACCTAATCTGCACTACTCTGGACTCTAAGCGCAGATTTTAGCATGGTCAATCCATCTAACCGGCACATCTTTGGACTGTGAGAGGAAACCGGAGCACCCGGAGGAAACCTCATACAGACACGGGAAGGATCTGCAAACCTCACACAGACAGTTTCCTGAGGCAGGAATTGAACCAAGGTCCCTAGCACTGTGAGGCAGCAGTGCTAACACTGTGCTACCATGCCGCCCAAGCCAGCAACGAGAGTGGGATATAGCAAGCTACCCAACAAGTGTGGGCAGAGATCAGAGTGTGCGTGCCAAGAAGCATTGCCCCAGGACATAATTGCAATTCTGAAAAAAAGTAATGACTTCATAGAACATAGAACGATACAGCGCAGTACAGGCCCTTCGGCCCACGATGTTGCACCGACATGGGAAGTCAAAAAACAAAAGCCATCTAACCTACACTATGCCATTATCATCCATATGCTTATCCAATAAACTTTTAAATGTCCTCAATGTTGGCAAGTTCACTACTATTGCAGGTAGGTCATTCCACGGCCTCACCACTCTTTGCGTAAAGAACCTATCTCTGACCTCTGTCCTATATCTATTGCCCCTCAGTTTAAGGCTATGTCCCCTCGTGCTAGCTATTTCCATCCGTGGGAGAAGGCGCTCACTGTCCACGCTATCTAACCCTCTGATCATTTTGTATGCCTCTATTAAGTCTCCTCTTAACCTTCTTCTCTCTAACGAAAACAACCTGAAGTCCGTCAGCCTTTCCTCATAAGGTTTTCCCTCCATACCAGGCAACATCCTGGTAAATCTCCTCTGCACCCGTTCCAAAGCTTCCACGTCCTTCCTATAATGAGGTGACCAGAACTGAACGCAATACTCCAAATGCGGCCGTACCAGAGTTTTGTACAGCTGCAACATGACCTCATGACTCCGGAACTCAATCCCTCTACCAATAAAGGCCAACACACCATAGGCCTTCTTCACAACCCTATCAACCTGGGTGGCAACTTTCAGGAATCTATGTACATGGGCACTGAGATCCCTCTGCTCATCCACACTTCCAAGAATTTTACCATTAGCCAAATATTCCGCATTCCTGTTATTCCTTCCAAAGTGAATCACCTCACACTTCTCTACATTAAACTCCATTTGCCACCTCTCAGCCCAGCTCTGCAGCTTATCTATGTCCCTCTGTAACCTGCAACATCCTTCCGCACTGTCGACAACACCATCGACTTTAGTGTCGTCTGCAAATTTACTCACCCGCCCTTCTGCGCCCTCCTCTAGGTCATTTATAAAAATGACAAACAGCAACGGCCCCAGAACAGATCCTTGTGGTACGCCACTTGTAACTGAACTCCATTCTGAACATTTCCCATCAACCACCACCCTCTGTCTTCTTTCAGCTAGCCAATTTCTGATCCACATCTCTAAATCACCCTCAATCTCCAGCCTCCGTATTTTCTGCAATAGCCTACCGTGGGGAACCTTATCAAACGCTTTACTGAAATCCATATACACCACATCAACTGCTCTACCCTCGTCTACCTGTTCAGTCACCTTCTCAAAGAACTCGATAAGGTTTGTGAGGCATGACCTACCCTTCACAAAGCCATGCTGACTATCCCTAATCATATTATTCCTATCTAGATGATTATAAATCTTGACTCTTATAATCCCCTCCAAGACTTTACCCACAACAGACGTGAGGCTCACCGGTCTATAGTTGCCGGGGTTGTCTCTACTCCCCTTCTTGAACAAAGGGACCACATTTGCTATCCTCCAGTCCTCTGGCACTATTCCTGTAGCCAATGATGACATAAAAATCAAAGCCAAAGGCTCAGCAATCTCTTCCCTGGCTTCCCAGAGAATCCTAGGATAAATCCCATCAGGCCCCGGGGACTTATCTATTTTCAGCCTGTCCAGAATTGCCAACACCTCTTCCCTACGTACCTCAATGCCATCTATTCTAATAGCCTGGGTCTCAGCATTCTCCTCCACAACATTCTCTTTTTCCTGAGTGAATACTGACGAAAAATATTCATTTAGTATCTCGCCTATCTCTTCAGACTCCACACACAACTTCCCATCCCTGTCCTTGACTGGCCCTACTCTTACCCTAGTCATTCTTTTATTCCTGACATACCTATAGAACGCTTTTGGGTTTTCCTTGATCCTACCTGCCAAATACTTCTCGTGTCCCCTCCTTGCTCGTCTTAGCTCTCTCTTTAGATCCTTCCTCGCTACCTTGTAACTATCAAGCGCCCCAACTGAAACTTCACACCTCATCTTCACATAGGCCTCCTTCTTCCTCTTAACAAGAGATTCCACTTCTTTGGTAAACCACGGTTCCCTCGCTCGACGCCTTCCTCACTGCCTGACCGGTAAGTACTTATCAAGAACACGCAGTAGCTGTTCCTTGAACAAACTCCACATATCCAGTGTGCCCAACACTTGCAGCCTACTTCTCCAACCTACACCTCCCAAGTCATGTCTAATGGCATCATAATTGCCCTTCCCCCAGCTATAACTCTTGCCCTGTGGGGTATACTTATCCCTTTCCATCACTAACGTAAACGTCACCGAATTGTGGTCACTGTCCCCAAAGTGCTCACCTACCTCCAAATCTACACCTGGCCTAGTTCATTACCCAAAACCAAATCCAATGTGGCCTCGCCTCTTGTTGGCCTGTCAACATATTGTGTCAGGAAACCCTCCTGCACACATTGTACAAAAAACGACCCATCTAATGTACTCGAACTATATCTTTTCCAGTCAATATTTGGAAAGTTAAAGTCTCCCATAATAACTACCCTGTTACTTTCGCTCTTATCCAGAATCATCTTCGCCATCCTTTCCTCTACATCCCTAGAACTATTAGGAGGCCTATAGAAAACTCCCAACAGGGTGACCTCTCCTTTCCTGTTTCTAACCTCAGCCCATACTACCTCGGAAGAAGAGTCCCCATCTAGCATCCTCTCCGCCACCGTAATACTGTTCTTGACTAGCAGCGCCACACCTCCCCCTCTTTTGCCTCCTTCTCTGAGCTTACTAAAACACCTAAACCCCGGAACCTGCAACAACCATTCCTGTCCCTGCTCTATCCATGTCTCCGAAATGGCCACAACATCGAAGTCCCAGGTACCAACCCATGCTGCCAGTTCCCCTATCTTATTTCGTATACTCCTGGCATTGAAGTAGACACACTTCAAACCACCTACCTGAACACTGGGCCCCTCCTGCAAAGTCAAATCTGTGCTCCTGACCTCTATACTCTCAATCTCCCGTACTCTAAAACTACAATCCCTGGTTCCCATGCCCCTGCTGCATTAGTTTAAACCCCCCCAAAGAGCACTAACAAATCTCCCCCCCAGGATATTTGTGCCCCTCAGGTTCAGATGTCGACCATCCTGTCTGTAGAGGTCCCACCTTCCCCAGAAAGAGCCCCAGTTATCCAGAAATCTGAATCCCTCCCGCCTGCACCATCCCTGTAGCCACGTGTTTAATTGCTCTCTCTCCCTATTCCTCATCTCATTATCACGTGGCACGGGCAACAACCCAGAGATAACAACTCTGTTTGTTCTCGTTCTGAGCTTCCATCCTAGCTCCCTGAAAGCCTGCCTGACATCCTTGTCCCCTTTCCTACCTATGTCGTTAGTGCCAATGTGGACCACAACTTGGGGCTGCTCCCCCTCCCCCTTAAGGACCCGGAAAACACGATCCGAGACATCACGTACCCTTGCACCTGGGAGGCAACATACCAAACGTGAGTCTCTCTCCCTCCCACAAAATCTCCTATCTGTGCCCCTGACTATCGAGTCCCCAATTACTAATGCTCTGCTCCTCTCCCCCCTTCCCTTCTGAGCAACAGGGACAGACTCCGTGCCAGAGGCCCGTACCCCATGGCTTACCCCTGGTAAGTCCCCCCCCCCACAAGTATCCAAAGCGGTATACTTGTTACTCAGGGGAACGACCGCAGGGGATCCCTGCACTGACTGCTTCTTCCCAGTCCCTCTTACAGTTACCCATCTATCTCCAATCTTTGGTGTAACTAATTCCCTGAAGCTGCTATCTATGACCCCCTCTGCCTCCCGAATGATCCGAAGTTCATCCAATCCAGCTCCAGTTCCCTAACTCGGTCATGGAGGAGCTGGAGATGGCTGCACTTCCTGCAGGTAAAATCAGCAGGGACACTAACGGCATCCCTCACCTCAAACATCCTGCAGGAGGAACATTGCACTACCTTCCCTGCCATCTCTCTAACTTCCAACCAAGTTCTGGTTAATAAATAATTTTTAAAAAAAAAATAATATAATATGGCACTTACCTCACACCAATGGGTCTTATTATTAGGTTAGAGGAGGAGGGCGGGTGGAAGACACTACACGTGTAGTGTCTCGGGTTTCCTCTCCACCAGAATTTATTGGTTGGGGGTGGGGGGGGGGGGGGGGGGGGGGGGGGGGGGACCTTCCCAGAAGTCCGCGGGTCGAACTTTCGGTTCCCGCCTTATATTAAAAAAATAAAAAATATAACAGAAAAGAAGAACAGAATCGGGACCAGGTAAGTGTTTTTAAAATCAAAAACTTACCTCCCGACAGGCCCCTGCACTCTGCTCCCGCCAAAATTCTGAGGACTGCTCCTGTAAGGTAAGTGTTTTTAAATCAAAAACTTACCTCTCGACAGGCCCCTGCACTCTGCTCCCGCCGAAATTCAGAAGGATATTGAAAGTAAGTTTCCAAACTCATGGGCTAAATTCTCCGGTATCGGCGCGATGTCTGCCGACTGGCGCCCAAAACGGCGCAAATCACTCGGGATCAAGCCGCCCCAAAGGTGCGGAATGCTCCGCATCTTGGGGGGCCGAGCCCCAACCTAAAGGGGCTAGGCCCGCGCCGGACGAATTTCCACCCCACCAGCTGGCGGAAAAGGCCTTTGGTGCCCCGCCAGCTGGCGTGGAAATGACATCCCCGGGCGGCGCATGCGCGGGAGCGTTAGCGGCTGCTGACGGCATTCCCGCGCATGCACAGTGGAGGGAGTCTCTTCCGCCTTCGCCATGGTGGAGACCGTGGCGAAGGCGGAAGGGAAAGAGTGCCCCCACGGCACAGGCCTGCCCGCGGATCGGTGGGCCCCGATCGCGGGCCAGGCCACCGTGGGGGCACCCCCCGGGGCCAGATCACCCCGCGCCTCCCCCAGGACCCCGGAGCCCGCCGGTAAGGTAGGTGGTTTAATCTACGCCGGCGGGACAGGCATTTTAGCGGCGGGACTTCGGCCCATCCGGGCTGGAGAATCGCGGGGGGGGGTGCCCCGCCAACCGGCGCGGCGCGATTCCCGCCGAATATCCGGTGCCAGAGAATTCGGCAACCGGCAGGGGCGGATTCACGCCAGCCCCCGGCGATTCCTCGACCCGGCGGGGGGTCGGAGAATCTTGCCCCATATCTCTGATTGATCTCTGGGATGATAGAATTTGACAGCACAGAAGGAGACCATTCAACCCATTGTGCCTGTGCTGGTTTTTTGACAGAGCAGCCATACTTATTCCCACATTGCCACTGGTTCATAATCCTCAATTACACATTCAACTCAAATTATTTATTGAATCAGCTTCTTCCACGGTGTTCCAGGTTGACATGGAACATATAGGTTGCGGCAGTTCTCTGAGTGAAAAAAATCTCTTCTCATCACCCCTCTAGGTCTTTTGCCAATGATTTTAAATCTATTACCTCTGGTTGTTGACCCACTCACCAGAAGGAATACGTTTTCTCTAGCTGTTTTATCAAAACTGTTCATCTGAAAACCTCTGTTAAGTCACCTCTGTTCCTAGGACAACAGTCTAATTTTTCCAATGTATGGGTATCTCACATACTACCTGTGGTCCAAAATAAATGGAAAATACTGTAGAGTGCATTGAAACCCTTCCTGTTGAGAAACAGCTGGTTCCCGATGGAGAGCACACAAGATTACATTTGTGCAGTTCATGATTCACGGCGGCCAACGGCCGAGGATTCCTTTAAGTACAGGGCGAGATTCTCCGACCCCCCACCGGGTTGGAGAATCGCTGGGGGCTGGCGTGAATCCCGCCCCCGCTGGTTGCCGAATTCTCTGGCACCGGATATTCGGCGGGGGCGGGAATCGCGCCGCGCCGGTTGGCGCCCCCCCCCCCCCGTGATTCTCCGCCGCTAAAATGCCTGTCCCGCCACCTACCTTACCGGCGGGACAAGGCGGCGCGGGCGGGCTCCGGGGTCCTGGGGATGATCTGGCCCCGGGAGGCCTGTGCCGTGGGGGCACTCTTTCCCTACCGCCTTCGCCACGGTCTCCACCATGGCGGAGGCGGAAGAGACTCCCACCACTGCGCATGCGCGGGAATGCCGTCAGCGGCCGCTAACGCTCCCGCGCTTGTGCCGCCCAGAGATGTCATTTCTGCGCCAGCTGGCGGGGCACCAAAGGCCTTTTCCGCCAGCTGGCGGGGCGGAAATTTGTCCGGCGCGGGCCTAGCCCCTTAAGGTTGGGGCTCGGCCCCCCAAGATGCGGAAGAGGTGGCGCGATGCCCGACTGATTTGCGCCGTTTTGGGTGCCAGTCGGCGGACATTGCGCCGATACCGGAGAATATCGCCCACAGTTTGTGAAAGATGCTCTCTTGAGTGTGTCTGCCACAATTTACTGGTTGGATGAGGCAAGTGATATTTTAGGTACACATTAACACCAATTGTCCAAAAGATGTATGTTTTATGCATGGGACCCTTCTTATCAGATTTAAATAATGACTTTGCTTGTTGTGACTACCTATTGAGTGACTTGCCCTTTGTGGCACCGTGTGCACTTCCAGTGCTCCCCCACCATGAAACAGTACGCAGCTGTATTTGATTGTGTGACCCTTATACTGAAAAGGTGTGAGAGGCATCAACATTTCACCCTCAGTTAGTGTTCAGGTGGCCTTACTAACTTGTCAATTTACAAATGGCCTGCAGAGGACAGCATTGCTTCTGGAAAACCTTCAATGACTTATCAACGTCTTTGAGCTTTCAATTTTCTATCAGATGTAAGTAACTTCTAGGCTTTATAACCCAAGACTGAAAACAGTTCAGCAGAATGGACTCAATAATGAATAATAGGCTTCAATTGCTGGTGTTAAAATGATTTCGACAGGATTTTGCTTGAAAAATAACAGTTTGAATGATGCAAACCATTATAAATTTGTAAATTGTCCAGCAGCTTGTTAAAAGGCGGAGATAGATACACTTCAATTATGAATTGCCACAAGTTACTGATCAATTGTGCTGTTCTGGTGTTAGCCTCGCGGAAACAGCATTTACCCTGAACCACTCTATGATTTTAATTAAGATTTGTATTTTGCACATTAATTTATCATTAAACTTGCCAAAGAAAGTAAAATCTAGTAATTAATAGTATGTG
This sequence comes from Scyliorhinus torazame, assembly GCF_047496885.1. Classification (NCBI taxonomy): domain Eukaryota; kingdom Metazoa; phylum Chordata; class Chondrichthyes; order Carcharhiniformes; family Scyliorhinidae; genus Scyliorhinus; species Scyliorhinus torazame. The sequence goes on from NC_092709.1 coordinate 231,475,250, forward strand.
CTCTTTCAATAGCTAATATTTCCTAATGCCTGCTGATCAACCTCACCAACACAAAAACAAAACAACAGCGACTTGAATTTATATCGCATTCCTAATTATAGTTAAGGGGCCTTTTTGACGCAGTGGGTAGCATCCCTGCCTCTGAGCCAGAAGCTTCGGGTTTGAATCCCACCGCAGGACTTAATGGCCATTTAAAGTGCATTCACAACTCAGACACCATGTTGGATGAGTATCAACTTGTAAAATCCCTCTGTGGTAGTCACCACTGTTGTATTATATTGTATATATGGGTATTACGGTAAAGCCCCTGTCCTACAGGTACGGGGGTAGATCCTTGCCTGGTGGCTCTGCCCAGTAGGCGGAGTATAAATATATGTGCTCTCCAAACAGCAGCCATTTCGTAAGCTGCTGTAGGAGGCCACACATCTCTGTGTAATAAAGCCTCGATTACATTCTACTCTCGTCTCGTCGTAATTGATAGTGCATCAATTTATTACACAGAGATTTTTCAGAGATGGACCTCCACATCAAGCCGGATTGCCTGCAGCTGCATCCTCCAGCAGACAACGCCAAAAAGGCCTTCCAACATTGGCTAGCTTGCTTTGAAGCATACATCGGGTCTGCGCCAGTCCCAATCTCAGAAGCACAGAAGCTCCAGATTCTGTACACGCGGCTGAGCTCCAACGTTTTTCCCCTCGTCCAGGACGTGCCTACCTATGCAGAGGCCATGGCGTCACTGAAGAAGAATTACGCTCAGCAGACCAACAAGATCTACGCCAGGCACCTCCTATCCACGCGGCACCAACTTCCCTGTGAGTCTGTGAAAGATTTCTGGCGTGCCCTGCTCGCCCTGGTGAGAGACTGTGACTGCCAAGCCATTTCTGCCACTAAACATTCAAACCTACTCATGAGAGACGCGTTCATTATGGGCATAAGGTCTGACTACATCCGCCAGCGCCTCTTAGAAAGGGCCACGCTTGACCTCGCGGCGGCCAAGAAACTAGCGCTCTCGTTCACGGTCGCCTCACGCAACGTACAGGCTTATGCCCCCGACCGCACGGCTCCCGACCCTGTGTATTGTGGACCCCGCCAGCGGCCACCCCATCGTGGACCCCATCAGCAACCACCCTCAGCCAACCCCACGCCTGCGCCGCGTGGCAGCCAACAAACCCCGGGGGACTCAAGTGCTACTTCTGCGGACAGACAAAACACCCCCGGCAGCGCTGCCCAGCGCGGAGCGCACTCTGCAAGGCCTGTGGCAAGAACGGACATTTCGCTGCAGGGTGCCAGGCCCGCTCAATCGCCACTATTGTCCCGGCACCCCCCACGTGCAGCCCGTGGGCACCGCCATCTTGCTCCACTCACAACACGTGCGTCCCGTGGGTGCGGCCATCTTGCTTGCCTCAGAACCAATGGGCACTGCCATCTTGCCTGCCCCAGGACACGTGTGGCCCTTGGGCTCCGCCATCTTGCCCACCTCAGGACCCCTGCCCGTCGGGCACCTCATCGGGCCGCTCATTGCCTGCAACCGCCGACGACCAGCCACGTCTCGCCTCGGTCACGATCGACCAGTCTCGACCACGCAACCTCGCGACCGCTTCGACAAAGGTGAAGGTCGACGGGCACGAGATATCCTGCCTTCTGGACTCCGGGAGCACTGAGAGCTTCATCCACCCCGATACGGTAAGGCACTGCTCCCTCGCGGTACACCCCACTAACCAAAGAATCTCCCTGGCCTCTGGATCCCACTCCGTGGCGATCCGGGGGTACTGCATCGCCACTCTCACCGTCCAGGGCGTAGAGTTTAGCGGCTTCTGGCTCTACGTCCTCCCCAAGCTCTGCGCTGCCTTGCTACTCGGCCTGGACTTCCAGTGCAACCTCCAGAGCTGAACCCTGAAATTTGGCGGGGCCCTACCACCCCTTACTGTTTGCGGCCTCGCGATCCTTAAGGTTAACCCGCCTTCCCTGTTTGCAAACCTCATCCCGGATTGCAAACCCGTCGCCACTAGGAGCAGACGGTACAGCGCCCAGGACAGGACCTTCATCAGGTCTGAGGTCCAGCAGCTGCTGTGGGAAGGTATCATCGAGGCCAGCAACAGCCCCTGGAGAGCCCAAGTGGTAGTGGTGAAAACCGTGGAGAAAAACAGGATGGTCGTTGACTATAGTCAGACCATCAATCGGTACACGCAGCTCAACGCGTACCCCCTCCTATGCATATCTGATATGGTCAGTCCGATTGCACAGTACCGGGTCTTCTCGACAGTGGACCTGAAATCTGCCTACCACCAGCTCCCCATCCATTTGAAGCAGACGGCCACCGTTACCATTTCCTTAGGGTTCCCTTTGGCGTCACCAACGGGGTCTCGGTCTTCCAACGGGAGATGGACCGAATCGGCAACATCACGATCTGCGGCCACGACCAGCAGGACCACGATGCTAACCTTTCCAAATTTCTCCACACCGCCACACTCCTCAACCTAACTTACAACAAGGAGAAATGTGTGTCCAGCACAAAACGATTAGCCATCCTCGGCTATGTGGTTCAGAACAGAGTCCTAGGGCCCGACCACAATCACATGCACCCCCTCATGGAACTTCCCCTCCCCCACTGCCCCAAGGCCCTCAAACGATGCCTGGGGTTCTTTTCGTATTACGTCCAGTGGGTCCCAAACTATGCGGGCAAGGCCCGCCCACTCATTCAATCCACAGTTTTCCCACTGACGGTCGAGGCTGACCAGGCCTTCAACCGTATCAAGGCCGACATCGCCAAGGCCGCGATGCACGCCATCGACGAGACGCTCCCCTTCTAAGTCGAGAGTGATGCATCAGACGTCGCTCTGGCCGCCACCCTCAACCAGGCAGGCAGGCCCGTGGCATTCTTTTCCCGCACCATCCATGCCTCCGAAATTCGGCACTCCTCCGTCGAAAAGGAGGCCCAAGCGATCGTTGAAGCTGTGCGGCATTGGAGGCATTACCTGGCCAGCAGGAGATTCACTCTCCTCACTGACCAACGGTCAGTAGCCTTCATGTTCAACAACACACAGCGGGGTAAGATCAAAAATGATAAAACCTTGAGGTGGAGGATCGAGCTCTCCACTTACAATTACGAAATTTTGTATCGCCCCGGTAAGCTCAACGAGCCCCCCGATGCCCTGTCCCGAGGTACATGTGCCAGCGCAGAAGTGGACCGACTCCGGACCCTGCACGACGATCCCTGTCACCCGAGAGTCACCCGCAATTAAGGCCTGCAATCTGCCCTACTCCATCGAGGAAGTCAGGGCTATCACCAGAGACTGCTAGGTCTGCGCGGATTGTAAACTGCACTTCTACCGGCCAGACTGTGCGCGCCTAGTGACGGCCTCCCGCCCCTTTGAACGCCTCAGCGTGGACTTCAAAGGGCCCCTCCCCTCCACCGACCGCAACACATACTTTCTTAATGTGGTCGACGAGTATTCCCGATTCCCCTTCGCCGTCCCATACCGATATGATGTCTGCCACCGTCATCAAAGCCCTCAACACTATCTTCGCCCTGTTCGGTTTCCCCGCCTACGTCCACAGCGACCAGGGATCCTCAATTATGAGTGAGGAGCTGCGCCAGTACCTGCTCAACAGGGGCATTGCCTCAAGCATAGATGACCAGCTACAATCCAAGGGGAAACGGCAGCTGGAGCGGGAGAATGGGATAGTCTGGAGGGCCGTCCAGCTGGCCCTACGGTCCAGAAATCTCCTGGCCTCCCGCTGGCAAGAGGTCCTCCCCGACGCACTTCACTCCATTTGGTCGCTCCTGTGCACCGCGACCAACGAAACCCCCATGGACGTCTCTTTGCCTTCCCCAGAAAGTCCACCTCCGGGGTTTCGCTCCCAACGTGGCTGGCAGCTCCAGGACCCGTTCTCCTCCGCAAGCACGTGTGGCTCCACAAGGAAGACCCGTTGGTTGAGAGAGTACAGCTACTCCATGCGAACCCGCAATACGCCTACGTAGCGTATCCCGACGGCCGCCCTCAGGGATCTGGCACCAGCTGGGTCCCCACACCCCCCCCCCTTGCCCCGGCGCCACCCTCCCCTCCCCCAGTGCACCCCACCACAGCCCCCGCTCCAGGACAATCCGTCCTCCCCTTGCTCCCACCGGGGGATGAAGAGGATTTCGACACGCTCCTGGAGTCACCGAAGACCATGCCGACGCCTGAGTCGCCACCAGCACTGCGCCGCTCTCAATGACAGATCAAGGCGCCCGATCGTCTAAATTTATAACCTTCTCTGTAATTTTAAAACCAATCTGTATGTATATAGTTTTCCACCACCCCCGCTGGACTCATTTCTAACAGGAGGTGAATGTGGTAGTCACCACTGTTGTATTATATTGTATATATGGGTATTACGGTAAGGCCCCTGTACTACAGGTACGGGGGTAGATCCTTGCCTGCTGGCTCCGCCCAGGAGGCGGAGTATAAATGTGTGTGCTCTCCGAACAGCAGCCATTTCGTAAGCTGCTGTAGGAGGCCACACATCTCTGTGTAATAAAGCCTCGATTACATTCTACTCTCGTCTCGTCGTAATTGATAGTGCATCACCCTCCAACACGCCAATGGCAGGCAGTAAGATCGGGAAAGACTGCTGGTCAGCCATGTTTACTTCAGGGTCATAGAGTCTCCTCCCTCGCGCTGGGTCGGAGAATCTCCGGCTTACCTATTCTGCGGCGCCGATTCTCGGGTGCCTGTTTGATCGCCGCCGCGCTGGTCGGGGGCCGTTGAAAGCGGCCCCCCGGCGATTCTCCGGGCCCCGCCCGGCCGAGTGGATGCCGAGTCCCGTCGGTGTGGGTTACTCAGGTCCCACACGGTGGGACCTGGAAGATGTGTCTGCGGGGGCCGTCCTGGGAAGGAGGCCTCAACGGTGGCCTGGTCCTCGATCGGGGCCTACCGATCGGTGGGCGGGCTGGTTCCGTGGGGGCCAATGTTCCTCTTTGCCGGGCCCCTGTAGGGCTCCGCTATATTGCCCGGGGGCCGGCGCGGAGACGGGAACCCACGCGAATGTGCAGAATCACGCCGGCCGTTCCGTGTGTGCGCGGAATCACGCCGCCCGTAGTGCACATGTGGGAACTCGCGCCGGCTGGAGCTGCGGGACCACTCCGGCGCCGACCTAGCCCCCTAGGAAGGGGAGCGTTCCTCATTATCGGGGACCGTTGACGCCGGAGTGGTTGGCGCCGCTTTTCACGCCGGCGTCAGAACTTGGCCGCGGGATTGGAGAATCCTGGCCATAGAGTCAAATAATCATAGAATCTACAGTGCAGAAGGAGGCCATTTGGCCCATCGAGGCTGCACCAGCCCTTGGAAGGAGCACCCTACCAATTCCCACTCCTCCACACTATCCCGTAACCCCACCTCACCTTTTTTGGACACTAAGGGCAATTTAGCATGGCCAATCCACCTAACCCTGCTCATCTTTGGACTGTGGGAAGAAACCGGAGCACCCGGAGGAAACCCACGCACACACGGGGAGAACATGTGGACTCCGCACAGACAATGACCCAAGCCGTGAATTGCACTTCGGACTCTGGTGCTGTGAAGCCATAGTGCTAACCACTATGGTACCGTGCTGTCCAAGAGTGAAACAAGAGGTTGTCCAACAAGGACCACATTGAATATGGCAGTCTGCTATTCAATCAGGTGAACCCGCAGTACTGCACAGGTTATTGTTTGCTCCATTTCCCCCCAGCCAGTACAAGCCCTTTGCCACATTCTCAAATGTTGTATTAACTGTGATGCTGAGCTATCCAAATATCTTTGTAGGCTCATCTGGTGAAGTCTGATTTCTTGGGCGCAACTGTCCGGCCAATTCTACTTGAACTTCCCAGTTTTGCTCAGTTAATCACCAAGTGCTCCCTCCTGCCAGCCAGTCACCTGATGAACCCTCCCCTGGATGCATTTGTGCTGGTGAAACAAGAATGAGTATTGCAGGGAGCCATGAGTTTCTGGGCCAAAGGTTCACATTGACCACTGGTATTTTCTTCACCTGTTAACCCATCAGATCATAACAGGTACAGCGGTAATATTGCTGTCAATTAAGACACCACTTGAGAAACAACTTTCATGGCAAGTTATGTGTGAGAGTAAGATGTTTTGTGGCACTCCTGTTTCTCAAACAAAAGTTCATGAGTTCAGGTCCTACTCCAGAGACTTAAGCACAAAAATCTAGATTAACCTTCAAGTATACCACTGAGGGAATGATGCATTGATGGAGGCAGTGGATGTGATTTATCGGCCTCATCACGCCTGATTTGGTGACACGGCGTAGCCGTTGAATCTTGTGAAGGATCGCTCGTGAGATTCGCGATACTCGAATCGCCTCCCAAGATTTGACGGAATTTCGTGACACATCGCGATCTGGATCTCGCCCTCGCTGGGCAAGATCCAGATTAGCACATTTAAGTGAGTCTTTAGGCTCACTTAAACATGCTTGTGCCAGATCTGCTGGTGCCTGGGACCTAACGGCTGCATTTGGGAGACCTCGCCTGGGCACCATGCAGCACTGGTCCACACAAATATGGAGTAGTTGTAACAGCACCTGGAGAGGGGGAGGGGGGGGGTGTTCACCCAGACCATTAGGAACTGCTGGGTGGTCGGGCTCTGGGTGTGCTGGTCCCCTGGCACCGGGGCACCTTGGCACTGTCAGCCTGGCACTTTGGCACTGCCAGGCTGGCACTTTGGCACTGCCACATGAGCAGACTGGAAGTTTCCATGTGGCACTGCCAGGCTGACAGGGGCATTGCCATGGTGCCAGGCTGGCAGTGTCAAGGTATCCAGATGCTCATGCCAGGGGTTGGGCCCGGGGAGCCTTGCCCATAAGAACTGGGGTGATGGAGGGCTTGAGGACTCTGTAAGAGGTATGTTGAGTGCAGTGGCGGGGTCCGGAGGTTGTAGTGGTGTAGCTGAGGGGGTTGAAAGATTGTGTCACCCCGATCTGCGAGTACTCTTCCTGGAAAAACGTGGAGGCCTGGAAATGATGTAAATGCAACCTTGACGGGGTGTTTCCTGCTGAGGCCAAACAAAAACAGCATAGTGCCATTGTATAGCATGGTCTTTATTGGTGCCCTGCTCAATGCGCCTGAAATGAGACTCTGTTTTTGTACCATTGAATCACGCACATGAAGCCGATCCCATGGGGAGTAATTTCTGGTGTCCTGAATAATATTTATCCCACAATCAACAACAGATTACCTGGCCATTATCACATTGCTGTTTCTGGGAACTCGAGGTGCACCTATTGGCTGTTGTTTTTCCTATGTGACAATAGTGACTACACCGGAAATAGAAAATATTCTGTATTGGGTGTAAAGTTCTTTGGGATGCTGTGAGTTATGAAATGTGCTATAGAATTACAAGCCTTCTTTTCCATATTATTTTCCTGTGTTTCAATGAATGAGTCAATGAGTGAGCAGAGCTTCCAATTCTTTTCCCGTGCCTAATAGTGCATGTAGGCAGACATTTGTGTTTCCATAGCTAGTACTTTCCAGAACAGGTCGCTAGTCTGTCGCCAGGTGCTTATAGCTTGTTTTGTCACTTGGATAGACAGATGGTTCATGATGCAGAGAAAGGCCAGCAGCGCAGGTTCAATTCCTGTACCTGCTGAGGTTATTTACGAAGGCCCCACCTTCTCAATCTTGCCCCTCGCCTGAGGTGTGGTGATCCTCAGATTAAATCGCCACCAGCCATCTCTCTCCCTCAAAGGGTAAAGCAGCCTCTGGTCATCTGGGACTATGGCGATTTTACATTATAGCTTGAGGGGCACCATTCCACATCAAGCATGGCTGACCAGGAGTCTCTCCTGCTCTTACTGCCAGGCATTGGTGAGTTTGGAAAGATTTGCAGATTGAGACTCAACCTGTTTTATAGCGTTAGGAATGGACCTTCCTTGGCCATCAAACGCTGGTGTGGGACTCGAATCCGGAGCTTTTGGCTCAGAGGCTGGGGCACTACCATTGCGCCACAAGACCCCCTAGTGAACAGAGGAAGGAAGAATAATTATAAAGGGCCTCCCACTGTGTCGTGGCATTAGCTAGCTTTTTATTTCAAACATAAAAAAGTTGCAGAGAGGGGACCTCCATTTGGAAGAGTCATGCCTGCCATGGCATCCTGCTGCTGATTTTAAGCTGCAAGAACTCTCATTGGCCCTTCAGTTTTGAGCCCATCTGCCATCCTTAATTGGACAGCGAGCCTACCTCCTGGCTCCAGAGAAAATCACACATGCTGACTGTTTTCCAGAGTGCGGGATTCTGACTCCTATTTGTTCTTGACACCGGGGGTCAGAAGCCTGCGGGAAAAATTCTGTCCTTTTTCTTAATCCTTAGTTGCAAATTCTGTTCATCAACCACCCAAGGGCAACAAACAAATGATGTTTAGTTTTAATAACAGTGCTGTCAGCTTTGCTTATCATGGAAAAACGTGTTCAAACAAATGTGCCTCTATAAGGGGTGTGATCTGTACTGGGAAATATACCTCTCACACATGGCATCTGTTCTTACAAAATCGGTAGGAGTAATCATCACACAATTCGTGAGGATAAAAGGTCTGTTTTCACATAGAGGATACCCTCCATATTGTTGCGTGGCACTACCACTGTACTAAATGGGATAGATTCCAAACAGTTCTAGCAACTCAAGACTCGGCATCCATGAGGTGCTATGGGCCATCAGCGGCAGCAGAATTTTATTCAATCACAATATGTAATCGCACAGTCCAACATATGCTCACTCTACCATCACCATCCAGCCGGGAAATAAACCCTGGTTCAATGAAGAGTGTAGGAGTTCATACAGGGAGCGCTACCAGTCATACCTAAAAATGAGGTGTCAATCTGATGAAACTACAACACGAGGACTACTTGCATATCAACTAGCAGAAACAGCAAGTAACAGACAGAGCTAAGCAATCCCCCACCAACAGATCAGACCTAAGCTCCACAGTCCTAACACACCTAGCTGTTCATGGTGGTGGACATTTAAACAATGAAATGAAAAATGAAAATCGCTTATTGTCACAAGTAGGCTTCAAATGAAGTTACTGTGAAAAGCCTCTAGTCGCCACATTCCGGCGCCTGTTCGGGGAGGCTGGTACGGGAATTGAACCGTGCTGCTGAGCTGCCTTGATCTGCTTTAAAAGCCAGCAATTTAGCCCAGTGTGCTAAACCAGCCCTTCTCCAGCCCCAATGAACAGGAGGAGAATGAAATATCCCCATCCTCAATGATAGGAAAGCCCAGCTAATCAATGCAAAAAAACAAGTCTAAAGTATTGGCAACTGTCTTCAGCCAGAAGTGTTGAGTGGATGATCCATATCAACCTCCCCCTGAGGTTTGAGGTCTGCAGCATCACAATGTCAATCTTCAACCAATTTGATTCACTCCACGTAATACCCAAAAAACAACTGAAGGCGCAGACATTGTGAAATATGAGTCCCAGCAACAATTTTGGCAAAAGTGCTGAACACTTGTGCTCCAGTACCCCTAGCCTAGCTGTTTTAGTACAATTACAACACTGGCACCTACCCGGCAATGTGGGAAATTGCCTTGTCACAAAAAGCAGGAGAAATCCAATCCTGACAATTACTCCCAAATTAGTCTACACTCAATCATCAGAGTGATGGAAGTCGTAGGAAGGGGTTTTTCTACTGTTTGGGTCATTCCTCATACAAAGGAAGATGGTTTCAGTGTTAGAGATGAGTCATCTCTGTCCCACGACATCACTGCAGGCATACCTCAGGTTAACATTCTAGGCCTAATCATCTTGAGCTTTATAAATGATCTTCCCTCCATCACAAGGTCAGAACTGAGGATATTCGTCGATGATTGCACAACATTTAGTATCATTGTGACTCCTTGGATAGTAAAGCATCCTTGTTCTTATGCAGCAAGACCTGGACAATGTTAAGGCTTGGGCTGATAAGTGATAATTAACACTCATGCCACACAAGTGTCAAGCCATGACCATGTCCAACAAGAGAAAATCCACTGATAGGAGTCATACTCGGCACAAAATAAGGTGGTTGTATTTGTTGGAGGTCAGTCATCTCATTCTCAGGAAATCACTGCAGGAGGTCCCCAGGAAAGTCCCCTCAGCTCAACCATCTTCAGCTGCTTCATCAATGACCTCCCTTCCATCATTCGGGCAGCACAGTAGCATGGTGGTTAGCACAATTGCTTCACAGCTCCAGGGTCCCAGGTTCGATTCCCGGCTTGGGCCACTGTCTGTGACGGAGTCTGCACGTTCTCCCCGTGTGTGCGTGGGTTTCCTCCGGGTGCTCCGGTTTCCTCCCACAGTCCAAAGATGTGCAGGTTAGGTGGATTGGCCGTGATAAATTGCCCTTAGTGTCTAAAATTGCCCTTAGTGTTGGGTGGGGTTACTGGGTTATGGGGATAGGATGGAGGTGTGGGCTTGGGTAGAGTGCTCTTTCAAAGAGCCGGTGCCGACTCAATGGGCCGAATGGCCTCCTTCGGCACTGTAAATTCTATGATTCTATAAAGTCAGAAGTGGGGATGTTTGCTGATAAGTGCACAATGTTCAGCACCATTCAGGTTTGTCAGATACTGAAGCAGTCCATATCTAAATGCAGATCGACCTAGACAACATTGAGGCTTGTGCTGGTAATTGGCGATCAAGTGAGACCCGCCATTCAAAAAATTCAGGACATTGTTTTTAGAAGGTTCGCCATCCCCAAAGTTGAACTGTTTGGCCTGCAGTTATTGAGCTTCTCTTTACACCCTTTTATGAACACGGATGCAATATTTGCAATTCACTGGTCTTCCAGCGCCACCCCTGAGGCTAAGGAAGACTGGAAAATTATTGTCAATGCCTCTGCAATTTCCGCCCTTTATTCCCTCAGTAGCTTTGGATGCATCTCATCTGTTCTTGGATCTTTATCAACATGAACTATACACAGCTTATCTAATACTGCCTAATTATCAATTTTAAATACTTCTAGTGTACTAATTACCTTACTTTGACTGTGGCCTGTGTAGTATCTTCTTCCTTGGTGAAGACAGATGCAAAGTATTCATTTCATACCTCAGCTATTCCTTTAGCCTCCATGTGGAAATCCCTTTTTTGATCTTTAATCAGCTCCAACCCTCCTTTTGCCATACTTTTACTATTTAAACACCCATAGAATATTTTGGGATTTCCTTTTATGTTAGCTGCGAGTCTCTTTTTATTATCCCTACTTGCTTCTCTTATTTTTCACTTCATCTTTGAACCTTCTATATTCAGCCTGGTTCTCCATTGTCCAATTGACATCTGTCATGAGTGTAGTTTTTATTATTTTCTTTAATCTCTGTGTCTTTCATCATTCGGTTAGTTCTAAATTTGTTTGCTTTGCCTTTCCCCTTCGAGGGAATATACCTTGACTGCCCTAACTGTCCCTTCTTTGAAGGTAGCCCATTGTTCAGCTTCCTGCCAACCGCTTATTCCAATTTATTTGACCCAGATCCATTCTTACTTCAGGATAGTGTCTTACACATGGCCATCCTCAGCTGCTTCATCAATGACCTTCCTTCCATCACAAGGTCAGAAGTGAGAAGTTTCGCTGATGATGGTGCTGATGTTCAGCACCATTCGCAACTCCTCAGAAACTGAACCAGTCCATGTACATATGCAGCAAGACCTGGACAATATCCAGGCTTGACTGACAAGTGGCAAGTAACATTCCTGCCACACAAGTGCCAGGCAATGACCATCTCCACCAAGAGAGAATCTAACCTTTGACATTCAACGGCATTATCACCACTGATTCCCCCACGATCAACGTCCAGTGGGTTATGATTGACCAGAAACTAAACTGAAAATAGCCTTATACAGTAGCTGCAAGAGCAGGTCAAGGGTTAGGAATCCTGTGGCGAGTAATTCATCTCCTGACTCCACAAAGCCTATCCACCATCGGCAAGACACAAGCCAGGATTGTGACAGAATACTCTCAGTTGCCTGGATGAGTGCAGATCCAACAACATGCAAGAAGCTTGACACCATCCAGAACAAAGCAGTCAGCTTGATTGACACCCCATCCATAAACATTCACTCCCTCCACAACTACCATAAAGTTGTAGCAGTGTGTGCCATATTCAAGATGCACTGCATAAACTCATCAAGTCTCCTTAGACAGCACCTTCCTAACCCACAACCTCTACCATCTGGAAGGACAAGGGCAGTAGACACATTGGAACACCACTATCTGGACGTTCCCCTCCAAGCCACTCACCATCTTGACATGGAAATATATTGCCGTTCCTTCAATGTTGCTGTGTCAAAATCCTGGAACTCCTTCCCTAACAGCACTGCACCACCTAGACTGTAGCGGTTTAAGAAGTTAGCTCACCAACTTTCTCAGGTTCATTATTCTTACTCTAGATTGTTCTTTGTCCTTTTCCATAACCAACCTAAACTTTATGATTTAATGATCACTGTCCCTTAAATGTACACCTGATATTTGAGCCACTCACCCATCTTATTCCCAAGCGTTAGGTTCAACAGTGCCTACCCGATCTTGAACTCGAAATATACTGATGTAGAAACATTTCCTGAACACACTGTAGAAACTATTGCCCCTTTCGTTCCTTTATACTACTACTATCCCAGTCTATTTTTGGATAGTTAAATTACATGATTACAATGGCTCTATGATTCTTTCACTTTACTCTAATTTCCTTCCACTGGTTGGTGACCTGTATACGACACAGATCAATGTAATTGAGCCTTTTTTATTCCTATTTGGCTCTAGCCAAATAGATTTGGTGCCTGGCACAACAGGTGAATCGCGTAAGAGCCCCAAATTGGTATCCATGCCGGGCCGAACACGAGTTACCCTACCCAGCGCGATCTGGATCTCGCCCCAACTGGCGAGATCCAGACTTGCATAGTTAAATCAGCCTAATGACTTATTTAAATATCTGGACTCCATTTGCATCTGGCGCCCTGGAGTATTATAATCTTACAAGTTGGCTTACATTAACACTGCAATTAAGTTACTGTGAAAAGCCCCTCGTCGCCACATTCCACCACCTGTTCGGGTACACGGAGGGAGAATTCAGAATGTCCAATTCACCTAACAGCACGTCTTTTGGGACTTGTGGGAGGAAACCAGAGCACCTGGAGGAAACCCACGCAGACACGGGGAGAACGTGCAGACTGCGCACGGACAGTGACCCAAGCCAGGAATCGAACCTGGGACCCTGGCGCTGCGAACCAACAGTGCTAACCACTGTGCTACCATGCGGCGTGATTGCTACTGTGCCGCCCGAGTCAACAGCCGCGCCTGCGGACTTCGTCAGGATCCGTTGCTTTCCTAGGTTTCACTTTCAAGAAGGCCAATCTGACTTTGGAGGCTGTGACGGTAGGTATGGGTGTGTCTGAGGATGCTGGAGCAGTTGACAGTGGTTTCCTGCTTGAAACGAGCACAGAATGCATTGAGTTCATCGGGATGGGGTGCTCCGTTCAGAGATTGTTTCACTAGCTCCATGAGACTCTATTTGTTTTATTGCGCTTTTGTTTTAGTGCACTAGCACTCAATCTCCAGTATCTCACTCAATTTAATTTAAACATGGGGCTCAGCTGGGCATGGATAAAAGCAACTTTCATTGATCACAGGTCAGGCAACATGAAAATTATTCAAATAAAAAGACTATGTGTAAACAGACATTTTATGAGCAAAACAAATGCAACATATTTTCATTATGATTCTTCCATAAATTCCTGAACAAAATTAATCAAATTATCATGATTTATTCAGTAAAATCATGTTGCTGGCAAGAAACCACCATTGTCAGGAGCAAATACTCGGAATATTAGCACACACTCATATTTCCATCCCTTGTGAGAATGGCCTGGGGCAAGGTGGTGCAAAACATCAGGGCCTGTGCTCGAGGGGGGCTCAGGCTCAAGTAAATATACTAACGTAAGAACAAGGAGCAGGAGTAGGCCATTCAGCCCTCGAGCCTGCTCCGCCATTTAATAAGAACATGGCAGATCTGACAGTAACCTCAAATCTGCATCCTGCCTGCCCCCAATAACCTATCACCCCCTTGCTTACCACAAATCCGTCCACCTCTGCCTTAAACATATACAAAGTCCCTGCTCCCATCACCCTTTCAGGAGGAGAGTTTTAAAGACTCATGACCCTCTGGGTGAAAACATCTAGTCTGATTCTAATGTGCAGTTTGCCGAAGCATTGGAATCTATCCCTTGGTCTCGGAGATCATGGGCTGGATTCTCCGGTTGCCGATGCCGAAATCGTGTTCGGCAATCGTCTGGAGAATCCCTGTTTCCGACCAAATAGAGGGCGGTGCCACTTTTGTGATGCTCCGCCCCTTCCAAAGCGGCCTGCTCGGAGAGTACGCCATGCGCTGTATCGACGGCCTCAGGAAATTGCCTGGGGCCCACCCCCCCAATGCTCCGCCCCCGACCGGCCGAGTTCCCGATGCCGTGAGTCTCTCATGCTATTTCTTTTTCAGGAACTCGGCATGGCGGCTACGGACTCAGTCCAGCGCCGCCACAGTCAGTGGAGGGCGATCAGCGGGCAGGGGGACTTTGCGAGGGGCTGGGGGCACTGGGGGGGGGGGTGGTCCGGGGCGCGCAAGCCGGCCAAAGGGGGACACTATTTTGCAGGCCGGGTCCGCGAGTGGCCGGAACCATGTTGCACAACGCGGTTCATGCAGGCAATTCTCCGGCAATTCTCAGGGACATATCGGCAGCTACAGCCGGGTGCTCTACGTTGCTTTGCTGCTAGTCCCCAGACAAACGGAGGATCGGTGGCCGTTTTATGCCATTTCTTCTGGCGTAAAATGCTGCCGTTCCCACGCCGGCATGGGGACATAGCCTCAAAATCGGAGAATGCAGCCCCCTGGGCGAACGCCATTCAGTACTGGTCTCCAGAAATGGGACCAGACAGAATGGCACTCCTGGGGGTCTTCCAGGGGATAGGAGGCCCCCAGTTGCTTGCCCTCTGGGCAGCCACCCATGCACCCTGGCAGTGCCACCTGGGAGCCAGCATGGAACTGCCAATGTGCCCAGGTGGCACTGCCAGCTGGCAGGGGCACTGCCAGGGTACCAGGTTGGCATTGCCAAGGTGCCAAGCTGGCATTTTCTGTGTGGCGGCAATTGGGCCGTGGGTGCCCTGTACGGGTGTGAAGGGTTTGGAGGTCCTGGTACGCCCTCATAGTGAGTTGCAGGGTTGGGGGTCATGTCAGGGACTCCGGACATCTGGACAATGGCGACCCGATTTCTCGCTACACTGAGAAGTTCCTCAGTGCAGAAAACGGGGCTATATGCTGTCTTGGCTGTGCATTTCCGGCTGAGGTCCCATATCTAACCCAAGTGACGTTTGATTGCATTGTGTTTCTCGGCACTGCAAGCGGCGGAAGCATATGGCTAAATGCGCTCGCTATGGGACTTTGTTCCGATTTAGTTAAATTGCGCCCACCCTTTCATACCTCATACATCCATATTATCAAGGCCCCTCATGATATATATTTCAATCAATGTACCTCTTATTCTTCGAAACTCCAGCAGATACAAGCCTATCCTGTCCAACCTTTCCTTATACGACAACCCACCCATTCCAGGTATTAGTCTAGTAAACCTTCGGGGCTGCTTCCAATGCATTTACATCCTTCCTTAAATAAGAAGACCAATACTGTACACAATACTCCAGATGTGGGACTGGTTTCTCCACTTTGTGCCGCCGGGAGGGCGATTCGTGTTCGGGCGGAGAATCCAATGCGGGCAAAAAACAGGATTGGCGCCTGTTCCGATGCTCCAGACTCCCGGGTCAAGATCGAGATTCACGCCCAGCATCAGCGGGGGGATGCAAATGGGTCATTCAAATCCATTTGCACCCTATTAATGGGCCAGGCACCATATTCTCCGGGACCTCGTGATTTGCCGGTCGTCTGGGCCGGGAATCACATGAGCGAGAATTGGTGCAGGTCTTGACAAATGTGGCCCTGGCACGGTGGACCTTGTGGTGGGCAAGGGGTAACTCTTTAAGGAGCTGCCCCCAAAGTCCATCAAGGGGCCACCGCATCCCCCCCCCCCAAAAAATGCAAGACCTGCCCACCCCACCACCACCTGACCCCCCCACCACACCCTCCATTAGAGACCCCCCAATTAGAGGGACCCCAGCTATGAAACTAACAGAAAGCACTCATCTCCCCAGAAGCTGTCAATCAAAGCTAGATGTTTATAAACATTGCAGTTAGTTTCACAGCTGGGTACTTCAAAGCCACTCAAGCGTGAATGACAACCGGCGAATCACGAGGTCCCGGAGATTATGGTGCCTGGCCCATTAATAGGGTGCACATGGATTTGAATGACCCATTTGCATCCTCCCGCTGGTGCTGGGCGTGAATCTTGATAATGAAATAATAGACAGCTGGGTGTGTGTGGAAGCTGTCAATCACAGCCGAGTGAAACAAATTCCTTGAGAAATGAATGAAAGACCTGCAGACCAAACATCTGAGGGGGTTTCAACCCAGCTGACTGATTTTCTGTTTTCAGGAACTGACAGATACAGCTCCCCCTGCCTGTGCTAGCGGGTGTATTGCACAGGTGTGTTTTAAAGGAGTGATTCTTTTCACAGTCTGGACTGCTCTCCAGCTTCCAGGCAGGGGTCTCTCTTATGGGGGGCTTCCAGGCAGGGGTCACTCTAATTAGGGGGTCTCTGGTGGGAGGAGGTGGGGGGGAGAGGGGGGAGGGGGGAGTGACGGTTCACCCTTGTACTATTGGGGTGTAGGGGTGATCCGGCAACCGGCAATCGCTATTGGTACGTCCACTTTAAAATGCTGGCCCGATAACGGGATTCCCCAAGGAATCCTTTGCAATCCTCGCCATGCATAATTTGCATGGCAAAAGATTGGGACTTGCTTCCTGATATGCGCTCCCAGCATGAACGTAAATCAGGTGCAATTCAGCTCCGGCTGAACATAGTTTCACCAGTGCCTGGTACAGCTGAAGCATAAACTCCCTATTTTTGTATTCAATTCTGCTCACAATAAATGGTACCATTCTATTAACTTTCCTAATTACTTGCTGTGCATGCGGACTAACATTTGTGATTCATGCAGGAGGACACGTAGATCCCTCTTCATCTCAGAGTTCACAATCTCTCATCATTTAGATAATCCACTTTTTTATAGAATCCTAGAATTTACAGTGCAGAAAGAGGCCATTCGGCCCATCAAGTCTGCACCGGCCCTTGGAAAGAGCACCCTACCTAAGCCTATCTAGGAGTACAGGTTCACACCTCCACCCTTTCCCCTCACCTCCACGCTATCCCTGTAAACCCACCTAAACGTTTTTTTGGACACTAAGGGCAATTTAGCATAGCCAAACCAGCACATCTTTGGACTGTGGGAGGAAACCGGAGCACCCGGAGGAAACCCACGCAGACAAGGGGAGAACGTGCAGACTCCGCACAGACAGTGAACCGCTGGGAAGCGAACCTGGGACCCGGAGCTGTGAAGGAACTGTGCTAATCACTGTGCTATCGTGCGGTTCTGAGAGACAGGATCGACAGGCATTTAGAGAGGCAAGGTCTGATTGAGGACAGTCAGCATGGCTTTGTGAGGGAAAAACATGTCTCACAAATTTGATTGAGATTTTTGAAGGGGTAACCAAGAAGGTAGATGAGGGAAGTGCTTTCGACGTTGTCTACATGGACTTTAGCAAGGCCTTTGACAAGGTACCGCATGATAGGTTGTTGCATAAGGTTAAATCTCACGGGATCCAGGGTGAGGTAGTGAATTGGATACAAAATTGGCTTGACGGCAGAAGACAAAGGGTGGTTGTAGAGGATGGTTTTTCAAACTGGCGGCCTGTGACCAGCAATGTGCCTCAGGGATCAGTGCTGGGTCCACTGTTATTTGTTACTTACATTAACAGTTTGGATGAGAATTTAGGAGGCATGGTTGGTAAGTTTGCAGATAACACCAAGATTAGTGGCATAGTGGAGAGTGAAGAAGATTATCTAAAATTGCAACAGGATCTTTATCAATTGGGCCAGTGGGCTGATGAATGGCAGATGGAGTTTAATTTATCAAATGTGAGGTGATGCATTTTGTTAGATCGAAATGGGGCAGGACCTACTCAGTTAATGGTAGGGTGTTGGGGAGAGTTACAGTACAAAGAGATTCAAGAGTACAGGTTCATAGCTCCTTGAAAGTGGAGTCACAGGTGGACAGGGTGGTGAAGACGGTATTCGGCATGCTAGGTTTCATTAGTCAGAGCATCGAATACAGGAGTTGGGACGTCTTGTTGAAGTTGTACAATACATTAATAAGGCCGCACTTGGAATACTGTGTACACTTCTGGTCACCCTATTATAGAAAGGATATTATTAAACTAGAAAGGGAGCAGAAACGATTTACCAGGATGCTACCAGATGGCTTGAGTTATAAGGAGAGACTGGATAGACTGGAATTTTTTTCCCTGGAGCGTAGGAGGCTCAGGGGTGATCTTATAGAGGTCTATAAAATAATGAGGAGCATAGATAAGGTAGATAGTTAACATATTATCCCAAAGGTAGGGGAGTCTAAAACTAGAGGGCATAAGTTTACGGTAAGAGGGGAGAGATACAAAAAGGTCCAGAGGGGCAATTGTTTCACACAGAAGGTGGTGAGCGTCTGGAACAAGCTGGCAGAGGCAGTGGTAGAGGCGGGTACAATTGTGTCTTTTAAAAAGCATTTGGACAGTTATATGGGAAAGATAGGTATAGAGGGTTATGGGCCAAATGCAGGTAATTGGGACTAGCTTAGTGGTTAAAAACTAGGCGGCATGGACAAGTTGGGCTGAAGGGCCTGTTTTCATACTGTAAACCTCTATGACTATGACTCCTGCCAAAATGGACAATTTCACATTTTCCCACATTGTACCCACCTGCTCATTCACTTAACCTATCCATATCTCTTTCTAGGATCATTATGTCATCTTCACAACTACTTTCCAACCTATCTTTGTGTAAGTAAATTCCCTTCAATCCCTTCATCCAAGTTATTTGAATACATTGTACAAAGCTGAGGTCCCTGCACTGATCTCTGCAGTACTGCAGGGATCAGTTACATCTTGCCAATCTGAAAAAGACTCATTTATGTCTACTCTCTGCTTCATGTTAGCCACCCAATCTTCTATCCATGTTATCACCTATAACATGAACTTTTATTTTGTACAATAAGCTTTTATGCGGCACTTTATCAAAAGCATTCTGGAAATCTAAGTACAGTACATTCATTGCTTCCCCTTTATCATCTTAGTTCCTCAAATAACTCCAATAAGTTGGTTAAACATGATTTCACTTTCACAAAAGCATATTGACTCTGCCTGATTACCTTGAGACTTAAAATCCCCTGCTTTAATTTATTTAACAGTAGTCTCTAACATTTTCCCTGTGACACATGTTAAGTTATCTGGCCGGGAGTTTCCCACTTTCTGTCCCTCTCCCTCTATGAATAATGGAGTTACATTTGCGACCTTGCAATCTAATGGCACCGTCCCCAAATCTAGGGAGTTTTGGAAAAGTAAAACCAATGCATCAACTATCTCACTGAGCAGTTCTTTTAAGATCCGAGGATGAAGTCTGTCGGGACCTGGACACTGGCCAGCTTGCAGATCCACCAATTTCCTAATTGTCACTTCTCTGGTGACTATAATTTTCCTGAGTTCCTCCCTCCATTTAATTTCCTGATTTATAACTGCTTCTGGGATGTTAACTTGTCTTCTCTCTAGTGAAGACTGATGCAAAATACCTGTTCAATACATCTGTCATCTCTTTTTTTCCATTATCCATGCTCCAGATTCACTTTCTTTTGGACAAACGTTCACTTTATTAACTTTTCTTTTTCAAATATTTATAAAAACTATTACTATCTGTTTTTATATTTCTGGCTAACTTTCTCTCCTACTCTAATTTTTCCATCCTTATTAATATTTTTGTCACTCTATGTTGTTCGTCATATTTTGTCCAGCCTTCTGACCTGCCACCTATTTTTACACAATTATATGATCTTTAACCTTTCCAGTTAACCATGGATATTGGGTATGTCCCTTGGAATTTTTCTTACTCGTTGGAATGTATCTATTCTGTGCATTCAGAAGTATCCTCTCAAATGTTTTCCACTTCATCTCCATCGACATTATGTGCTATCCCTAGAGTGCATGTCCATGGCACTGTCCCCTGACAAATGGGGCAGTGCCAACTTGTTCCAGGGAGCAGTGCTCACCTGTGCCCAGGCACAGGCTGATTTAGCTCAGTGGGCTAGACAGCTGATTTGTAATGCAGAACAAGGCCTGCAGCGCGGGTTCAGTTCCCCTCCCAGCTGAGAATTCTGCATTCTCCCTCTGTGTACCCGAACAGACGCCGGAATGTGGCGACTAGGGGCTTTTCACAGTAACTTCATTGCAGTGTTAATGTAAGCCTACTTATGACAATAAAAAGATTATTTCTTTATTTATTATTTTTATTATCTATTTATTATTTATTTTATTTATTTTTATTATTTTTTAATTTTATTTTATTATTTATTTATTTATATGTATGTCCCTTTACCCCCGGGGCCTATACTTACCTTGGTGACCTAACACAATCCCCTTGACTGAGTCACGTTGTTCTGAAGCTGTTGTAAAGTCGGCGAGATATGAATAGTCAGTGAGGGGGGAATCATGAGGTGGGGAAGCCCATTAATAATATTAACATTTTTAAAACTCCATTTAAATGAGGATCCTGCCCTTTGTGGGCGGGAACTCGTTATGTCGCCGGCGAGGGGCAGGAAAATCGGGAACCAAGACCTCGCTGGTGAGAATCTTTTATCCCGACTGTTGCGAGAAGTTATGCCTGCATCGCTGTTTATGCTTGTGGCGAATGTGGGTGCAAAATCGCCCCTGTAGTTTGTTGGATTTAAGCCAATACGATTGGATTCAACAAGTGCAGTTTCCAGTTCAAATAACCATTGAATCAGCTACATGTAAACTGGCTTCACTTAATTGAAGAGGAGCATTAAATTGGGGATGGGATGGGATGGGGGTAAGAGGCCCAGAAACAGGAAAAGCACCAGGGCCTATTTTCTCTCCCTGGTCCTTCTTGTGAATACCACATGACCAAACTCTCGTTATGAGTTTCTGATAGGTATGGCTCACCACTGGGTGTATACTTTTGGAAAATTGTACCTTTCAGAGGTAGAAATCAATTCAGGCATTACCTCCAATTGCTGAATGAACAAATTAGGAAATGGTTTTTTTTGCCACCAAACATACAAAATGTAAAATAATTAACCTAAATGCGTTGTTTCTTATTTATCTGTGCAGGGGTATTTATTTTTACGAAGTGCAGCCCTCCTGTAAATTTGGTAAGAGATTAGTTGAGCCCTTTTCCATTTCTTCAGCAATTTCTTCTGGATCCCCCATAGTTGCAAGCACAGGAGAAAGAGGTAGCAAACTGGAATGTCTCCTTCCACCTCATTGATAAGAATGGTGCAGAGACCCAGGGAAACTGGCCACTGCCGACTTCCTCCTGACCTTTGTCCCGAGGAAATGGAATTATCATGGAGTGAAGTTCAGGAAAAATATTCCCCATATATTTTCCATGTTACTCTTTAGAAAGAACCGTGAATGTTTCTATCTGAACACATTGTTTGCCTGACCTGATCCAACTTAATAATACCATCAAGTAATAGATTTTTACAGCTAGCATCCTTAATTAGCATTATTTTTATCCACTTTGATCTTGGGTTACTATATTTTATATGTTATGTAAGCTTTTCTTTACTTGCAGCAATATCAAGTATTGTACATATCCATATGCACTCATTGTATTCTGTGGGAAAGCACATATTTGGAGGATTATAAAATGTACATACAGTATTGTATAAAATCCCTGATAAAAAATTTCATAACAAATCAGCAACCTGATATGACTGTTAACTAGAGTAAATAGTGACAATGAAATGTTCTTTGAACATATGTACTTTAATATGGGACGTCAAATGTTCACTGTAGCTGAAAACAAAACTGAATCAATGGGCACTCTGACATTCAGTGAATGGAAGTCTAATAATTTCTCTGGTCTTATTAATAAAAATCTGCAGCTTTATGTGAAAAGTCCATAAACAGAACGTTAGTCTGGGCAAGGTAAAAAAATAGTTAATCAAACTATGTCACCAACTGTATCCATGGCAGTTCTTTAGTGAAATCCAACATTTATAAAAACCTTTGTTCCAAGTGAAATAAAATTCAACTGTATTCTGATGATCATTGTTTCACCCTTTGCTTCTCGTTCTGTACCTGATTTGATTGTAATTCACCATCCCACCCCTCCAAAGATGTAAACAAGTACCCATATAAAGTAGCATTAAAATTTGTCATTATGGTGAAAGTATTTACAGTTTTGGCATCTAATAGGGCAAGTTCATTAACATTAAATCTGTTCTGAGTATTGCAAAAATATTCAATTTGTGAGGTTTTTATTATTGAACAGAGCTTGTCATTGCTGTTACATATTTAACCCATATTCAAAGTTATACCATTTTGGCATTCTGTGATTGCCATGACTATGACTTATTTGTAGTTAATTTGGCTTTTGGAGGTCTGCAAATATTATTTAATGCTTGTAACTAGTTTTAATAGCTTTATTCCAATTGCTTCATTGGAGCCTAAAACATTGAGCTCCAAATATAAGTTCTAAATCCTTATCGCTTTAAACAGTTATAGTTAAACATTCACGTGTATTGACTTCTTTGTGAAGAAGGATGTTAAATCAACTGGATGACCTTTAATTTCTGTGTCAAAATCCTCTGTTGGATGAAATACACAGTGATTTCCTGCATCATGTGTCCTGATTAATGGCTAGTACAAACATATCATGCTCTAATTTATTCAACATGTGATTAAATATGAGAATTGAATGTTATTCACAGGATAGTAATCATCAGAAACTGGCAATGAGGTTCACTTCACATACCAGTTACTAAACTGATAATTTTTCATTGTTACAAGGTCACTTGATTTAGAAAAACTGAAATAACTGATTTATTATCTGACAAATGGATATTGGATAACCGAGCATGATAAAAACAGCAATATATCAAGACATGGTTTATCAATATTACATGAATACTGACAATTTACTGCCTTGGAGCACAGGCTGAGATGGACAGCAGAGTGAAAGGGGACCTAAGTCTAGGAGAGAACATGTTTTTTTCACAACAATCCCCTATTTTATAATGAGAAAAGATATACCTCCAAAACCGGATCTTAAGACTTTGTTTATTAGATATCTCCACAGATGCCGACCACATCGCCCTTGCTGCTGGGCCATTCTTTAACATCATAAACGAAAAAGCTTCCCAAAGTGGAAACTTTCCCAAAGCTGCATTAACTAGCTTTTAAGCTATTCATCAGTTCAATCTCAAGCCGCTTTGTCTTGGAAAATTAACCTCTCCCCGAGTATCCACAACCTCAGCCAAAGGCTATTTTCTGGGATTGGCAGGTCCATATTGACTCTTAGTTGTTTCGTATGCAGTCAGATGGGCTGATTAGTGGCAAATGGAATTCAATCCAGATAAAGGTGAGGTGATGCACTTGTGCAGGACAAATAAGGCAAGGGAATACACGATAAATGGCAGGACCCTGGGAAGCATCGAGGATCAGAGTGATCTTGGTGTGTTTGTGCACCAGTCCCTTAAGGTAGCAGACCAGGTGCATATAAAGCTTAAGAAGGCATATGATATACTTGCCTTTATTAACCAAGGCATAGAATTTAAGAGCAGGGAGGTTATGCTGAAATGTATAAAATCTTGTTTCGGCCACAGCTAGAGTATTCTGTATGCCTCTGGAATCCACATTATAGGAGGGATGTGATAGCATTGGAAAAGGTGCAGAGGAGATTTACCAAGATGCTGCCTGGGCTGGAGAGTGTTAGTTTTGAAGAGAGATTGGATAGACATGAATTGCTTTCCTTGGAGCAGAGGAGACTGAGGGGGAACGTGATTGAGATGTTAGCGGGGATGTGAGGAAAAACATTTTTACCCAGAGAGTGGTGGGAGTTTGGAATTCGCTGCCTGAAAGGGTTGTGGAGGCAGAGATCCTCATAACGTTTAATCAGTATTTAGATATGCACTTGTGATTCCAGGGTATATAAAGCTGTGGACCGAATGCTGGAAAATGGTTTTAGAATGATTAGGTGGTTGTTTTTGACCGGTGCAGGCATGATGAGCGAAGGGCCTTTCCTGTGCTGTATGGTTCTATGACTCTATCGCTCCGGCTCCTGCTGGTGGCAGGATCGGGGTTCTCGCCCACGCACCAGCGGAACCATGCTAATGGATGTAAATGTGTCCTAATGACCTCTTGGCATCCACTTAGTGGGCCCAGCCCGAGAGACTCTGGACATTTGCGATTTTCCGGTTCTCTGGGCCGGGAATGACATGGGCGGGATTCACTACACGTATCACCAAACGTGAACCTGAGTGATGTCCTTGTGATGAGTGAAGGGGTAACTCCTGAAGGGAGTTTCCCCCAAAGTCCTTCCAAGGACCATCCCCCCAACAATGCACTCCTGCCCACTGCCACCATGAGACCCCCTAAAACAGGAAGCCCCGCCCTAGGGACACCTAACTAATGGAACTCCCCACAGGGATTACCTAAATAGGGAAACACCCCACAGGGACCCTTAACAAAAGGCTGCCCCAAAGAGACCCCTAATTAAAAGGACACCCCCACAGAAAGCCCCCCTCCCCAGAAAAGAGACCCCTGTCTGGAAGCTAGAGAGCAGTCCAGACAGGGAAAATGTAAAGAAATTACACTTGGAAGCACCACGTGTCCATTCCTGGAAAGTGAATAGCTGTGACCTCAGATCCTTTAGCTGCAAGCCATTCATTCATTTCTTGTAGTAGGCTATGATTGACAGCGTCAACAAAATAATTGTGAGCCTTGCTTCATTCCTCTTCTTCACTCTAAGTGTGTAATCACAATGTTCACAAACATCAACCACATCAAAGAGAGTTAAGTGCATTCAAAGCATCCCCTTTCACGCTTGAGTGATTTGTACTGCTGAGCTGGAAATTGACAGCACTGTCTGGACTGCTCCCTCACTTCCACACAGGGGTCTCTTTTCAGGGGGGTCCTCTTAATTAGGGGATCTCTGTGGAGGGTCCTTTATTTAGGGGGTATCCCGTTAGGCGGTCGTCGTCGAGTCGGGCGCAGCCCGGCTGTTAGATTTCACCATCTGTGCATTTCTCTGTAAACATTATTGAATAAGTAAATATTTTCATGTTATGTATTTAGTTTCCTTGGTGCTTTTTGTTCTCTTCTACTCTTTCACTGCTCTCACATCATTGAGCTGATGTAAAATGTAATACTTTCGCCACAGGATAGTGATATACAAAAGAACAGTACATTCTCCTGAAATGGATGTCTTCCCTATTTTGACGGAGGCTTAACCCATTTATTTTAAATAGGTTAAAACATCAACTGAAATAGCAAAGAGGGGAATTTTAGACATGTGCATTTATACAAATGTCTTGGAATGTAATAACAGAATGTGTATCCTTGAATTTCTGCTTTACGGTAATTGTATCAAATTGCTTACGCTCTTCTGCAAAGTGGCTTCCTTCAATTCATTTTCTTTTTAATGTTGGCAATTTATATTTGCTTTTGTTTTGTTGCTTGGATGCTGTTTGAAAATAAAATAATGACTTCCGGGTGCGGCGATGACCAGCTAAGTCGCACGTTTCGGCAGCTCCCGGTGGAACGGACTTTAGGGCTCTTGATAGGAGCCCCAACGGCAATTTTAACGGCTAAAAACACCGTGCGGTAAACCAGAAGGGTGTTCCCCCTGGACACGGATGAAAAAAGGAGAGGAAAGTGGCCGGATTGCAGCGGATCCTTTGGAACAACGGCAAGGAAGGCAAGCAGAAACCAAGATGGCGTCGGAAGGTGGCAGTCTCATATGGGGCCCTGAACAACAAGAGTTCTTGAAACGCTGCGTGGAGGAGATAAAAAAGGAAATGAAGAAAGAGTTGTTGGCCCCGATATTACAGGCGATTGAAGGGCTGAAAGAGGAACAAAAGACCCAGGAGCAGGAGCTTCGGGTCGTGAAGGCGAAAGCAGCAGAGAATGAGAACGATATACAGGGCCTGGTGGTGAAGTCGGAGATACAGGAGGCACACCAGAAACGATCTGTGGAGAGGTTGGAGGCACTGGAAAACAACGCAAGGAGGAACAACTTGAGGATTCTTGGCCTTCCTGAAGGTGTGGAGGGGGCGGACGTCGGGGCATATGTGAGCACGATGCTGCACTCGTTAATGGGAGCGGAGGCCCCGACGGGTCCGTTGGAGGTGGAGGGAGCATACCGAGTTATGGTGCGAGGATCGAGAGCAGGAGAAACTCCCAGAGCCATAGTGGTGAGATTCCTCCGTTTTAAGGATAGAGAAATGGTCCTTAGATGGGCGAAGAAAACTCGGTGTAGTAAATGGGAGAACGCGGTGATCCGCGTTTATCAAGATTGGAGTGCGGAGGTGGCGAGAAGGAGGGCGAGCTTTAATCGGGCCAAAGCGGTACTTCACAAAAAGAAGATAAAGTTTGGAATGCTGCAACCGGCAAGACTGTGGGTCACATATCAAGGGAGGCACCACTACTTTGAGACGGCGGATGAAGCGTGGACTTTTATTGTAGAAGAAAAATTGGAATGAGTGGATTATGAAAATGAACGTTTGGACAAAGTGGTGGGGCGAATGGGGGGGTGCGAAGAGGGGTTTTATGTTTTAATCCTGCGGTATGGTAACTTATCTCTCTCCCACAGGTGGTGATGGGGGGAGGTGGGGAGGGAGAGGAGATGGGACGTTGGCCATGGGAGGCGGGGCCGAGGGAGAGGCGCGGGCTTGGTTCCCGCGCTATGATAGTTATGGCGGGAATAGAGAAGCAGGAAGGAGGGGGCGTCGCACGGTGCGAGCCGTGATCACGGGGGAAAGCCGAGGTCAGCCAGAGTTTGCTGACTTCTGGGAGCAACATGGGGGGAGTAATTACGCTAGTGGGGGGTCTAGCGGGGGGGGGGGGGGGAGGGGGGAATTACTGGGTTGCTGCTGCTGGGGAAAGGGGGGAGTGGATACGGGAAAGGATGGGCGGGGGGGCACCGTCTGGGAGAGATACAGCTGCGTGGGAACTGGGTGAGAAGCTGGAAAAAGATGATGGCTAACCGGCAAGGGGGGGGGGTGGGAAGCCCCCCAACTCGGCTGATCACGTGGAACGTGAGGGGGCTTAACGGGCCGATAAAGAGGGCACGAGTACTCGCACACCTTAAGAAACTTAAAGCAGATGTGGTTATGTTACAGGAAACGCACCTGAAACTGATAGACCAGGTTAGGCTGCGCAAAGGATGGGTGGGGCAGGTGTTCCATTCGGGGCTGGATGCGAAAAACAGGGGTTTGGCTATATTAGTGGGGAAGCGGGTAATGTTCGAGGCAAAGACTATAGTGGCGGATAACGGGGGCAGGTACGTGATGGTGAGTGGCAAATTACAGGGAGAGATGGTGGTTTTGGTAAACGTGTATGCCCCGAACTGGGACGATGCCA
This sequence comes from Scyliorhinus torazame, assembly GCF_047496885.1. Classification (NCBI taxonomy): domain Eukaryota; kingdom Metazoa; phylum Chordata; class Chondrichthyes; order Carcharhiniformes; family Scyliorhinidae; genus Scyliorhinus; species Scyliorhinus torazame. The sequence continues at coordinate 231,502,837 of NC_092709.1, forward strand.
ACTTTATGAGGCGAATGCTAGGACGCATCCCGGACCGAGAGACGGGAAAGCTGATAATGGGGGGAGATTTTAACACGGTGTTGGAACCAAGGCTGGATAGGTCGAAGTCCAGGACTGGTAGGAGGCCGGCAGCAGCCAAGGTGCTTAAGGATTTTATGGAGCAGATGGGAGGGGTGGACCCGTGGAGATTCAGTAGACCTAGGAGTAAGGAGTTCTCGTTTTTCTCCTGTGCCATAAAGTCTATTCACGCATAGACTTTTTTGTGTTGGGTAGGGCATTGATCCCGAGGGTGAGGGGAACGGAATATACGGCTATAGCCATTTCGGATCATGCCCCACACTGGGTAGACTTGGAGATAGGGGAGGAAACAAGAGGGCGCCCACCCTGGAGAATGGACATGGGACTAATGGCAGATGAGGGGGTGTGCCTAAGGGTGAGGGGATGCATTGAAAAGTACTTGGAACTCAATGACAATGGGGAGGTTCAGGTGGGAGTGGTCTGGGAGGCGTTGAAGGCGGTGGTGAGGGGGGAGCTGATATCAATAAGGACACATAAAGGGAAGCAGGAGAGTAAGGAACGGGAGCGGTTGCTGCAAGAACTTTTAAGGGTGGACAGACAATATGCGGAAGCACCGGAGGAGGGACTGTACAGGGAAAGGCAAAGGCTGCATGTGGAATTTGACTTGCTGACTACAGGCACTGCAGAGGCACAATGGAGGAAGGCGCAGGGTGTACAGTATGAATATGGAGAGAAGGCGAGCAGATTGCTGGCACACCAATTGAGGAAAAGGGGAGCAGCGAGGGAAATAGGGGGGTGAGGGACGAGGAAGGAGAGACGGAGCGGGGAGCGGAGAGAGTGAATGAAGTGTTCAAGACATTTTATAAAAAATTGTATGAAGCTCAACCCCCGGATGGGAGGGAGAGAATGATGGATTTTTTGGATCGGCTGGAAATTCCCAAGGTGGAAGAGCAGGAAAGGGTGGGACTGGGAGCACAGATCACGGTAGAAGAAGTGGTGAAAGGAATTAGGAACATGCAGACGGGAAAGGCCCCGGGACCGGACGGATTCCCACTTGAATTTTACAGAAAATATTTGGACTTGCTCGCCCCGATACTGACGAGGACCTTTAACGAGGCAAAGGAAAGGGGACAACTGCCCCCGACTATGTCAGAAGCAACGATATCGCTTCTCTTAAAGAAGGAAAAGGATCCGCTACAATGCGGGTCCTACAGACCAATTTCCCTCCTAAATGTGGATGCCAAGGTCCTGGCCAAGGTAATGGCAATGAGAATAGAGGAATGTGTCCCGGGGGTGGTTCATGAGGACCAAACTGGGTTTGTGAAGGGGAGACAGCTGAACACGAATATACGGAGGCTGTTAGGGGTAATGATGATGGCCCCACCAGAGGGTGAAACGGAGATAGTAGTGGCGATGGATGCCGAGAAAGCATTCGATAGAGTGGAATGGGATTATCTGTGGGAGGTGTTGAGGAGATTTGGGTTTGGAGAGGGGTATGTTAGATGGGTGCAGCTGTTGCATAGGGCCCCAGTGGCGAGTGTGGTCACGAATGGACGGGGATCGGCATATTTTCGGCTCCATAGAGGGACAAGGCAGGGATGTCCTCTGTCCCCATTACTGTTTGCACTGGCGATTGAGCCCCTGGCCATAGCGCTGAGAGGTTCCAGGAGATGGAGGGGAATACTTAGGGGAGGAGAAGAACACCGGGTATCTTTATATGCGGATGATCTGCTACTATATGTGGCGGATCCAGCGGAGGGGATGCCAGAAATAATGCGGATACTTGGGGAGTTTGGGGATTTTTCAGGGTATAAATTGAACATGGGGAAGAGTGAGCTGTTTGTGGTGCATCCAGGGGAGCAGAGTAGAGAAATAGAAGACCTACCGTTGAGGAAGGTAACAAGAGATTTTCGTTACCTGGGGATCCAGATAGCTAAGAATTGGGGCACATTGTCCTCGGGGCCTGATGGGATTTATCCTAGGATTCTCTGGGAGGCCAGGGAAGAGATTGCTGGACCATTGGCTTTGATTTTTATGTCATCATTGGATACAGGAATAGTGCCAGAGGACTGGAGGATAGCAAATGTGGTCCCTTTGTTCAAAAAGGGGAGCAGAGACAACCCCGGCAACTATAGACCGGTGAGCCTCACGTCTGTAGTGGGTAAAGTCTTGGAGGGCATTATAAGAGACAAGATTTATAATCATCTAGATAGGAATAATATGATCAGGGATAGTCAGCATGGCTTTGTGAAGGGTAGGTCATGCCTCACAAACCTTATCGAGTTCTTTGAGAAGGTGACTGAACAGGTAGACGAGGGTAGAGCAGTTGATGTGGTGTATATGGATTTCAGCAAAGCGTTTGATAAGGTTCCCCACGGTAGGCTATTGCAGAAAATACGGAGGCTGGGGATTGAGGGTGATTTAGAGATGTGGATCAGAAATTGGCTAGCTGAAAGAAGACAGAGGGTGGTGGTTGATGGGAAATGTTCAGAATGGAGTTCTGTCACAAGTGGAGTACCACAAGGATCTGTTCTGGGGCCGTTGCTGTTTGTCATTTTTATCAATGACCTAGAGGAAGGCGCAGAAGGGTGGGTGAGTAAATTTGCATACGATACTAAAGTCGGTGGTGTTGTAGATAGTGAGGAAGGAAGTAGCAGGTTACAGAGGGATATAGATAAGCTGCTGGGCTGGGCTGAGAGGTGGCAAATGGAGTTTAATGTAGAGAAGTGTGAGGTGATTCACTTTGGAAGGAAAAACAGGAATGTGGAATATGTAGCTAATGGAAAAGTTCTTGAAAGTGTGGATGCGCAGAGGGATCTAGGTGTCCATGTACATAGATCCCTGAAAGTTGCCACCCAGGTTGATAGGGTGGTGAAGAAGGCCTATGGAGTGTTGGCCTTCATTGGTAGAGGGATTGAGTTCCGGAGTCAGGAGGTCATGTTGCAGCTGTACAGAACTCTGGTACGGCCGCATTTGGAGTATTGCGTACAGTTCTGGTCACCGCATTATAGGAAGGACGTGGAGGCTTTGGAGCGGGTGCAGAGGAGATTTACCAGGATGTTGCCTGGTATGGAGGGAAAATCTTATGAGGAAAGGCTGATGGACTTGAGGTTGTTTTCGTTAGAGAGAAGAAGGTTAAGAGGAGACTTAATAGAGGCATACAAAATGATCAGAGGGTTAGATAGGGTGGACAGTGAGAGCCTTCTCCCGCGGATGGAAATGGCTAGCACGAGGGGACATAGCCTTAAACTGAGGGGTAATAGATATAGGACAGAGGTCAGGGGTAGGTTCTTTACGCAAAGAGTAGTGAGGCCGTGGAATGCCCTACCTGCTACAGTAGTGAACTCGCCAACATTAAGGGCATTTAAAAGTTTATTGGATAAACATATGGATGATAATGGTATAGTGTAGGTTAGATGGCTTTTGTTTCGGTGCAACATCGTGGGCCGAAGGGCCTGTACTGCGCTGTATTGTTCTATGTTCTATGTTCTATTGCACAGGCTAAATTTGACGCGGTTGGTGGAACAGATGGAGGAAGATTTCAAGAGATGGGATATGGTAGCATTGTCAATGGCAGGGAGGGTGCAGGCGGTTAAGATGGTGGTCCTCCCGAGATTCCTCTTTGTGTTTCAGTGCCTCCCGGTGGTGATCACGAAGGCTTTTTTCAAAAGGATAGAAAAGAGTATCATGGGTTTTGTTTGGGCCGGGAAGACTCCGAGAGTGAGGAAGGGATTCTTACAGCGTAGTAGGGATAGGGGGGGGCTGGCACTACCGAGCCTAAGTGAGTATTACTGGGCCGCTAATATTTCAATGGTGAGTAAGTGGATGGGAGAGGAGGAAGGAGCGGCGTGGAAGAGATTAGAGAGGGCGTCCTGTAGGGGGACCAGCCTGCAGGCTATGGTGACAGCCCCATTGCCGTTCTCACCAAGGAACTATACCACGAGTCCGGTGGTGGTAGCTACACTGAAGATTTGGGGACAGTGGAGACGACATAGGGGAAAGACCGGAGCATTGGGGGGGTCCCCGATAAGAAACAACCATAGGTTTGCCCCGGGGGGAATGGATGGGGGATATGGAATGTGGCAAAGAGCAGGAATAACGCAATTGAAAGATCTATTTCTGGATGGGAAGTTCGCGAGTCTGGGAGCGCTGACTGAGAAATGTGGGTTGCCCCAAGGGAATGCATTTAGGTACATGCAATTGAGGGCTTTTGCGAGGCAACAGGTGAGGGAATTCCCGCAGCTCCCGACACAAGAGGTGCAGGACAGAGTCATCTCAAAGAAATGGGTGGGGGATGGTAAGGTGTCGGATATATATAGGGAAATGAGGGATGAAGGGGAGACTATGGTGGACGAACTAAAAGGGAAATGGGAAGAAGAGCTAGGGGAGGAGATTGAGGAGGGGCTGTGGGCAGACGCCCTAAACAGGGTAAACTCGTCGTCCTCGTGCGCCAGGCTAAGCCTGATTCAGTTTAAGGTATTACACAGGGCACATATGACTGGAACACGGCTCAGTAAATTTTTTGGGGTGGAGGATAGGTGTGCGAGGTGCTCGAGAAGCCCAGCGAATCATACCCATCTGTTCTGGTCATGCCCGGCACTACAGGGGTTTTGGATGGGGGTGACAAAGGTGCTTTCGAAAGTAGTAGGAGTCCGGGTCGAACCAAGCTGGGGGTTGGCTATATTTGGGGTTGCACAAGAGCCGGGAGTGCAGGAGGCGAGAGAGGCCGATGTTTTGGCCTTTGCGTCCCGAGTAGCCCGGCGCAGGATATTGCTAATGTGGAAAGAAGCCAAGCCCCCGGGGTTGGAGACCTGGATAAATGATATGGCGGGGTTCATAAAGTTAGAGCGGATTAAGTTCGTCCTAAGGGGGTCGGCTCAAGGGTTCACCAGGCGGTGGCAACCGTTCGTCGAATATCTTGCGGAAAGATAGATGGGGGAAAAAAGAAGGCAGCAGCAGCAGCCCAGGACTTGGGGGGGGGGGGGGGGGGGATGGGGGGGGGGGTATAGCCTGTGACAAGGCAGTTGCCAATTAGGGCTAGTTTTCATTTTTGTTATTTAATATTTATTTATTTGTTGTTTTTTGTTTATATAAAAAAGGTCATTATTATCTGTATTGTTATAATGTTGTGTAAAGGATGCACAATGTACTGTGTTGGTTGACCAAAAATTTTCAATAAAATATTTATTAAAAAAAAAAGAAAATAAAATAATCATCTAGTGTTTGCTGCAATTTTTTATTTTACCTATTTTTTTTAACAAACAATTTTATTGAGATATTTTTGGCATTGTAAACAGTAACAATATACATTAGTGTGCAAATATCAATTACAATAACATAGTGCAAATAACAGTTCCTCTCTCACAAATAGACCCACCTATTCTTCCCCCCACCCGGCCTGGCAGACTATTCGACCTCCCCCTCCCTCCCCCACGCTGACGATTAGTTCCCCGCGAAGAAGTCGATGAATGGTTGCCACCTCCGGGCGAACCCCCATAGTGATCCTTGTAAGGCAAACTTGATTTTTTTTTCCAAGCCGAGAAAACTTGCCATGTCCAACAGCCATACTTCGATCTTTGGGGGCTTTGAGTCCCTCCAGGCCAACAGTATTCGTCGCCGGGCTACCAGGGAAGCAAAGGCACAACGTCGGCCTCTATCCCCTCCTGGACTCCCGGGTCCACTGACACCCCACAAATCGCCACCTCTGGACTCATCGCCACCCTTGTTTTCAGTACCCAGGACATGACGTCCGCAAATCACTGCCAGTACCCCCTGAGTTTTGGGCACGCCCAGAACATGTGGACATGGATCGCTGGTCCTCCCGCACATCTAGCACACTTGTCCTCCAGCCCAAAGAATTTACTCATCCAGGCCACCGTCATGTAGGCCCGGCGAACTACTTTGAACTGAATCAGGCTGAGCCTGGCACATGTTGCAGTTGCATTTACCCTCCTCAGAGCATCTGCCCATACGCCTCCCTCCAGCTCCCCACCAAGCTCCTCCCACTTGAGTTTCAGTTCCTCGGTCCCCATGTCCTCCGCTCCCATAAGCTCCTTATAAATATCCGAGACTCTCCCCTCTCCTACCTCTCCCCTGGAAACTACTCTGTCCTGGATCCCCCTTGGTGGAAGGCGTGGAAAGGACGGGACCTGTCTACGTACGAAATCCTGCACCTGCAAGTACCGAAAGTCATTTCCCCTTGCCAGCCCAAACTTCACCTCCAGCGCCCTCATGCTCGCGAAGCTCCCTTCCAGGAACAAGTCGCCGATCCGTCACACCTCCGCCACGCTTAAAACCCGCCGGCCATTTTCCCCGGGCCAAATCGGTGGTTGTCGCATATTGGGGACCAGACCAACGCTCCCATTTCTCCCGCGTGCTTCCTCCATTGGCCCCAAATCCGCAGAGCCGCCACCACTATAGGGCTGGTGGAGTACCTGGCCTGCGGGAGCGGCAGAGGAGCCGTGACCAGGGCTGCCAAGCTGGTGCCCCTGCACGAAGCAGCCTCCACTCGCTCCCAGATAGACCCCGTACCCACCATCCATTTCCTTATCATGACTATGTTAGCCACCCAGTAGTAGTTGCTGAGGTTCAGCAACGCCAGTCCCCCCTCGCTACGGTTCCGTTCCAGCATCCCCCTCTTTACCCGCGGGGATTTCCCCGCCCAAACAAATCCCAGGATGATTTTATTGATCCTTTTAAAAAAGGACCGCGGAATGAAAATACGGAGACACTGAAAAATAAACAGGAATCTCGGGAGGATCGTCATCTTCACTGTCTGTACAGTCCCCGATAGTGACAGCGGGAGCATATCCCATCTCCAGAACTCGCTCCTCATTTCCTCCACCAGCCTAGACAAGTTCAACTTATGCATCCTGCCCCAGTCCCGCGCCACTTGTATCCCTAAATACCTAAAACTTTCCCCAACCAGCCTAAACGGTAGCTCCCTCAGCCTATTCTCCTGACCCCTCGCCTGCACCACAAACATCTAGCTCTTTGCCATGTTCAACTTGTACCCCGAAAACCGGCCAAAGTCCACTAGGATTTCCATAATCCCGTCCATCCTTGACACTGGATCCGACATGTACAAAAGCAGGTCATCCGCGTAGAGCAAGACCTTGTGTTCTACCCCCCCCCCCCCCCCCCGACCTTTCCCTTCCATCCCCTTGCCGCTCTCAGAGCAATTGCCAGCGGTTCTATGGCCAACGCAAACAGCAATGGAGAGAAGGGGCACCCTTGTCTTGTCCAACGGTATTGTCGAAAATACTCAGATGTCGTCCTGTTCGTCCTTACACTGGCCTCCGGGGCCTGATATAGCAGTCTAACCCAGTCCACAAAGCCTTCCCCAAACCCAAACCGTCCCAGCACCTCCCATAAATAGTCCCACTCCACCCGGTCAAAAGCCTTTTCGGCATCCATTGCCACCACTACCTCCACCTCTCTGCCCTCCGGGGGCATCATAATCACATTGAGTAGCCTTCTTTGGTTGGCTACCAGCTGCCTGCCCTTTACAAACCCCATTTGATCCTCCACAATCATGTCCGGTACACAGTCTTCGATTCAGGATGCCAGGATCTTGGCCACTAGTTTAACGTCAACATTAAGGAGATTGGCCTATAGGACCCACAGGCTTCCGGATCTTTATCCTGTTTTAATATCAGCGAGATGGTGGCTTGTGACATCGTCGGGGGTAACACCCCATTGTCCGTTGCCTCGTTAAACACCCTAACCAGCATCGGCCCCACTATCCCTGAGAACTTTTTGTAGAACTCCACTGGATACCCGTCCGGCCCCGGGGCTTTACCCGACTGCATGGTCTTCAGGCCCCCCATTACTTCTTCAGCCCTAATCGGGGCCCCCAGTCCCTCTTCCAACCCCCTGCCCACCTTTGGGAAGGTCAGCCCATCTAATAAGCACCTCATCCCCTCCATCCCCGTGAGGGGTTCCGAGGTATACAGCTTGCTGTAAAGGCCCTGAATACCCTGTTCAATCCTGCCAGGTCTCCAACCCGGTTCCCTGCCCCGTCCACTGCCGTCCCTATTTCCCTGGCCGCCTCCCTCTTCCTAAGTTGCTGTGCAAGCATTCTGCTGGCTTTCTCCCCATACTCATACACCGCGCCCCTTGCCTTTCTGAGCTGCTCTACGGCCTTCCCAGTGGATAGCGCCCCCAGCTCCGTCTGCAGTCTCCGTCGTTCCCTAAATAGCTCTGCCCTCGGAGACTCCGCATATTCTCCTGAACCAGTCTGTCCATCTCCGCACTGTCCGTTCTGTCCCCATGGGCTCGGATTGAGATCAGTTCCCCTCTCACCACCGCCTTCAGCGTCTCCCAGAGCACCGCTGCTGAGACTTCCCCTGTATCGTTGACCTGCAGGTAGCTCTGCATGCATTTTCCCACTCTCTCACACACACCCTCATCTACCAACAATCCCACCTCTAACCTCCATTGTGGTCGCTGGTAACTTTCTTTGCAGACCTGCAGGTCGACCCAATGCGGAGCATGGTCCGAAATCGTGATCGCCGAGTATTCTGTATCCCTCACCCCCTCCAAAAAGTCCCTACTCATTAAAAAAAAGTCAATGCGAGAATAAACCTTGTGAACATGTGAATAGAACGAGAACTCCTTCCCCGTCCGCCGACTGATTCTCCAGGGGTCTTCCCCCCCCCCATTTGTTCCATGAACCCCCTCAGTTCCCTTGCCATTGCTGGGACCCTGCCCGTTCTGGAGCACGGCCGATCCAGGTCGGGATCAAGGACTGTATTAAAGTCCCCACCCATAATGTGTGAATCCAAGTTGGGGATTTTCCCCAGCAGCCTTTTGATGAAATCTACATCATCCCAGTTTGGAGCGTAAACATTCACTAGGACCACCCTCACCCCCTCAAGCTTACCCCGGACCATGAGAAATCTACCACCCCCATCTGCAACTGTGCTGACGCCTCAAATTGAGCCCGTTTGTTAATCATGATCGCGACCCCTCTGGTCTTAGCGTCAAGCCCCGAATGGAAGACCTGGCTAACCCAGCCCTTCCGTAATCTAATCTGGTCTGCCACTCTCAAATGTATCTCCTGCAGCAACATTACATCCGCCTTCAGAGCCCGTAAGTGCGCGAACACACGTGCCCTCTTGACCGGCCCGTTTAACCCTCGAACATTCCAGGCAATCAGCTGGAGGGCACCCTGCTCCCCCACTGCACCGATCAGCCATCCCTCTTCTTGGGCCCACCCCCTGCCCATGTGCCACGCCTCCCCTGGTCCGCCTCTTGGCAGCTCCCACCCCCAACCTCTTCCCTGTTACCTGCTTCAGTTCCCTCCCTCGTCAGCAGATCATCTCCCCCCCCCCTCCCACCCAAGCAACAACCCCCAGTAACCTAACCCCTGCCATATACTGGCTGTATACACACCCCTCACCTCGCTCAAAGCAGCTAGCCTGGTGACTCTCAACTACGGTGCCACCATGTCTCCCACCTATTGTCCTCCGCTCATCAACACCACTTTCCCAGAACAGCCCTATTCGAGCAATCGCTCTGGGACCGAAACAGAGAGAAAACAAACAAAGAACAAAGCTCGCCCCACAATAGTGCAATTCAAACTGTGAAATGAGGTGGGCGCTACCACCCACCCTCCTCCTCACATTACCAGAAAAATAGCAAAAAGAACCCGTACAGCCCCCCAGCACCCAATAACATAACCTTTAACTATGACTTTGGCTTTAACTTTAAAACTTTCAAACAGGCAAAAACAAACACAAGAACACCCCAAAGTTTAAGTAAATGAACATGCCGAACGACATCGCTAACACGAAGGGCAATCCACAAACAAATGCAAACATCCCTTGAAACACTCTAACTTGAGTCCATGGGTCCTCAGTTCAGCACCAGTCCATGCCCCTTAGCGAAGTCCATCGCTTCCTCCGGGTCGTCAAAATAATGTTGCTGTTCCTGGTATGTAACCCAAAGCTGCGCCGGAAAAAGTAGCCCGAACTTGATCTTTTTAAACAGGATCTCTTTAATTTGTCTGTAGGCTGCTCTCCTTCTGGCCACCTCCTGGCTCAGATCCTGATAGATGCGCAGGACACTGTTGTTCCATAAGCAGCTCTTTGTGTTCTGGGCCCACTGTAGGACGCGCTCCTTTTCCACGAACCTATGGAACCGGACCACCATCGCCCGGTGGGGCCCCCCTCCCGGCTGCCTCGCCTGCACACTGTGTGCCCTGTCCAGCTCCAATGGACGCGGGAAGAAATCCTCCCCCACCAGCTTCTGCAGCATGTCTGCCACATATGCCGTGGCATCCACTCCCTCGGCCCCCTCCAGGAGCCCAATGATTCTCAGATTCCGCAGGCGAGACCTTTTTTCTAGGTCCTCCAGCCTGTCCATCAGCCTTGATTGTTGCTCCTTCAACTCTCTAATTTCCACGTGCGCTACCGTTTGGAAATCTGTCTTCTCCAGTGCCTGACCATCTTATCCTGGGCGTCCAGCCTTTGGTCCAGTCGCTCCACCGCTTTCTGAAGCGGTTCCTAATTATCCCGCTTCAGCGCTGCAAAGCTCTCCTTCATGACCTTCAGCATGTTGTCCAGTGCTGTCTGGACTGTCCGTTCCGTGGTCCGTTCGTCGGCCATCTTTCCTCCCACTTGAACTTCCACACCACCTTTGTTCAGCCCCTTCTTCACCTGTTTTCGCTCCCTTCTACTCCTTAAGTCCATACAACTCTGTATGGATCTAGATCTACAGTGCTATTGTTTTCCCCTCCAGCACTCAAAAGTTCGAAAAAGTCGGGGGAAAGATCTAAAAGTCTGACTGGAGCGAGAGCCACCAAATGCGCGACTTACTCCCTCATAGCCGCCACCGGAAGTTTCTTTTATTTTACCTATTAACTAAGCAATGGCACAATGTGCTTTTATTTTGGAAATGCTCTTGGTTCTGCAGAGAACATAGAACATAGAACATTACAGCACAGTACAGTCCCTTCGGCCCTCGATGTTGCGCCGACCTGTGAAACCACTCTAAAGCCCATCTACACGATTCCCTTATCGTCCATATGTCTATCCAATGCCCATTTGAATGCCCTTAGTGTTGGCGAGACCACTACTGTGCAGGCAGGGCATTCCATGCCCTTACTACTCTCTGAGTAAAGAACCTACCTCTGACATCTGTCCTATATCTATCTCCCCTCAATTTAAAGCTATGTCCCCTCGTGCTAGACATCACCATCCGAGGAAAAAAGGCTCTCACTGTCCACCCTATCCAATCCTCTGATCATCGTGTATGCCTCAATTAAGTCACCTCTTAACCTTCTTCTCTCTAACGAAAACAGCCTCAAGTCCCTCAGCCTTTCCTCATAAGAGCTTACCTCCATACCAGGCAACATTCTGGTAAGTCTCCTCTGCACGCTTTCCAATGCTTCCACATCCTTCCTATAATGCGGCGACCAGAATTGCACGCAATACTCCAAATGCGGCCGCACCAGAGTTTTGTACAGCTGCAACATGACCTCATGGCTCCGAAACTCAATCCCTCGACCAATAAAAGCTAACACACCATACGCCTTCTTAACAACCCTCTCAACCTGGGTGGCAACTTTCAGGGATCTATATACATGGACACATGCTCATCCACACTGCCAAGAATCTTACCATTAGCCCAGTACTCTGTCTTCCTGTTATTCCTTCCAAAATGAATCACCTCACACTTTTCTGCATTAAACTCCATTTGCCACCTCTCAGCCCAGCGCTGCAGCTTATCCATGTCCCACTGTAACTTGTAACATCCTTCCGCACTGTCCACAACTCCACCGACTTTAGTGCCATCTGCAAATGTACTCACCCATCCTTCTACGCCATCCTCCAAGTCATTTATAAAAATGACAAACAGCAGTGGTCCCAAAACAGATCCTTGTGGTACACCACTAGTAACTGGACTCCAGTCTCAACATTTCCCATCAACCACCACTCTTTGTCTTCTTCCAGCTAGCCAATTTCTGATCCAAACTGCTAAATCACCCTGAATCCCATGCCTCCGTATTTTCTGCAGTAGCCTACCGTGGGGAACCTTATCAAACGCTTTACTGAAATCCATATACACCACATCAACTGCTTTATCCTCATCCACCTGTTTGGTCACCTTCTCAAAAAACTCAATAAGGTTTGTGAGACACAACCTACCCTTCACAAAACCGTGTTGATTATCTCTAATCAAATTATTCCTTTCGAGATGATTATACATCTTATCTCCTGTAAACCTTTCCAACATTTTACCCACAACAGAAGTAAGGCTCACTGGTCTATAGTTACCGGGGTTGCCTCTACTCCCCTTCTTGAAAAAGAGGACAATATTTGCTATCCACCAGTCTTCTGGCACTATTCCTGTGGACAAAGATGACTTCAAGATCAAAGCCAAAGGCTCAGCAATCTCCTCCTTAGCTTCCCAGAGAATCCTAGGATAAATCCCATCCGGCGCAGGGGACTTATCTATTTTCACACTTTCCAGAATTGCTAACACCTCCTCCTTATGAACCTCAAGCCGTTCTAGTCAGTATTCCCCTCGAGAACACTAACTTTTTCCTGTGTGAATACTGGCGAAAAATATTCATTTAGCACCTCTCCTATCTTCTCGGACTCCACGCACAACTTCCCGCCACCGTCCTTGACTGGCCCTACTCTTACCCTAGTCATTCTTTTATTCCTGACATATCTATAGAAAGCTTTAGGGTTATCCTTGATCCTACCTGCCAAAGACTTCTCATGTCCCCTCCTGGCTCTTCTTAGCTCTCTCTTTAGGTCCTTCCTAGCTAACTTGTAACTCTCGAGCGCCCTGACTGAACCTTCATGTCTCATCTTTACATAAGCCTCCTTCTTCCTCTTGACAAGTGTTTCGACTGCTTTAGTAAACCACGGTTCCCTTGCTCGACTACTTCCTCCCTGCCTGACAGGTACATACTTATCAAGGACACGCAGTAGCTGTTCCTTGAACAAGCTCCACATTTCCATTGTGCCCATCCCCTGCAGTTTTCCTCTCCATCCGATGCATCCTAAGTCTTGCCTCATCGCATCATTATTGCCTTTCCCTCAGATATAACTCTTGCCCTGCGGTATATACCTATCCCTCTCCATCACTAAAGTAAAGGTAATCGAATTGTGGTCACTGTCACCAAAGTACTCACCTACCTCCAAATTTAACACCTGTCCTGGTTCATTACCCAGTACCAAATCCAAAATGGCCTCGCCTCTCGTTGTCCTATCTATATACTGTGTCAGGAAACCCTCCTGCACACATTGGACAAAAACGGACCCATCTAAAATATTCGAACTATAGCGTTTCCAGTCAATATTTGGAAAGTTAAAGTCCCCCATAACAACTACCCTGTTGCTTTCACTCCTATCCAGAAGCATCTTTGCAATCCTTTCCTCTACATCTCTGGAACTTTTCGGAGGCCTATAGAAAACCCCTAACAGGGTGACCTCACCTTTCCTGTTTCTAACCTCAGCCCATACTACCTCAGTAGACGAGTCCTCATCAAACGTCGTTTCTGCCACCGTAATACTGTCCTTGACTAACAATGCCACCCCTCCCCCTCTTTTACCACCTTCCCTGAGCTTACTGAAATATCTAAACCCCGGCACCTGTAACAACCATTCTTGTCCCTGCTCTATCCATGTCTCCGAAATGGCCACAACGTCGAAGTCCCATGTACCAACCCATGCCGCAAGTTCACCCACCTTATTCCGGATGCTCCTGGCATGGAAGAAGACACACTTTAAACCACCTTCCTGTCTGCCGGTACACTCCTGCAACTTTGAAACCTTACTCATGACCTCACTACTCTCAACCTCCTGTATACTGGAGCTACAATTCAGGTTCCCAAGCCCCTGCTGAACTAGTTTAAACCCTCCCGAAGAGCATTAGCAAATTTCCCCCCCAGGATATTGGTACCCCTTTGGTCCAGGTGTAGACCATCCCGTTTGTAGAGGTCCCACCGACCCCAGAATGAATCCCAATTATCCAGAAATCTGAAACCCTCCCTCCTGCACCATCCCTGTAGCCACGTGTTCAACTCCTCTCTCTCCCTATTCCTCGTCTCGCTATCACGTGGCATGGGTAACAACCCAGAGATAATAACTCTGTTTGTCCTAGATCTAAGTTTCCACCCTAGCTCCCTGAATTCCTGCCTTACATCCCTATCCCTTTTCCTACCTATGTCGTTGGTACCTATGTGGACCATGACTTGGGGCTGTTCCCTGTCCCCCTTAAGGATCCCGAAAACACGATCCGAGACATCACGGACCCTGGCACCTGGGAGGCAACACACCAACCGCGAGTCTCTCTCATTCCCACAGAGTCTCCTATCTATCCCCCTAACTATGGAGTCTCCAGTGACTAATGCTCTGCTCCTCTCCCCCCTGCCCTTCTGAGCACCAGGGACAGAGTCTGTGCCAGAGACCTGTACCCCATGGCTTACCCCTGGTAAGTCCCCCCCCAACAGTATCCAAAGCAGTATACGTGTTACTGAGAGGAACGACCACAGGGGATCCCTGTACTGACTGCTTCCTCCCAGCCCCTCTCATCGTCACCCATCTATCTTTATTCTTCGGAGTAACTATGACCACCTCTGCCTCCCGAATGATCCGAAGTTCATCCAGCTCCCTAACGTGGTTTCTGAGGAGCTGGAGATAAAATCAGCAGGGACACTGACGGCGTCCCTCACCTCAAACATTCTGCAGGAGGAACATTGCATTCCTTCCCTGCCATCCCCTCTCGATAAAAAAAGAAAAAGAAAGAGCTTACCTGTTATTCACTCCCCTTCTCAGCTAGCACTCACTCAGCAACCTCTGCCCCCCCGCACGATAACACGTGAGGGAAAATAAAAGAAAAACTACTTACCAGTCACCAGCCAATCGCTTACCTGAAGGCTGTGACATCACAGTTCAACTTCTCTCTACTTCTACCTGCCCTCGAGCCTTCCTCTTGATCTTTCCAGTGGTTGGGTTTTTTTGGTTAGAGGAGGGGATAGGGAGGGAAACACTGAAGAAGTGTTTCGGATTTAAGTGTCACTTGACAACAGCTCCTCCACAAACCACCTTCAAGTTAGAGTGACCGACCAGACATATGCAAATTCTCCCCGCAACAGCCAATCAGCAGCTCTGCTCTACTGCCCTCTGCTGGATGCTTGTCTTCACTTGAACAGTTAGGGTCTCTTTCACAGGTACACCTTCAAGTTAGAGTGACCGCACCGGACGTATGCAAATTCTCCCCGCAACAGCCAATCAGCAGCTCTGCTCTACTGCCCTCTGCTGGATGCTTGTCTTCACTTGAACAGCTAGGGTCTCTTTCACAGGTACACCTTCAAGTTAGAGTGACTGCACCGGACGTATGCAAATTCTCCCCACAACAGCCAATCAGCAGCTCCACTCTACTGCCCTCTGCTGGATGCTTGTCTTCACTTGAACAGCTAGGGTCTCTTTCACAGGTACACCTTCAAGTTAGAGTGACCGCACCGGATGTATGCAAATTCTCCCCGCAGCAGCCAATCAGCAGCTCTGCTCTACTGCCCTCTGCTGGATGCTTGTCTTCACTTGAACAGCTAGGGTCTCTTTCACAGGTACACTTTCAAGTTAGAGTGACTGCACCGGATGTATGCAAATTCTCCCCGCAACAGCCAATCACCAGCTCCGCTCTACTGCCCTCTGCTGGATTTTGTATATTCTAAGCCTTTTGTATATTCTAATGATATGCATGCTCCATAACATAACATCAATTGTAATGAGATACGGACAAAAAATAATTTGAGTAAAACATATGAATTGAATCCTCATAAGTTGGTATTTCCCAAACAGAACAAGGAATGCCCAAACTTTAATAATGATAGTGATAATGTTTTAAATGTGTGAACCATGAATTGGATTCAATTTGAATTTAAATTGTTGTTTGGAGCAAGCACATTGACTTTATATCTCTGAGAAAGGAATAACATTAAACAAAATTCTAAGCTTATGCAAAATTATTTTGTCTCACATGATAATACTTCACCCTGCAAATAGATTGTTTCTCCCTTATGGATGTCAATTGCAGGCACATAATTTGTATTTGAAGCTTCAAAAGTTGTGAAAGACAAGTTCCACTTGAATATTGGTTTTAAAATATATAGACAACCAGTGCACTGAAACGTTTCTTGTCATCGCCAGTTGAGTTGCCATGGATGTGCACATGCAGAGCCTCTTGAGAAGGAGAAATATAGGCATCGCTAATGTTACTTTAAACTAAATATTGACAGGAAATGCTTATACTACCAAAGTAACCAGATAGTGGGATAGATTTTCTCATCATGGGTAGTTCATTACTGCCAGCAGTAATTTCAATTTGATTTGGTGATTATGGGAAGATTAACTTATCCCCAAAACGGGATAGAGCTTCCCCACACTTTGGAAGTGTGTGAGACTATCCAAAATAGCATTTATATAAAGAGACACCACAAAAATTTTCATAAATACACATAATGCTGGAAATAACCAGAAAGTTAGATTTTATGGAGAGAGGAAAGTAGGATTAATGTGTGTTTAGCATTTTTCATGACTCATACTAAAGGGACAAAATGATTGGAAGCATGATTGGAAAACATCCTAGCAAGTAGTCAGGAAGGTGTTGATTATAGAATGTGTCTATTAAAGACATCTTCATAGCCTTCAGTAGTTAACTGTAAGGCTTTATTGCAAGTAGAACGTTTTACACATGTACAGTAAAGCGTACAGGCTTGGAGCTATCTCCATGCTTAGGTCTGAACAAGTTCCTGCTCAGCATCACAATGACCCCTGGATCAGGGTCATGTTATTTGTTACATCACTGTGTGGGAGGTACTATACTCAGTCCCACATTAACCATATATGTGTCAGAGCCTTATACTACAACAGTAACTAATGGAGCTTTTGGGGATAAAAGCAAAATATTGTGGATGCTGGAAATCTGAAATAAAAACAGAAAATGATGGAAAATCTTAGCAGGCCTGGCAGCATCTGTGGAGGGAGAAACAGAGCTAACGTTTTGAGTCTGTATGACTGCTTTAGGGCTTTTTGGGGGTCTGTTCTGGATACCATACTATTCATACACGGCACGGTAGCATGGTGGGTTAGCACTGTCACTGCACAGCTCCAGGGTCCCAGGTTTGATTCTCGGCTTGGGTCACTGTCTGTGTGGAATCTGCAATTTCTCCCCGTGTCTCTGTGGGTTTCCTCCGGGTGCTCCAGTTTCCTCCCACAGTCTAAAGATGTGTAGGTTACGTGGATTGGCCATGCTAAATTGCCCTTAGTGT
This sequence comes from Scyliorhinus torazame, assembly GCF_047496885.1. Classification (NCBI taxonomy): domain Eukaryota; kingdom Metazoa; phylum Chordata; class Chondrichthyes; order Carcharhiniformes; family Scyliorhinidae; genus Scyliorhinus; species Scyliorhinus torazame. Next base: position 231,520,145 of record NC_092709.1, read on the forward strand.
CCAAAAAGGTTTAGGTGGGGTTACTGGGTTCTGGGGATAGGGTGGAGGTGTGGGCTTAAGTAGGGTGCTCTTTCTGCAGACTCGATGAGCCGTCTGGCCTCCTTCCGTACTGTAAATTCTATGATTCATATCATTTATGATTACAAAGCAAGAGCACACTTTATTATACTTTTAATAGAGTTGACCAGGGAGAACCGGTGGATGTGGTTTATTTCAATTTTCAGAAGACTTTCAACAAGGTCTCACAGAATAGATTACTATGTAAAGTTAAAGCACATGGGATTATGGGTAGCATCTTTAGATTGATAGAAAGCTGGTTAGCAAACTGGAAGAAAACAGTTGGAATAAAGGGGTCTTTTTCTGATTAGCCGGCAGTGACTAATGGGTACCACAGAGATCTGTGCTGAGACCCCAACTGTTCACATTATATATTACTGATTTGGACAAGGGAACTAAAAGTAGTATTTCCAAGTTTGCAGATGATACAAAGTTGGGTGGGAGCTGTGAGGAGGATGCAGAGATTCTTCAGGGGAATTTGGACAGGCTGAATGAGTGGGCATATGCAGGGCAGATGCAGTATAACCTGGATAAATATGAGGTTATCCGCTTCAGTAGCAAAAATAGGAAGGCAGATTATTATTTGAAGAGGTGTAAATTTAGAGAGGTAGATACTCAGTGTGACCTTGGTGTCCTCGTGAAACAGTGGCTAAAAGTAAGCACGCAGGTACAGCAGGCAGTAAAGAAGGCAAATGGTATGTTGGCCTTCATAGTGAGAGGATTCGAGTAGAGGAGTAGAGATGTTTTACAGCAATAGTATAGGGTGCCACACCTGGGGTATTGTGTGCCGTTTTGGTGTCCTTATCTGAGGAAGGATGTTCTTGCTATGGAGTGAGTGCAGCAAAGGTTTACCAGGTTGATTCCTGGGTGGCGGGACTGTCATATGAGGAGAGACTAATGATGCACTATCAATTACGACGAGACGGGAGTAGTGAGTAATCGAGGCTTTATTAAGCAGAGATGTGTTGCCTCCTGCAGCTGCTACTGAAATGGCAGCAGCTCGGTGAGCACACACATTTATACTCCGCCTACTGGGCGGAGCCAGCAGGCAGGGATCTACTCCCGTACCTGTAGTGCAGGAGCCTTACCGTATTACCTCTAATACACGTATTATACAAACAGTGGTGACTACCACAACTAAGTTGGTTAGGATTATATTCATTGGAGTTCAGAAGAGTGAGAGGGGATCTTACAGAAACATACAACATTCTAACAGGATTAGACAGGGTAGATTCAGAAAGGACATTCCCAATAGTGGGGGCGTCCAGAACTGGGGGGCATAGTTTGAGGATAAGGGGTAAACCTTTAGGACTGAGGTGAGGAGAAATTTCTTCAACCAGAGAGTGGTGAATCTGTGGAATTCACCACCACAGAAAGTAGTTGAGGCCAAAACATTGTATAATTTCAAGAAGAAGTTAGATAAACTCTTGTGGCTAAAGGAATAAAAGGATATGAGGGGGAGGGCAGGATCAGGGTATTGAACTTGATGATCAGCCATGATCATAATCAATGGCGGAGCAGGCTCGAAGGACCGAATGGCCTCCTCCTGCTTCTATGTTCTATGTATGTTTCTGGACTAAATTAACTCTTAAACGGGTTTTAAGCAAGCTAAAATATGTGTGGAGAAAAAACTATGCTTGACACCCTGACAAGACGACTCACCTGGAGCATTAGAAGAAAGCTTAACCCCTTCACCTTCACCTTTCATGAAGGAGCCATTTGAGGTTTAGCACTCGATGAATGCCGAGGAATTAATAATACTTAAATCTGGCTTGTCAAACTGTCCAACCAGTTCAAATCATATTAGCATTTACAGGACCAACCTTCCTTCAAAACCTGAATAAACTACTGAGTGGATGAATTAAATATGTCTTGCCAATTATCTAAGGAGTCTCTGAAAAGGCTCATGAACTAAGAATTGCTTATGAACCTTAGATTCATAGTTAACAGCACTTAACCTTAAATATTGAGCATGCAAATAATGAGTAGGTAAGATTAATTGATTAAATAAGGAACAGTGATTACAAAGACAGTTCATTCTGTCACAGTAATTCAGCCTTTACTGCTCCTTGATTACAAATTTGCAGTTGAGGTCAATGTCTGAAACTGAGAAACTGTGTTTTTTTTAATGCTACAGCTGTTGTTGTATGCTCTGGAAGGTTTTTCCATGTGAAAGGTGTTACATAAATGCAAATCGGGGTGTTGTATTAATTTATGCTTAAATTCCTTAGGCAGCTGACAAGTTAGCAGCATCATATAGCCAGATTTTTAAAACTTCTTTCACAGGGTGTGGGGTATCACTGGCTGTGCCAGGCTTTATTACCCATCCCTAATTGACCTCGAGAAGGTGGTGGTTAGCCGCCTTCTTGAACCTCTGCAGTCGATTGTTCTGTTCAGTGATCGATGTGATTGAAATCAGCCATGATTGAATGGTGGAGTGGTCTCGATGGGCCGAATGACCTTACTTCCGCTCCTATGTCTTATGGTCTTATGGATGTCTAGCAAGAAATCCTCAAAGCAGGATCTTTATTAAATCACACATGGACCTGGTACAGAGCAAGTTATCAAGGAGTTTCTTTATACACCCCTGGAATTACCCCTATGCATGACTGTCCTCATGTACATCTTATAAACATCTGGGGATCACCGGATCTGCCCTCACTTATACCCGAGTGCCTTGTCACATCACCACTGTCTACAGACCGCATGGTGGATCAGTATCGCCAGCTGCTGGTTGGAGGTTGCACCACCAACTAGCTACAATATTGTTTACAGGCATATCACCACATCTATGGTTTGTAGGAACACCCATTGTGCTGCTAGGAAAGAGTTTCAGGATTTTGGCTCAACAAGAATGATGGAACAGAGATATATTTCCAAGTCAAGGGGGTGTGCAGATTGGAGGGGAACCTGCAGATGGTGGTGTTCCCATGTTGCTGCTGTCTTTGTCCTTCTAGGTAATAGAGGTTGCGGGTTTGGAAGGTGCTGTTGAAGAAGCCTTGATGAATTTCTGCAGTGTACCTTGTTGCTGGTATACACTCCTGCCACTGTGGTGGAGGGGTGATCGTTGAAGGCAGTGGATAGGGTACCAATCAAGCAGGCTGCTTTGTCCTAGATGGTGTCAAGCTTCTTGAGTGTTGTTGGAGTTGCACTCACCCAGGTAAGGAGGCAATATTCCACCACACTCCTGACTTGGGCTTTGTAGATGGTGGACAGGCTTTGGACACTCAGGAGGTGAGTTTTTTCCTCAGAATTCCCAGCCTCTGATCTGCTGTTGTAGCGACAATATTTATGTCCAGAACAGTTTCTGGTCAATGGTAATTCCCCAGGATGTTGATAGTAGGGGATTTGGCGATGCTAGTGCCATTGAATGTCATGGGGAGATGGATAAATTGTCTCTTCTCAGAGATGGTCATTGTCTGGCACTTGTGAGGCATGAATGTTACTTTCCATTTATCAACCAAGCCTGAATGTTGTCCACAGTTTGCTGCATATGGGCATGGACTGTGTCAGTATCATAGGTGTTGTTAATGATGCTAAACATTGTGAAATCATCAGCAAGCAACTGTATAATAATAATAATAATCTCTTATTGTCACAAGTAGGCTTCAATGAAGTTACTATGAAAAGCCCCTAGTCGCCTCATTCCGGCACCTGTTCAAGGAGGCCGGTACGGGAATTGAACCCGTGCTGCTGGCATTGTCCTGGATTGCAAGCCAGCTGTTTGACCATAGAATGGAGGAAAGGTCATTGATGAAGCTAGGACACTAACATGAGAAACTCCTGCAGCAATGTCCCAGGATTGAGATGATTGAACTCGAACAACCAGAACTATCTTCCTATGCGAGAAGTATGACTCCAATTGGTGCCGAGTGGATGACCCATCTCGGTCTCCTCTGGAGGTCCACAGCATCACAAATGTCAGTCTTCAGCCAATATGATTCACTCCACATGAAATCAAGAAATCAAGGCACTAGATACTGCAAAGGCTATGGGCCCTGACAATATCCTGGCAATAGTGCTGAAGACTTGTACTCCAGAACTTGCTGCACCCCTAGCCAAGCTGTTCCAGTACAGCTACAATACTGGCATCCACCCGGCAGTGTGGAAAATTACCCAGGTGTATCCTGTACACAAGAAACAGGACAAATCCAACCAATCCAATTACCACCCTATTAATCTACTCCATCATCAGCAAAATGATGGAAGGAGTCATCAATGGTACTATCAAACGGCACTTACTCAGCAATAACCTGCTCAAGGACCCAAAGAGAAAATGCTGGAAAATCTCAGCAGGTCTGGCAGCATCTGTAGGGAGAGAAAAGAGTTAACGTTTTGAGACCAGACGACCCTTTTTCAAAGTTAAAAGACAGAGAAAGTGGGAAATATTTGTACTGTGGAGTGAGAAAATGAAAGATGAGTCATAGCCACAGAAATCCAGGGAACAGGGTGCTAACAGCCACAGAAACCAAGGGGAAAGAGTGGTAATGGCAGTCGCCAGAGAGAACAAAAGGTGTGAAAGGCCAAACAGCAGAGAAGCTAACATCAGAGGCTAAACTGTGACAGATGCAGAGGTGGGGGGGAGGGGAATGGGGATGCAAAGAGGAGAAAAGTTTAAGGGAAGGGGATAGGATAGGGGGGGTTAAATATATATAAAGAAAGACAAGAAATAAAGAAATGGTAAAAGACAGTTAAAATGAAATGGGATGAAAACAAATGGGTCTAGGTGGGGTAGAGTTGATCATGTGAAGTTGTTGAATTTGATGTTGAGACTGGAAGGCTGTAGCGTGCCTAACCGGAAGATGAGATGTTGTTTTCCCAGTTTACGTTGAGCTTCACTGGAACATTGCAGCAGGCTAAGGACAGACATGTGGGCATGGGAGCAGGGTCTTGTGTTGAAATGGCAAGCAATGGGAAGGTCAGGGTCCTGAATGCGCACAGACTGAAGGTGGGCAGCAAAGCGATCACCCAGTCTGCGTTTGGTATCTCCGATATAGTGGAGACCACATTGGGAGCAGCGAACACAATAGACCAAATTAAAACCTGCTCAGGGCGCTTAGTTTGGGTTCTGCAGGGTAACTCAGCTCCTGATTTCAGCCTTGGTTCAAACATGGACAATCGAGCAGAATGCCAGAGGTGATGTGAGAGTGACTGCCCTTGACATCAAGGCAGCATTTCACCGAATATGGCATCAAGGAGCCCTATCTAAACTGGAGTCAATGGAAATCGGGGAAAACTCTCCATTGGTTGGAGTCATACCTGGCACAAAGGAAGATGGTTGTGGTGGTTGGAGGTCAATCATCTCAACTCTAGGACATCATTGCAGGAGCTCTGGGTGGCGCAAGTGGTTAGCACGGTTGCCTCACGGCGCCGAGATCCCAGGGTCGATCCTGGCTCTGGGTCACTGTCCATGTGGAGTTTGTACATTCTCCCCGTATTTGCGGTGGGTTTCGCCCCCACAATCCAAAAGACACACAGGTTAGATGTATTGGCCACGCTAAATTGCCCCTTAATTGGAAAAAAATTAATTGGATACTCTAAAAAAAAAATTTTTTTTAATCATTGCAGGAGCGCCTCAGGGTAGTGTCCAAGGCCCAACCATCTTCAGCTGCTTCATCGATGATCTCCCATCATAAGGTCAGAATGGGGATGTTTGCGGATGACTGCACAATGTTCAGCACCATTCGCAACTCCTCAGATAATGAAGCAGTCCATGTCCAAAGCAGCAAGACCTGGACAATATCCAGACTTGGGCTGACAAGTGGCAATTTACATTCATGCCACACAAGTGCCAGGCAATGACCATCTCCTACAAGAGAGGATCTAACCACCGCCCCTTGACATTCACTGGCATTACCATCATTGAATGCCCCCACAAACAACATCCTGGAAGTTACCATTGATCAGAAACTGAACTTGACTAGCCACATTAATATTGTGGCTACCAGGACAGCCCAAAGGCTAAGAATCCTATGATGGATAACTCACCTCCTGATCCCCCAAAGCCTGTCCACCATTTACAAGGCACAAGTCAGGAGTATAATGGAATAGTCTCCACTTGCCTGGATGAGTGCAGCTCCAACAACACTCAAGAAGCTTGACACCATCCAGGACAGAGCAGCCCGCTTGATTGCTCCCCCTTCCACAAACATTCAAACCCTCCACCACTGACGAACAGTGGCAGCCGTGTGGGTACCATCTACAGGATGCACAGCAGTAACTCGCCAAGGTTCCTGAGGCAGCATCTTCCAAACCCACGACTACTACCACCTAGAAGGATAAGAGCAGCAGATACATGGGAAACCCATCACCTGGAGGTTCCCCTCCAAGTCACTCACCACCCTGACTTGGAAATATATTGCCGCTCCTTCATTGTTGCTGGGCCAAAATCCTGCAACTTCCTCTTTAGCAGCACAGTGGGTGTCCCTACACCTCAAGGTCTGCAGAGGTTCAGGAAGGCAACTCGCCGCCACCTTCTGAAGGACAACTAGGGATGGGCAATAAATACATGCCTAACCAGCGATGCCCACATCCCATAAATGAATTTTTTTAAAAATGTGACTCTGGTTCAATTCGGGGCCTTTTGTGCGGACCTCCCTGATGAGGCCGCATTTAGCCCCATTTCCTGCACTGAGGAGGTCTTCAGTGCAGAAAATTATGTAAATGTGGCTTTGATGTGGCATTCCTCGCTGAGGCCAAAAAAACAGCAAAGTGGCATTGAATAACAGGGTCTTTCTCAGCGCTGCAGGCGCTGCGAAGCACACCGCTCAATGCACCCGAAAACACCCGATTTCTTCCAGTTGAATCACGCCCCATACCATCAGGGAGGGAATCCTCCCAAAAGTAGCTGTGCCACCAAAGGCAGGGCTCCACCCTAACTCCTTCCAGCTTCCACGAATCAATGAGGATTAAAGTCTTTCATTTTGACTCAATAAAGCTGAAATACTGACCAACAGCTCTTAGTACATCGCACTAACCATGCAACCCAAGAAAAGACAAAGAAAAAGATGTACATGAGGATAAAATAAAGATTGAGAGATGATCAGAGCTGGAGCTCGCGAAAACGTAGTCACTCCCACGCGCATATCACATGATTCCCGGTTCAGTTATCATGACTGAGCGGTGTATTGTCTTTTGAACTTGAAGCTAAATGAGGTTCCTAAAGCTGCTGCCAACTGTTATGTGACTCGGAAGCTAGTATTGACTAGTAAACATATAGAACATGAAAAGTTGTTTTTCAAATGTTAAGCAAATGCTGATAGTTGCCAGGGTGGCACGATGGCACAGTGGTTAGCATTGCTGCCTCACAGGGACCGAGGTTCTATTCCGGCCATGGGTGATTGTTTGTGTTGAGTTTGCATTTTCTCCCCGTGACTGTGAGGGGTCCCTCCGGGTGCTCCGAAATTCCTCCCACAGTCCAAAGGTGTGCAGGTTAGGTGGATTGGGCATACTAAATTGCGCCTTTGTGTCCAAAGATGTGCAGGTTAGGTGTGGTTACGGGGATAGGGCGGGGGAGTGGGCCTGGGTTGGGTGCTCCTTCAAGGGGTTGGCGCAGACTCGATGGGCCGAATGGCCTCCTTCTGCACTGTAGGGTTATGTGGAAACCCCCTAAAACTGGTTTCCTTTATGCATTTGACAACCTTCCATATTTAAACACAATTGCTATGGGTGTAATTGGCAATTTGGGCACAGATTATGCGCAAAATTGCTGCATTAAAAAATATCTATTGCCATATTTACGAGTAGTAACCTGCAAATTTATTAATATAGCCAAAAATACGTTTATCACAAAATTTAAGCATTTTAAAACACAAACAACCTAGAGGCATATTGATTTTAAATAACTGAAATAACCTTTAACTAACTATACTGATCTATTTCATTGGTGTACATTGCCCAGTTTCTTTCTAAATTAATGAATTTTAAAAATATTAAAAAACTTAGCTTCTAATGACCTTGCGTCTTGAAAAAGGAGCTCAATTTGATGAGTATTCTCAAATGATTGCCAACGAGCGTGATTGGTGGAAACTTGCTGTGTTCTTCATTTCAATCTGGGGATTCGGCCAGGAATGTCAGTGAGGTCAGATTGCAATGCAGTTTTTAAAAACTAGAGTGAAAGATTGCAGGAACTCAATTTTGCTCGACATTTAAAATGCAGTTAAAATTCCTCAATATTTTACGCTAATTTGGCCAATGCCAGATTAATTGCACACTAGCGGAAACTCGAGACTAAATGGTCAGTCGGAAAAATATGACAGCATTAACGGCAAATAAAATTGCGAGGCATGAACTTTCCATCTGTGAACAATAACTCGATAGTAAATCCATGTAGGTGGGTGTTGCATTGAACATAGAAAATGGCCCAAAATATTTCACAGAATCATAAAGAAAAAGTGGATAGCAATCAAAGATGAAAATATTAAAAAGGTGATCAAGATCTTTTCAGAAGTTGGCTTTAAGGTAGGTGTTAAAGGAGAATGGGCGTTGAAAGAGTTTAGGGTGTTAGGGTGCACCACCAACGATGGTGAAGCAAATGAAGAGTGGCTGCACAAGTGGCTAGCTGAAAGAACAGAGAGTTTGGGAAGAGATGTATTGCTGGAACAGAGTGCAGGGGCGTGAAGTGGACGGATTTAAACAGGAGGATATACATTTGAAATCCGAGGCACTAGAGCATTGGGAAACAATGTGAAAATGAAATGAAAATTGCTTATTGTCATAAGTGGGCTTCAAATGAAGTTACTGTGAAAAACGCGGTGCCTGTTCGGGGAGGCTGGTACGGAATTGAACCCGCGCTGCTGGCCTGCCTTGGTCTGCTTTCAAAGCCACCTATTAGCCCTGTGCTAAACCAGCCCCTGGTAGGTCAACGATAAAGGGTAATGTGTAAGCCAGACTGAAGGGAGTTTGGGATAAGTTAAGATTTGTGGAGGGTTGCATGTTGGCCAGGACAGCATCGCAATCATCGCCTTACAGAATGATCTTACTAAAAAAATGGGCTCCATCCTTTACTGCACTGTGTAGAGCTTAAAGTCATTGACTGGAAATAAATGTTTCCGCTCATTTTTGTTGCTTCTATATTATCCAAAAAACTACTCAATTCCAGAAAGAAAAAACAACCGTTTTTCCAGTTTAGATTGACAGTTTTTCAAACTGTGTTCACTTGAATAATCACTACTCTCAGTCAGGAAACCTTAAACCCAACCTGTTCTGTTAGTGAGCTATTAGTGCATTTCCTGAGAGAAAGCAAGATAGCAAATACAAACAACAGCCCTGCATAGCACTTACAACACAAATCAATTGGAAGGGGGAATGTGCTCCCAACTGTGAGATATTAGGATTGCGAAAATGTTCTCTGTTCAATAAACGATAGTATGCTAATGAAGAAAGAAGGAAATGTGAACAAGTGTTAAAAGGACTGTTTCGCAATGAGGAAAAATGGAACTAATGGTTATTTAGCTGTACTGTGAGGATGAAAAATGAGTCTGCCAACAAGCTGTGAATACTTCCCGTCTCTGGAGAAGGTGGCTAGGTACAGGAGTGCTTACCTTCATGGGTCACCGTATGCAATTAATAAGCCTATTGACATCAAACACCAACGGCTATGGTAATATTTCCATTTTTTATTTGCTAATGTTCTGATTTAAAATTAGCTTGATAGATGCACCCAACATTCGCTCGAAACTTGTGCATCTGCAGGCTTCTGTTTTATTACTGCTGTGTCCCTTTCTGTGTAATAAGTAACTTTATATATGTCACATGCAGGATAATTAGGAATCTGCTTCGTTTAACTTTACAGAATTTGTATACTAAAGCATTAGCAGTGCCTTTTTTGATTAGCCCACATTTGAATATGCCATTGCACTTTTCCTGGGAAGAGTACAAGCCTCTGATTAACAATTAAGACGATGGTTAAAAGCAAACATCTATTTGAAATATTAAAGGTGCATCAGGTTGGATGTTTGAAGAATAGACAACAAAGTGATGCCTTTCATATTTGACAAAACGCATTTCATTTTCCAAAATTAATTACACTGGAGAATTGAACTAATTTCCAGGCTGCAGTGTACACACTTAAAACAGTCTGCTGAAAATCTCTCATAATATTTCTAGTTGTTGCACAGTCATGTTCAAGTTGAGGCAGAAACTGGACAAAGTGAACTTTATTAACAGAATACCACACAGCTGCTGCATTTTTACATGCAAAAAAAACAAAGATAACTATATGAACTGAAATCTAGGGTGAACGGCACATGTAACATTTAGTTAGCCTGATAGTCTTCACTGGCGGAGGGCTGCATTTTGAACTGACAGGTTGACAAGAACAAGTCACAGGCTCAGCTATTATTTAAAACTCACTTACTCAAATTGAATACGAAACACTGCTTCCCAATTAAAACACACCTGGTTCATCTGGTAATACTGTAGCAACAGAACACCTTATTTTGTGTTGAAGGGAAGGAGGTTTGGCAGACAAAATCTCTCCTGTAGCTGTAATAAGCAATTTTTCCAGCACTGATGAGAAAGTCAATAGCCCAGGTTGTTCAGATGTTTCCACATTTAGATTAAGACGTGGCTGTGGAAAATGGAGTCTGGGTAGCTAAACATTGAAATGGTAAGGAGAAAACAAAATATAACTTATGCCACTAATGGAGTACAACAATACCAAATAACTCAGTGGGTAAGTATGCCACCTGGTGTGGAACTGAGTCAAAGAGATAACAAAGTTTGGACCTTAGCCTGTCCTGGTTTAGGTAATCTCCGCCCATATAACCTAAGGATGTCAACATTGATTCCAGTACCCAGGACCAGGGCGGGGAAAATTGGTCAGATTTCTTATTGTTAATTATTATCACGTGATCCCTGCTGGAACGACAAAACTGGGAACGTAGGATTTCTTTATATTTGTCCAGTAGATCAAATAACCTTGTCACAGTCACTATTTTGGCTCACACAAGGGGAGGGAGGTGCAACAGAGCAGTTTGTGATCATGGTGTCATTTCCTAGGATAGTTTACATCTTCAGGAGAGGGATGGTAACTTTGGGAGATTAGAGGAGTTAATCTAGTCAATAAGTGTTACAAAATAGGTGTTGTCTTTTATTAAATTGTGTCCAATCAAACCTTCATCGAGGGAAAAAAGAGCTTTTCTAATCTAGTCAATGATCAATGATTTGTATTATGTTGAGTCTACTTTTCATAGTTTCATAGAATTTACAGTGCAGAAGGAGGCCATTCGGCCCATCGAGTCTGCACCGGCTCTTGGAAAGAGCACCCCACCCAAGGTCAACACCTCCACCCTATCCCCATAACCCAGTAACCCCACCCAACACTAAGGGCAATTTTGGACACTAAGGGCAATTTATCATGGCCAATCCACCTAACCTGCACATCTTTGGACTGTGGGAGGAAACCGGAGCACACACGGGGAGGATGTGCAGACTCCGCACAGACAGTGACCCAAGCCGGAATCGAACCTGGGACCCTGGAGCTGTGAAGCAATTGTGCTATCCACAAGGCTACCGTGCTGCCCCTTACATTACTTACATTATATCAATATATAATTTGGGAATGCAGTGGTGTAATGCCTTTATTGCTGAACAGGAGGAAGAATCCACAGAATCTCACCGTGGTAGTTAGAGAATTTGAGTTTTTTTTTAAATGTGGAAGCAAAAAGTGAGCAAAAAGCTGTCAGACTGTTGTTAAAGACCCAGCTGGTTCACTTTAGGAAAGGAAAGCTGCTGTTCTTTTTTTTGAAAATATTTTATAAAGGCATATGTAATTTTAACAATTTTCAAGAGGAAAAAACAACAGAACGAATATCACCCACCCAACCAACAACCAATCCCAGTCAACGTGACTTACATACAGTTCCCCAGTCCCCCTTTCCCACTAGCTATTTTCCACCTCAACCATCCCCTCTTGCCTCCTTCTTTCCCTTCAGCCCCCCCCCCCCCCCCCCCCCCCATATCTACTGACAGCTTAATTTTCCCCAAAGAAGTCGATAAACTGTTGCCACCTCTGGGCGAACCCTGGCATCGATCCTCGCAGGACGAATTTGATCTTCTCAAGCCTGAGAAATCCAGCCATGTCACTGACCCATACCCCCGATTCCGAGGGTTCCAAGTCCAACTCTGAAACTCCTCATCCAGCCTCCCTGGTGCAAACCGGTGGTTGCCACAAATAGATGTCCATACCGATGCCCCCTTCACTCCCATGTGTTTCCGCCACTGTTCCCACACCCTCAAAGCTGCCACTACCACTGGGAGTAACGAGCCAGTGAGACCAACAGAGGTGCCGTTACCGGTGCCCTTAAACTTGTGTCCCTACATGAGGCCGCCTCCACCCACTCCCACACTGACCCCTTCCCCACTACCCACTTCCTGACCATTGCTATGTTCGCCGCTCTGTAGTAGTTACTGAAATTCGGTAGGGCCAGCAACACCTTCTTTACCCGCTGGGTCTTTTCCACCCACACAAACACAGAGATCACCGCATTCATCCTCTTAAAGAAAGCCTTTGGGATAAAAATAGGCAGGCACTGAAATACAAATAAAAACCTCGGTGCAACCTAAAATAATCCGAGCTCACTCGGTTCATCCGCACACTCGCCACCGGTGCCTGGTACAGCAACCGAACCCAGTCTACAATATCCTGCCCAAACCTAAACCGACCCAGGACCTCCCACAAATAATTCCACTCCACCCGGTCGAAGGCCTTCTCCGCATCCATGGCGACCACCATCTCCACCTCCCTTTCCTCGGAGGCCATCATAATCACATTTAACAGCCTTCTAATGTTTGCCGCTAAATGCCTCCCCTTCACAAACCCCGTCTGATCTTCCCATATCAGCCCTGGCACACAATTCTCTATTCTCGAGGCCAGGATCTTGGCCAGTAGCTTGGCATCTACATTTAGAAAGGAGATTGGCCTTTACGACCCTCATTGTTCCGGGTCCTTATCCCGCTTCAGGATGAGAGAAAGCGAGGCCTGTGACATCGTTGAGCGGAGCACCCCTCACTCCCTAGCCCTTACCAGCAGGGGCTCCAGCACTCGTGAAAACCTTTTATAAATCTCCACTGGGTACCCATCCAGCCAAGGGGCATTGCCCGACTGCATCGCCTCCAGCCCCTCCACCATTTCAAACACCCCAATTGGGGCTCCTAGGCACCCCATCAGCTCTTCCTCCACCCTTGGAAACTCCAATCCCCTCCACCTGGCTGGGGGTTCCGACTCATATAATCTGTTGTAAAAGTCCCTAAACACCCTGTTCACCCCCACCGGGTCCAAGATCATATTCCTGGCCCTGTCCTTCATTTTCCCAATCTCCCTCGCCGCCTCCCATTTCCTTAGCTCGTGTGCTAGCATCCTGCTAGCCTTCTCCCCGTATTTATACACTGCCCCTCTCGCCTTTCTCAACTGCCCCACTGCATTCCCTGTAGATAACAACCCAAACTCCATCTGCAGCTTCTGCTGCTCCTTCAACAACCCCGTCTCCGGGGACTCCGAGTACCTCCTGTCTACCTGGCGAATTTCCTCACTAACCTATCCATCTCCGTCCGCTCCGCCTTCTCCCTGTGTGCCCGTATTGAGATATACTCCCCACACACACTGCTGCAACGCCTCCCATACCCTGAAGCCGCCGAAACCTCCCCCATATCGTTTATCTCCACATACCTCCAAATGGCCTCCCTCACCCGCGCACACATCTCGTCTTCTGCTAATAGCCCCATATCTAACCTCCACTGCGGGCGCTGCCCCCCCCCCTTACTCACCCGTAAGTTCAACCAGTGCGGGGCACTTTCCGACACTACTATCGCCGAGTACTCAACGTCCACTACCCCCGCCATCAACGTCCTGTCCATAATGAAAAAGTCAATTCGGGAGTACACTTTGTGTACGTGGGAAAAAATTGAGAAATCTTTCACTCTCGGCAGCCCATACCTCCACGGATCCACCCGTCCCTTCTGTTCCATCAACCCCTTTAGTTCCTTCACCCCCCGCCCCCATAATCAGCCGGTGCGAGTCCAGATCAGGGATCTTCCCCAATACCCGCCTCATGAACTCTACGTCGTCCCAGTTCAGTGCATAAATGTTCACCAGCACCACCGGCATCCCCTCCAACTTTCGGCTCACATTGACATATCTTCCCCCGAGTCCAGCACTATACTTTCCACTTCGAACTTCACCCACTTATTAATCAGAATCAACACCCCCCTTGTTTTGGAATCTGGCCCCAAATGGAATACCTGCCCTACCCACCCCTTTGTCAGCCTAGTCTGATCCACCACCCTCAGGTGTGTCTCCTGTATCATTGCCACGTCCTTTTTTAAACTTTTCAAATGCGTGAACACACGGGCCCTCTTGACTGGCCCATTCAGCCCTCGCACATTCCATGTGATCAGTCTGGTTGGGGCACACCCCCACCCCTCCCCCTGCCGATCATCCATAGCCCTTCCTGGGCCAGCCTCCAGCCCTCGTCCCGCACCTCCTCAGGCTTGCCTTTGGGTGCCCACCGTTATCGACCCTCCCCATGTCACTTTCCAACAATCCCTCCCGTCAGTAGACTTCAACCCCCTCCCTCTCCTCCCCCACCCCATAACAAAATAACAATCCCAACCCCTATCAACACACTTACCACTAGCTCAACCCCCACTGCGCTTCTGTGTGCTAGCCCGCCCAGCTAGCCTGGTAGCCCCCACCCTTGGCGCCTAGCAACCTACCCTACTGTTAAACCATCCTCCAAGTACAAACTTTATAATCCCCACCAAACACAAAGAAAAGAGCAACCCGCCATCCCTCATCAAGAACAAAACAGAGCAACGACCCCAAATACAGTGCAAAAGTGGTTCATACAAACCAGAAGAAAACCAAAATTCAAAATCGGACCATCCCCTCCAGAGTTCAATGTCCTCCTTCACCTGCCAGTGCAATATCTCTTAACAAATTCTATCGCCTCCTCTGGCGACCCAAAGTAGAATTCCCGGCCTTCATACGTTACCCACAAATGCACTGGCTATAACATGCCGAACTTCATCCCCTTCTTGAAGAGGGCCGACTTCACCTTAGTGAAGATCGCCCTATTTTGGCTAGCTCTGCACCCAGGTCCTGATAGAAACGCAGCTCGCTGCCTTCCCAAGTTCAGCGCCTCATCTGCCTGGCCCACCTCAAAATCCGTTTCTTATCCAGGAACCGGTGCAGTCGCACCACCATCGCCCTCGGCTGCTTGTTCCCTTGCAGCTTCCTCATAAGTGCCCTGTGCGCCCGGTCCACCTCCAAGGGCCGAGCAAACGTTCCTTCACCCAGCAGCTTCTCGAACATATGCACCGGCGTCTGCTCCCTCACTGCCCTCCGGCAGGCCCACGCTCCTCAAGTTCTGCCTGCGCAATCTATTCTCCAGGTCCTCCACCTTCTCCTGCAGGCTCCTCTGTTGATGTCTCATCAATCCCATCTTTGCAACCATCGATGCAAGCCGCTCCTCGTGCTCCCCCACTGCCTCCTCCACCTTCTGGATTGCCTGGTCCTGGGCCTCTAACCTAATCTCCGTGCGGTCGATCCCCACCTTTATCGGATCTACCACCCTGGCCAGGTCCTCCAAGTTCTCCTTTCTCTGCTGGGCAAATATCTTGTGGAGGAAGCTCACTAGCTGATCCATCGACCACTGGGCCAGCAATCTCAGAGCCTGACCCTCCGCCATCGCCCGCTGTGTCGCAGGCTTCACACTGGCTGTCAGCAATTGTTCCCTCCCTTTTTCAGCCACTTCTAGTCCACAAATCCATACACCGGTGGGATACTCTCTTCTTCTACCTCTCCTGCACCTTTTACAATCACTCAGCTCTGTCGTTGGCCAGGGAAAAGGTCCAAATAGTCCACCAAATGTGCGACTACTCACACCATGGCCACCACCGGAAATCCGAAAGCTGTTGTTCTTCACCAACCCGGTCTATATATAACCACCAATATGATTGACTATTAATTAGCCTTGGAAGTGGCCTGGTAAGCTTCTCAGTTGTATTAAACCACAATACAGTAATTCAAGTCAAAGGCACACCAACTTCTCAGGTCACCTAGTGGTGGAACTTGCCACCGGTGCCAATGTTCAAGAATGAATTTAAAGACTCCAAACAGTTCTTGGATGTATGCCAAGTCATTTTAAAATTATATTAGATTTCCTCGCCGGAATTGTTTGGTCCCTCCCGCTGGCTGGATCTTCCGTTCTTGCTGAAGCCAATGGATGTTTGAATGGATCGCTACATCCACCGCGGGGGAACCTGCAGCGGTGGGGCCAGAAGATCCCGGCCAATCCAGCTAAAGTATTGATCCTCAACCTATCTGTGTGGCAGCAACTTAACCTTTCACTACTTACGAAATTGGTATATTTGCAGCGGATGCCTGTATGTCTCAATAAAAATTGTCTGGTGTTTATATATATGGCTCTCTATCTGTTTTACATGCCATTTACAAATTTATGATGAGTGTTTTCACGCATAGGAAGCTAATAGGTAATAAAAACTCTTTGTGGTAGTATTCAGCTACTTGTCTGACCATTTTTCAAGTTCCCTTGATTTCAACTAATTTAAAATGGAACAGTTTTTTCAGAGATAGATAGGTTCTTGATTAATAAGGGGATCAGGAGTTATGGGGAGAAGGCAGGAGAATGGGGATGAGAAAATATCAGCCATGATTGAATGGCGGAGCAGACTCGATGGGCCAAGTGGCCTAATTCTGCTCCTATGTTTTATGGTCCTATGCCTTACAGTTTTAAACTGAAAATCTTATGTTTTGATGAATAATGCAATCTTCAATAAATTATTTATATTTTTAAGTGGTGGGTCTAGGAACAATTGCCTCTCACAAATAATAACTTTTCTCGCATTTTACAATCTTTCTAGTTGAAGCAGTGTTGTGTTGATGCTAATGATGGTTGTTCATTTCTATGGAGTATTGTCTGTGCAACAAAAAAAATAATCAGCTCCCAACAGCAAGTGCCTCATCTCGGCCAAGCTGTCAGAAAGGCAGGTGACAAGAGATCTATTGGCCTGGCTTGTGCGGTAATAATGATGAAGAAACTGTCAGCCGTTGAGCAGAGTCCGTTGTTGAGGCACCTGCAGAATGCAGCAGGTGGAACATCTTGTGAATTGACAAGAGCTTCCACTCTGATGTTGTTATTACACATCCCTAGGGGGCGATTTTCAGCCTGCAATTGCCATCAGGTAAAATCCAGAGAGAATCAGGAAACACAATTTGTGCCCTCAAAGGGTTGGAAATTCACTTAAATGTATTTTAATAAATGTTAATATTATTACCAACCTCCCGGCCGTATGATTTCTCCCCCCGCCCCACGCAACTAAATATTCATACGCTGGCAAGGTTTATAACAGGTTTGGCAAAACAAGAAACAGTCGAGGGGATCTCTCCGGGGTGCAAAGGTAAGTATTGCACTCAGGGGGAGAGGGACTCCTGGCAACCTGTGGTGGGGGGGGAGCCCCTTAGGATTTTCATTAGTGTGCGGTGGGGGCGTAAGTGGGCTCTGAAGGGGGAACTTGCAGGCACGGGAGGAGTGGCCACTGAGTGGAGAGAACGTCGGCGATTCTTCCATGGTTGTGGGAGGGGTAGCCCCTGATGATTATCCTGGGGTGGTGGGGTGGGGTGGGGAATTCTGATGATTGAGTACCCAGTGTGGGGGTGGGGGAGCCCCCTATTATTGTCCGTGATGGTGGGAGGGCGGCGGTTGATGGGGTTGGGGGCCGTTCAGTATCAATTATGACTGGGGTAGCCTTTGAAGATGGCACTCTTAACAGGCCCAGCCCCACCAGAGTGACGGCACAAACCCCGGCCACATTTTGTCTTCAAAGAGGCTCAGGATCTGGAGAGTAATCTGGGCTATGCAACTGGAGAGTTACTCACCAGTTTTCATTTTGAGCCTAACACTTTGTCAAATTCTGGTAAGGTTCTGCCCCTAATTGCCATTGAAAAGGTGATGAGAGCTGCCTTCTTGAACGGCTGCAGTCTGTGTGCTGAAGATACTCTCACGGTGGTTCCAGGATTTTGTCTCATGGTTTATGAGAGAACAGCAAGCTCGAATGTTATGTGACATGGAGGGAATCTTCAGGTGATGGCGTTGCCATGCACCTGTTGCCCTTCTAGGTGGTAAAGTTTGTGGGGTTTGTAGGTGCTGTCGAAAAAACCTTGACACATTGCCGCAGTGCATCTTGTAGATGATACTCTGCAGCTGCAGTGCACCAGTGATGAAGAGAGTACATACTGAAGGTGGTGGATGGAATGCCAATACAGTAGCTGATTTCCCCAGAATGGTGTCGAGCTTCTTGAGTACTGTTGAAGCTGTATGTATCCAGGCAAATGAAGAGTATTCCATCACATTCCTGATTTATGTCTTGTAGATGGTTGTCAGGGCTTTGGAAGTTAGCAGGTGAGCCAATCACTGTAGAATATCCAGCTTCTTAACTTTTTTGTAACTATAGCATTTATTTGGCTGGTTCAGTCACGTTTCTGATCAATGGTGATCCTAGGATGTTTAGTGGGGGTCATTTGCTGATGGTAATCCTGTTTAGTCTCAAGGGGAAATGGTTAGATTCTCTCTTGTTGGGTAGGGTTATCACTGACATTTATGTGGCACAAATAGTGATTACTATTTAACAGCCCCAAGCCAGAATGTTGTTGCATCTGGGCATGGACTGCTTCATTATCTGAGGAATTAGGAATGGAACTGAACACTTTGCAATCATCTGTAAATATTCCCACATCTGACCTTATGATGTAGGGAAGGTTGTTGATGAAGCAATTGTTGACCTTCACACAAAAGGGTCGGGGGAGAAAAATGGGGAGACACTGAAAGAGAAATTAAAATCTCGGGAGCATGTACATTTTAATCGTCTGAACCCTACCCGCCAAGGATAGGGGGAGTTTGTTCCACCTCTGCAAGTCTGTTTTAATACTGCTAACCAGACTAGTGTAGTTTTATTTATGAAGTGATGTCCAATTGAAGTCCACCCGGATCTCTAGATAACGATAGCTAGTCTTGGCAAGGCGAAAAGGTAATGTCCCAGTTGAGCTATCCTCCCAACTGGGTGAACCAGGAAACATTCACTCTTATCTACGTTCAACGTGTGCGCAGAAAAGGAACCAAAAATGTCAACCAACTTCATTAAGTCGCCCATGGAGGGTACTAGGTCCATAATATAGAGAATTGGTCATCTGTATAAATGGACACATGATGCTCCACCCTTCCAGATTTATCCCCCTCCATCTAACAAAGGACCTCAGTGCTATAGCAAGCAGATCTTTTGCCAAAGCAAATAAGAGTGGGACAACGGACAGCCCTGCCTCGTGCCCCTGTTCAGCAGAAAATAGCCAGAGTTCAGGACATTCATGCGGACACTTGCAGTGGGGGCCTTATAAATAAACAAATCCAAGACATAGATTTGTGCCCAAAACCAAACCTCCCAACAATCTCACAGAAATACTCCCACTCCACTCTATCAAATGCCTTTTTGGCATCCGGAGTAACATTCACCTCTGATTCAGGCACTGAGGAGGGGAAAAGGACAACATTTAACAGGTGGTATACATTGGCAGACAATTGTCGACCCTTCATGAAGCCCATCTGATCCTCCGAGATTATATTTGTGAGGAAAGGCTCCAGCCAAAGTGCCAGCACCATGGCAGGTTTCTTGACGTCCACTTTCAAAATTAATGAAGAATCCAAGAACTTCTTACAGATTTCAATCGGAAAGCCATCCGGACCAGAGGCTTTGCTAGATTGTATCAACCCAACACATTTTAAAATTTCATCAGGGTGTAACAGGGATTCCAACTCACCACTCCTCTCCACCTCCACAGTGAGGATGGGGAGGCCATCCAACAAGTCAGACATAACCGATCTATCTATACGAGGTTCCGATCTATAAAGATCACGGTAAATAGATTCAAAAGTCACATTAACCTGAGGAGGGATGGAAACAAGGAGCGGAATTCTCCGATCCCCCCCCGGGTCGGAGAATCGCCGGCTAGCCGCGCCGCCCCGATGCCGGGATGCGATTCTCCACAGAGCAGAGAATCGGCGCCACTGGGGCTGGCGTGGTTGGCGCGGCGCCGGTCGGGGTATGTGACGACTCTCCCCTCCGGGCCGGCACCCCGATTCTCCGGCCCAGATGGGCCGAGTGGCCGTCATCAAAAAGCCTAGTCCCGTCGGCGCCGCTCTAACATCCTTTGTGCTGGCGGGACCTCGGCCTTGAAGGGTCTGGGTGGGGGGGGGGGGTCCAACTCGGGGGTGGGGGGGGGGCTCCGTAGTGGCCTGGCCCGCGATCAGGGCCCACCAATCGGTGGGCCGGCCTCTCTGCCCCTCAGCTTCCTTTCCTCCACGCCGGCTCCTGTAGCCCTGCACCATTTGGCGTCGGGGCCGGCGCGGGGAAGAAGGCCACTGCGCATGCGCTAGTTGCCGCCGGCCGAACTGCGCATGCGCAGACTCCGCGCTGCCGGGTTCAGGCCGGGATCGGCAGCTGGAGCGGCGTGGGCCGTTACCACAGTGCTACCCCACTGTGGGCTGCAGAATGGGGTCCTGGAGGGGGCACCGACGCTGGAGTAAAACACTTCCGTTTTTATGCTGGCGTCGGCACTTAGCCACCTGATGGGAGAATCCCGCCCCAGGTTACCGCTCAAATTGCATATCTGTGTGATCTTCCGGAGATTGCCTGCCGTTTAAGTTGGTGAACCAAAAGACAACGGGCTTCTCCCCTTGCTTGTAAAATGTGCCCTTGAGCGACGCAATTAGCTTACCGCCCTGCCAGTCGATAATGGTTTGAACTGTGTTTGCAGTATTTTCCTACTTACCAGCAACTCCGAGATAAGATCAAGCAAGTATTGGTGGTCCACCTCAAAAATGGAGTCCGCCAGTCTCTGTTCCTGCACCTTCGCTGTCCTTACCAAATGCACTTTATTAGGAGATCATTTCCCCCCTAATGGCTTCCCACAGCATGGAAGGTGAGATTGTCTCGGTTTTGTTAAACTTTATATAGTACTCTATGGCAGTGGACATGCGCTCACAAAATTTCTTATCCGCTAATAGTGTTGTATTGGACCAGACTCTAGTGCCAAATCAACAAAGTGTGGAGCATGGTCCAAAATAACAATCGCTGAGTATTCAGCCACCCACCAACACTGAAGGGAGGAGAGACCTACCTACAACAAAAAAATCAATCCGCACATATAGCTGGTAGGGAATGGTATAGCACAGTGAGCTAAACAGCTGGCTTGTAAGGCAGAACAATGTTCGCAGAGCGGGTTCAATTCCCGTACCGGCCTCTCCGAACAGACGCCGGAATGTGGTGACTAGGAGCTTTTCACAGTAGCTTCATTGGCACCTACTTGTGACAATAAGCGACTATTATTATTATTAGCTGAGGATCATGTGAAACAAATGAAAAATCTTTAACGCTTGGGTGCAAGAAGCACCAGAGACCCCCATTACAGAAACCCCCCCTATTACAGGAACTCTCACCAGAAAGCCCCAATTACAGAGACCCGCACCAGAAACCTCCCCATTACAAAGACCCCACCAACCATCCCACATAAGGGACACCCCTATCTGAGACCCCCCCCCCCCATTGCAGGGATAACCACCAGAAACCACTCTTCTAATTACAGAGACGCCTGCCAGAAACTTCTACCCCCTCCCCTCCATTTCAGATTGACAGCTTGCACACAGCCAGCTGTCTGGATTGTGAAATCTCACTTCCCGTCACCCTCAAATGTATTTCAAGTACCCAGCTATGAAACTAACCTCAATGTTTAGAAACATCTAACTATGAACCACTTGTAACTTGTACCACTTCAAAGGTAGTTAAGTGCTCTCATTTACTCTTTTTCTTTGCAGAAAGCAGTTAATTCTCTCTGTCTGGACTGCTCTTTAGCTTCCAGGCAAGGGTCTCTGGTGGGGGGGGTTTGGGTCACCCTCGTCACTGCAAGTGACCCATCAAGTCCCATGGTGGGGCGGGGGTGGAATTGCGTTGTTGGGGACAGAGCCCAGCTGCAGGACCTCGCTTTTGGGCCGCCTGCTTAAATAGCAGCCCGATAGTGGGATTTGCAAGGGAAATTTGCATGGCAAGGGATGCTGAATCACATCTGGGACCCACTCCCAGCACCAGCGTGAAACAGAAGTGATTCAGCTCTGGTGGGAGAACATAGTCTCCAAAACGGAGAACCCTACCCATTATTCCATTGAAAGAAGTTCAGAGGAGGTTCACTAGGATGATCTCTGGTATTGAGGAATTATCTCATGAGCAAAGGTTAAACAGGATGAGACTCTACTCATTGGAATTTAGAATAATGAAAGTTGATCTCACTGAAACATAAGAATTCTTAGGAGGGGATTCGGGGTAAATGCTGAGAGCTGTGGGCAGAGCTCTTGGGTATATTTAAGGCTGCGATAGACAGATTCTTGATCAGTAAGGGAGTCAAGGGTTACAGGCAACGGCAGGAAAGTGGATGTGAGGAATGTCGTTGGATCAGCCATGATCCTATTGAATGGTGGAGCAGACTCAAAGGGCCAAATGGCCAACTCCTGTTCCTATTTCTCATGGTCCTATGATCTTATTAAGCAGTGGAAGATGAAGAAACAGCTCACAAAAAGGATCAATGTTGAGCAGCTTAATGAGCCAAGCATGCTAACGAATGTCCAGCAATGTCTTCACCAAAATCTCCAAAGCGTTCATTCTAATGATTGGAGGAAAACTGGAAAGAGCTGAAGACAGCCATCATCTCGAGCTGTGAAGAAACCATTGGCTACAAGACCAGGAAACACCAAGACTGGTTTGAAGCGAAGAAGAAAATTCTCCTCGCCTGGCAAATTGAAAATATCAGCAAGGCAAAGAGAAGATCTAGGGAAATAAATAACCAATGGTGGATTAAGAAAGCTCAGGAGCTGCAACTCCTCTCTGACAAGCATGACATCTGGGGCTTCTTCAGTGCCATCAAGTCAATATATGGACCCATGCCTCAAACGGTGAGGAATAAGTAGAGATGGAGAAAACGTCAACTTTTGATGGAGAGAAAAGAATTCCTAAACTGTGATACAATCATAGATGAGGACGTGTTCGAGGAAATCCCCTCATTCCCCATCAAAGCGTGGGTGAACTAAAAGCCGCCGTTAAACACAAAGATTGGAAAAGCTGCAGGAGTGGAGAGGATTCCAGAGGAGATTATCGTACTAGGAGAAGAAGAGACCTCCCATCATCTCCATCAGCTGCTCCTGAAAATTTGTGATCAAAAAGAAAACTATGCTGATCTCAGGGATGCTGTCATCACCGCCATCTGCAAAGGAGACAAAGTGAACTGTGGGGACGACAGAGGTATCTCCCTATTCTCCATTGTCAGGACGATCATCGCCCAAATCCTCAATAGCCGTCTTCTCACAGTCTCTGAAGAAATCCTTCCGGAAAACAATGTGGCTGCCGACCAAACCTTGGAACAATGGACATGATTTTCCCTGCTTGACACCTTCAAGAGAAATGCCAGGAACAACATTACCACTCTACATAGCCTTCATCGATCTGACAAAGGCTTTTGACTCAGTCAATCAGGAAGTTCTATGGAAGATCCAGTCAAAGACGGCTGCCCTGAGAAATTCATCAACATCCTCCACAAGATGTCGACAACAGTCCTCACCGACGGAAATAAGACAGAAAGAAACCTTTGGATTCAAGACTGGAGTCAAGCAGGGATATGTCATCACCTCCACCCTTCTCTCCATCTTCATCACCACCGTCCTTCACCTTGTCAAGAACAAGCTTCCCAGTGGAGTGGACATTATCTGCAGGATGGACAAAAAGGTTTTCAAACTCAACCGGTTGAAATCCAAGAAGAAAGTTAAACTGACATCACTTGTGGACATTCAATATGTGGATGACATCGCCATATCTGTTCTCTCAGAGGAGTATCTCCAAGTTATGCTTGTCACCTTCGCTGAAGCACACCGAAGAATCAATCTCGGTCTCAAGCTCAAGAAGATTCAAGTCCTTTACAAACCTGTTGATGCACTATCAATTACGACGAGACGAGAGTAGAATGTAATCGGGGCTTTATTACACAGAGATGTGTGACCTCCTACAGCAGCTTACGAAATGGCTGCTGTTCGGAGAGCACACACATTTATACTCCGCCTCCTGGGAGGAGCCTGCAGGCAGGGATCTACCCCCATACCTGTAGTACAGGGGCCTTACCGTAATATCCATATATACAATATAATACAACAGTGGTGACTACCACACCTGTCCCAGGGAAAGATTCAGTCTCTCCCTCCATCAAGATTAATGGAGAAACATGGAACATTTCCCATACATAGAATCGTAGAATCCCTACAGTGCTGAAGGAGGCCATTTGGCTCATCAAGTCTGCACCGGCCCTTGTAACGAGCACCCTACTTAGGCCCACGCCTCTACTCTATCCCCATAACCCCACTTAACCTTTTTGACACTAAGGGGCATGGCCAATCCACCTAACCGGCACATCTTTAGATTCTGGGAGGAAACCACAGCACCCGGAGAATAACCACGAAGGCACAGGGTGAAAGTGCAAACTCCACACAGACAGTCACCCAAGGCCGGAATTGAACCCAGTTCCCTGGAGCTGTGAGGCAGCAGTGCTAACTACTGTACCACCGTGCTGCCCTGGGGAGCCACCTCTCATCTAAGACTGAAATCGATGTGGAGATCCAACATTATATCCAATCCGTGAGAGCCGCCTTCGTACCCCTAAAGATGGGAGTGTTTGACGACCATGACATTTGTGCTGATACCAAGATCCTCGTATAAAAGGCAGTCATCCTCCCAACCCTTCTATTTGGCGCAGAAACTTGGACTATGCACAGAGGGCACCTGAAGGCCCTGAAGATGTGCCATCAACGCTGTTTGAGATGGATCCTCCGCATCAGCTAGGCGTACTAACATCAGCGTCCTTGAAGGAGCCAAGAACATCAGCATCAAGGCCATAATCTTCCAAAATCAACTCCGCTGGGCCAGCCACGTGCTTAGGATGTCAGAGTCCCGACTGCCAAAATATTCAAATCACTGTATCCAATAACCGAGTCCCGACTGCCAAAGCATATCTTCTTTCCCCAACTCAAGCAAGGCTCGCGAACAAGAGGAGGACAAAGGAATCCCTTCAAAGACACCCTGAAGGCTTACTTCAAGAAATTGAATATAGACATCAATGCCTAGGAGACCCTTGTTGAGAAGAGACCTATTTGGAGGAACCGTCTGACTGACACAAATCTTTGTGGACACCCGACGGCAAGAGAAGGAAAGCAGCCTGTGAAAGAAATACCAGTGATCTCAAGCAAAAGGAACAATCCCACCTTCCGGAAACAGCTGCAAAAACGTGCAGTCGGAGATGCAGCTCTGGGATTGGGCTCATCAGCTACATAAGGACCCACAGAACCCATGATGAGTAACAGAGTTTCTTAGGTGGTCAATCATACTCGTTAGCGAGTGAGCGCCAAAGAAGAAGATTCCCTGATTGGCATATTAATATCGCAGAGAATCATGAAAAGTGGAAAAATTGTGCTTCTTATTAGACCCTCCTTTTGATATAGTTAAATATGAAACTGGCTGGAAATAGAGGTGCTGGTTAGAATAACTGAGCTTGAGTCATAAACTGTGGATAGATGCAAAAGGTAGAGTGTGGTGTGTTATTGGACACAGTGATTTGAATATTGATTTAGCGAGTCACTGGCTGTTTGAGATAAGGACAGTACACAGTGACAGTTATAGCTTCAATATGAAGAGTAACTGCTATGCAACACATTTTGGGTGTAGGATAGACAGCTGTGAATCTTGTTAAACTGTTATTAATGAATACCTAAGGAAAGGGTCTTCAGATGTGTATTTTTTTTCATTAAAAATGAGAGTTTTACACTCATAAGATCTGAACAAGGAACTGGATAGGAATCAAATCAAGTAATTATATAATATGAATGTATGAAAAGAACCTTTCCTGTACCCTATATGGTCTTCATTAGAATTTGTTTTGGAAACTGAGCTCTAATTAACTGTTCAAGCTTGTTGTGCTTTTCAATGAGATCATGGTTTCTCTGTGACCTAACCCCATGGGGCAGGATTTAGCTGCGGGTTTCAGGAACATGCTGCCAGGCTCAAATGGTTGCTGGAAGCCGGGATTATGTTGGAAACACACTCTCGCCTGTGAGTTTCTCCAATTTGACCAATTAATGGCTGGAAGGCAATCTTGCATCTCGAAGCTGGGTGCCCCAAAATGGAGGTGCCTCTCTCAGCTTTTTCGCATTTGTTGTTATATTTAAATTTTTAAAAATAGCCTTGCAGCCAGCCAACTATTTTGGGGGAGGAGCCTTTTGTGAGGGCCACAAAGAATCCAGCATGAGTTGAAAGATAGAAAGAAATAACATTTATTTACAATAACATATATATATATATACACAACAGCAGCAGCAACTCCTTTGCTGCTCACTCCTCTCTAGCTGGTTCCAAACTGGCCAGCTCTATTTATGCAGGGAATCTGCTAATAATTTCTCCACACCCCTCATTGGCGAAGCTCATACTCCCTAAGGATTGTGGGATTGCTATTAGTCCCCAGCCAGTGGTAAGCAGGCAGGTTATAACATCCCTCCCCCCCCCCCCCAAAGTCCAAGGAATCCACCGAAGACCCTGGCGAAGAAGGGCGTTGGACTCGTTTTACCGCAGGCCGGACACCATTTGCACGAGGTGCTGGATCAGGTGGCGTGTATCAAGACGGAGAACGGTGCTTATGTGATGAACTGCAAACGGTTGTACATCCACGGCCCGTGGGCCTGAGGACTCCCCTTCTGAGGCGTCCTGTGTCTCCATCTCGGAGTCGGAGTCCGCTGCCTCCGTCATCTCGGCGACTCGATCTCCACGCGGTTCTGCAACGACCAGCGCCAGCTTTGAGTGCAGCACCAGAGGAAGATTGTGAGGAATACTCTCCACTGTGTCTGGTCTCTGCGGCTGTAGAAATTAGCTCCGGGGGCGGGGAATCTATGGAAGAGATGGCCTTCTGGACCGAACGTGGTCTACATGCTTGCACTGGAGACGATCCTGGGCTTGCACCTGGTAAGAAATAGGGCCCGTTCGGCGAAAGATAATGCCAGGAATCCACTAGGCACTACCAGCAAAATTTCGAATGAACTCTGGGTCACCAGGCACAAACTGCCGAATCGGCCGATGCTGAGAAAAACCATGTCCCTGCCGTTCTTCAGTGCTGCGTACTTTTGTGCCAATGTGCGGGAAAACCATACTAAGGTGGGTGCAAAGTCTCCGGCCCATCAGGAGTTCTGCGGGAGCTACCCCAGTCACCGCATGTGGAGTGGTCCTGTATGAAAATAAAAAACGAGCCTGTCTCGTGTCCATAGACCCGGAAGACTGCTTCCTTAGGCCTCGTTTGAATGCCTGCACTGCGAGCTCCGCCAACCCATTGGAAGCCGGGTGGTGTGGAGTGGTGCGGATATGGCGTATGCCGTTCATCTTCATGAACCTCACAATCTTCTCACTTGTGAATCGAGTGCCATTGTCCGTGACCAGCACCTCGGGGAGGCCATGCGTACTGAAAGACAAACGCATCTTCTCGATTGTTGCGCAGGACGTTGTGCCTACCATCTTATGCATCTCTAACCATTTAGACTGGGCATCGATTAATAGAAGGAACATGGATTCTTGAAAAGGGCCGGCGAAATCCGCTTACACGCGCACCCAAGGCCGCCCTGGCCATTCCCAGTGGTGTAGGGGCACGGCCGGCGGAAGCTTCTGATGCTCCTGGCAAATGGAGCAGTTTTGGGCCACCTTCTCAATGTCGATGTCGAGGCCTGGCCACCAGACGTAACTCCGTGCCAACATTTTCATTTTGGTCACACCTGGATGCCCATTGTGCAAGTCCCTTAGTATCAGCTCCTGTCCTTTTTCCGGGACAATCACACACGTCCCCCACAAGAGGATACCGTCTTCCACACTAAATTCTGACAGCTTGGAGGAAAATGCCCGCAACTCGCCTGGGAGCTGTCTATGCTGCCCACCATACAGGACTATGTGCCATACCTTTGACAGGACTGGCTCCGCCTGGGTCCACTCATGGATCTGTGATGCCTTGACAGGCAAGGAGCCCATAAAATTTAGGGTTGCAACCACCTCACCGGTCGTGGGGGTCGACATGGGGCCGATCGATAAAGGCAATCGGCTCAGTGCGTCGGCATTCGCTATCTGGTTTGTGCTCCAGAGAATACTCGTAGACAGCAAGCAACAAAGCCCATCGCTGGATCCGTGAGGAAGCAATGGGCGGTATTGGCTTATCCTCTCGGAAAAGTCCCAGCAGAGGCTTATGATCAGTCACGATAGTGAAGTGGCAACCATACACATACTGGAAGCGTTTCACCACAAAGATCACCGCCAGGCCCTCCTTCTCGATCTGCGCGTACTTCTTTTCTGCTGCAGTCAATGTGCGGGAGGGGAAAGCTATCGGCCGCTCGGCCCCATTCTCCATCTTGTGGGACAGGACGGCCCCAATACCATACGGGGATGCATCACACGTGATGAGCAAAGGCTTTCCAGGATCATAGTGGGTTAGTCACCCATACCTGCTGGAAAGTGGATTCTTGCGGCTGACCCCAAACCCAGGTGTGATTCTTCTTTAGTTGAAGGTGCAACGGGGCCAGCGAAGTTGCCAGATTGGGAAGGAACTTCCCGTAATAGTTCACGAGGCCGAGAAAAGAACAACGATACGAAGTGTCAGTCGGGGCGGGGGCCTGTTGAATTGTGCGCACATTCTCTGCGACGGGGTGCCAACCTTCGCGATCCACCCGATAACCCAGGTAGACTACTTCTTTCGCCTGAAAGACGCACTTTGTACGACGTAAACGGACTCCAGCCTCTGAAAAGCGACTAAGGACAGCCTCCAAATTTTCCAAATGTTCCTGCTCCGACGTCCCTGTAATCACAACGTCGTCTAAGTAGGCAGCGACACGCGGTAAACCTCTCAAGATGCCCTCCATGACGCATTGAGAAATAGCGCTGGCAGAGGATACCCCAAAGGGCAACCGTAGATATTCATACAGGCCCCGGTGTGTATTAATAGTTACAAATGGCTGGGAGGCAGGGTCCAGCTACAACTGTGGTAGGCGTGACTCATATCTAATTTCGTGAATGAGAGTCCGCCTGCAAGCTTTGCGTAGAGAACCTTTATGCGAGGCATTGGATATCGGTCGAGCCGGGAAGCTGTATTCACTGTAAATTTATAGTCGCCGCACAAGCGAACTGTTGCACCTGGCTTCAATTGGTGCTGCCCAGTCAGTGAAACGGACGGGCCTGATAATACCCAAGGACTCCAAACGAGTGAGCTCCCCTTCTACCTTCTCGAGCAAGGCGTTAGACACCGGGCGCGCCCGGAAATAGCGCGGCGTGGCTCCTGGTTTCGACTTGGATATGGGCTACGGCCCCTTTTATTTTCCCCAAACCGGGCTGGAATACATCTGGGTACCATCCTAGTACCTCAGTCAACCCTCCAGAACCTTTGGAGGATGTGCTGCCACTGCAGCCGCAGATGGCGCAACCAGTCCCGACCCAACAGGCTGGGCCCGTGGCCGCGCACCACGATAAGTGGGAAGCGCCCCACCTGATGTCCATAAACAACAGGCGTCATCGTAGTTCCTGCAGTGTCCAATGGTTCCCCCGTGTAGGCGGCCAATCTGGCCTGTGTGTTGGTTAATGTAAGGGTTTGTATACCCTGCTTGATGCGGTCGAATGTCCTCTGGGCTATCACGGAGACCGCTGCGCCAGTTTCCAACTCCATCTTAAGCGGGTGACCATTGACCCGTACTGTCACCTTAATGGGGACCACACGGGGAGCTGCCACACAATGCAGCTGCAGGCTGTGGTCCTCCATCTCCAAGCCCTCGGGAGTAGTCGCCGCAGGTTCATCCAAATGGAAGGTGTGGCCCCTGGGCTGGACCCAGTTTCTGTCGAAACGACGGCGCGTCTGGCGCCCCCAGGACCGGCGTCCGCGACCGGACCGGCGCCCACAAGTCCGACACTGACATGGCTCCTCATCCATCGGTTCTGAAGAAGGCTCCTTTCGGGGAGGAATGTCCGGCGGCCACTGGCGTCAATCTGGACGCTGCCCCGCCCAAGGTACCGCAGGGGTGTGGGGAGACACTTTTGGGCGGAAGGGGTTGCGCCGCAAGGCGTGCACCTGCAGTTCCTGTAGCTCCTGCACTCCCCGTTCTGCGCTCTCTCTCGGGACAATACTATTTGAATGGCCTGTTGAAAAGTCAATGTTGGCTCAGCTAACAACTTTCTCTGGGTGGCCGCATTGTTAATACCGCAAACCAAACGATTGCGTAACATTTCTGACAAGGTCTCACCATAGTCACAGTGTTCCGCAATCCTGCGTAGCCTGGATAGAAAATCGGCAAGGGATTCTCCTGGGGACCTCTCAGCGGTATTAAACCGGTAACGCTGGACTATCATGGATGGGGTTGGGTTAAAATGTTGCCCCACTAAATTCACAAGTTCATCAAACGCCTTGGTGTCCGGCACAGCTGGGTATGTAAGGCTCCTAATCACTCCAATGTATTCGGGCCGCAGGCGGTGAGCAAAATGGCCACCTGGCATTCATTTACGGTGATGTTGTTTGCCCGGAAATAGTAACGCATCCGTTGTGCGTACTGGTTCCAACTTTCCAGTGCAGCATCAAAAACGTCCAAACGTCCATACAGAGGCATGGTGTAACAGAAAAAAAAAGTCCAATCTGTATCCAACAAAAATCCAGGGAGGTGGCTTCAGCAGCGTAGACAGCTATCCACTTTAACCCTCGTCGCCAGTTTTGTGAGAGCCACAAAGAATCCAGCACGAGTTGAAGGATGGAAAGAAATAACATTTATTTACAATAACATATAGATATATATATATATATATACAACAGCAGCAGCAGAAACTCCCTTGCTGCTCACTCCTCTCTAGCTGGTTCCAAATTGGCCAGCTCTATTTATGCAGGGAATCTGCTAATGATTTCTCCATCCCCCTTCATTGGGAAAGCTCATACTCCCTCAGGATTGTGGGATTACCATTAGTCCCCAGCCAGTGGTAAGCAGGCAGGTTATAACAGAGTCCCTCCCCATTCTGATGAATCTACACAACACTCCCTCCATGGCCAATATATCCTTTCTAGGCAGCGGTGCCTCATTGTTCACAGTATTCGAGGTGTAGTCTAACCAGGGGCAAAATTTAATAGTCATTGGAGAGCTGGTGGCAAACACATATGAGCCATTTCCAAAAGATCCGTTGGAACTAAGTCCCCATTCAGCAGTTCACTGACTGTTGTTGGTGTTCCTTGCTGCACTGGGGGCAATTTCCCACCAGGCATCGTGGTACAAGGCAGATATAATGGGCGCAATTCTCCCATCGGGAGACTAAGGGCGTCATTCTCCGACCCCCGTCGGGTTGGAGAATCGCCGGGGACTGCCGTGAATCCCGCCCCCGCCGGTTGCCGAAGTCTCCGGTACCGGATATTCGGCGGGGGCGGGAATCGGGCCGCGCCGGTTGGCGGGCCCCCCGCTGGATTCTCCGGCCCGGATGGGCCGAAGTCCCGCCGATAAATTGCCTGTCCCGCCGGCGTGGATTAAACCACCTTTTGAATGGCGGGACAAGGCGGCGTGGGCGGGCTCCGGGGTCCTGGGGGGGGGGCGCGGGGCGATCTGACCCCGGGGGGTGCCCCCACGGTGGCCTGGCCCGCGATCGGGGCCCACCGATCCACGGGCGGGCCTGTGCCGTAGGGGCACTCTTTCCCTTCCGCCTCCGCCACGGTCACCACCATGGCGGAGGCGGAAGAGACTCCCTCCACTGCGCATGCGCGGGAAACTTTCAGCGGCCGCTGACGCTCCCGCGTATGCGCCGCCCCGACATGTCATTTCCGCGCCAGCTGGTGGGGCAACAAAGGCCGTTTCCGCCAGCTGGCGGGGCGGAAATTCCTCCGGCGTCGGCCTCGCCCCTCAATGTTGGGGCTCGGCCCCCAAAGATGCACCTTTGGGGCGGCGCGATGCCAGTCTGATTGGCGCCGTTTTGGGCGCCAGTCGGCGGACATCGCGCCGTTTCGGGAGAATTTCGCCCCAAGTCCCCGACAGCGGAGTGAAAACCGGAGTGTTTCACTCCGGCATCGGAGGCCGTTCCCAGCCCCCTAATCTCCCGCCCCCGGGGGGCTAGGAGCGGCACGCGCCATTTACGCGCGCTGGGCCTTGGAGCCGTGTAAAAGCGGTGCCGCGTAAATGACTCGACCACCGCCGCGTAAATGATATCACCCGCCACCATGCCCAGTTGCCGTCCTCCCCGCGGCCGCCCCACAAGAAGATGGCGGATCGATCTTGCGGGGCAGCGTAGGAAAGGAGATCCTCCTTCAGAGAGGCTGGCCCGCCGCTCGGTGGGCACCGAACGCGGGCCAGACCCCTTTTGAGTCCCCCCCTTTGCAGGAACCCCCCTCGCCCCCCATAAGCCGCCCCCCCAGCGTTCCCGCGCTGTTCCTGCCGGCAGCGACCAGGTGTGGATGGCGCCGGCGGGAACCTGTCGTGTTGGGCAGGC
Source organism: Scyliorhinus torazame (assembly GCF_047496885.1). Lineage (NCBI taxonomy): Eukaryota > Metazoa > Chordata > Chondrichthyes > Carcharhiniformes > Scyliorhinidae > Scyliorhinus > Scyliorhinus torazame. The sequence goes on from NC_092709.1 coordinate 231,552,815, forward strand.
CACTCGGCCCATCTGCGCCGGAGAATCGCTGCTCGCCCATTACCAACGGCAAGCATCGATTCTCCCAGCGGCCAGCCGTGATTCGCGCCGCGCCGGTTTGGGGGGTGGGAGAATCGTCTGCGGGCGTCGGGACAGCGTGGCGCGACTCGCCGGTGCCCTGGCAATTCTCCCCCCCGGCGTCGGGGGGGAGAATTCCGCCCAATGCCTCTGAGCATTGCCAGCCAAACAGTGGCCAGCAGCTCTTCAATAACTGCAGCATCGCCGAGTGTGTAAGCTACAATCGGTACTGCAATGGGGATGACTAGGAGGGTTATTGCTGGAGGCCCAACCAATCCGGTGTGGTTCTGGATTGCCAGGGTCAAGCAGGTGCCCTGGCAATGTGGGAGAGGGGGGCATTGATGTGGTTAGGAGGTGGCTTCCCAAGAGTCCTTCCCTTTCCAATGGCAGGTCCCTCCATTGCGCACAGGATGCCCAAAAAGAAGGCTGCAGACATATCTGTCAGGGTTTACTTGGAGGTCTGCTCACAGAGCATGATCCCCACCCACCACTTGCTGAATAGAAGCTGTAGCGGGACGGACCCTTAAGTGACCCTTAAGTGCCCACTTTTAAGCTTCAATTGACCATTGGGTGGGAAGACCATCCTCAACCAGTTGAGCTTCCATTGTTGCCAGTTTTTCATCATTTAGGAAGTAATCTGTGCCATTCTTTTGAGGTCCAAAATAGATGGCTTTATATTTGCCTCCAGTTGAAATCTATTGCCACAGTTTTAGCTATTCATTTAATCTATTACCTGTTTGTAATTTTATGCTTTCATTTAGAATTCTTACAATGCCGAACATCATATGTCATCGGAAAACGTGAATATGAAGTTTTTTACCCTATCATCTAAGTCATTAATAAATATGATAATGAACAATTGAGTCCGCAACACAGAATTTTGTATCACTGGTCACGTCCTGTGCCCAGTATCCTTAGTCAGTTTCTCCTACCACTTAATTTATAAGACCCGACCAAGTCAATAATCTGCCTTCACTTTCATGAGCCACTGCCAAGCATTTTCTTTCTTTAGCCTGACGTTAATTTTCTGAATTTTTTGTCACTCTTTTTCCACTTTACCCACACAAGGGGTTTCTCACAGCTTTAAGACAACACACAAGTTTGAATTAATTTTTCTCGAATCCCCTCCGTTCAATAGAACTGCTTGACTGATTTACTGTTCGAACTGTTCTGGTGCACAGGACAGGGTCCTGAGAAAAAAAGTGATGTTTTTCTGAACAATATAAAGTTATCACTGGAAGACATGTTAATTACTTTAGCTATTTCACATTGACAGGGGGGAATATAAGCATTCTGTCGGCGAGTTGTTTCAGTGTCAGTAGCGATTAGCCTGCGAAAGGATAATTGGACATTGCAATTCATCTAGCCAGACTTCCATCATCAGGTCTATCAAATTGTCTTTTCTTTGAGGAGGATTTTCCAGCGAAAGAGTTGAACGAACACTTTGGTTCCCTCTCTCGGTGCTTTACCAGCACTTTATTGGATATAATTTCCTCAGTTCCTGGAGGATCTTGGCTAGAAACTGAAGTAGTATTCATTTTAAGATCATGAGCATCTAATTAAATAAACTGGCCTTCGATTCATGAGTGGGAGGAAAAGATTGGAATTGGCTCCAGCTTTCTTTTTCAACCAATAAAGCATATAGGCCATCATAACTCTGTCCCCTCTGCATGGGAATAATTTCAGAAATGTGAATAAAATGCAGTGTCAGGGAACATGGTGACGTCACGATCAGAAACTTTTTTTTGTCTCTTTAAAATATGTGTATATAATGTAATACTTAAAAAAATTCACTCTTTCAACATTCCCAAAATACCAAAGGACCCTCCATATTATAAATGTAACTTTACATGTAGCATTTTCTGATTGTTTATCAAAAGAACCTCCAAACTTGCAGTATTATTTAATTAAGCACTTTACTCTGCCTATGTCTGATGACAAAACTCAGTAGTTTTGTGATGTTTGAATATTAATATCTATGTATTGAACATATTATACTATTTTGAAATTAAGTTATTTAAAGAGGTTAATTTCATGTTTTAAGGTGTAGCTAAAATATCAATTGATTGAAAGCAAGAAGTATTTTAAAATGTCTAATCCCCCAAAAAAACTTTTCTGTGATAACTCTTTGTGCAGCTGATGCAATATTTAATAGAACAATGATTTTTCTAATGTTTTCTTTCCTTTTTTAGGTAAGTACAGCAAATTCTTATCTTTCTGACATGAACTTCAGGGACATGGATTATACCAAGGTACAATTGTGATATTTGTATTAGTATTGGCCTTGTTCTTATCTCTAGTTAATAAAATACTTTTTGATTAGGTCATCCTTTGTGAGTTTTTGCAATCCATGTTGAATCAAGTTGAGGCTTCAATTGGGACATTGGAATTAACCTTTTTTTATTTAGACAACTGAAGTAAGGTTACTGTGATTTGATGTTGAAAGTAAATGTTCGCAACCTGCTTGCCAAAAAGCAATAGAAATAAACAGATTATTATTATATTGATTTCATGGAATTGGAGAGGTAAAGTATGGTATTCACAAAAAGGACTTCTCAGGATGGCCGTTGAAGGTACTGATCAGATATTGGCATGTGATGCCATTTTCTTTCTTCCACCTGTCAATTCATAATTTTCTATTTAAAATAAGTTGATGGAATTGCCCACCTCTGGTGTATAAAAGAACAAATATTGCTCTGTAAAACAACCATAAGCAAGTTACTAAGGATATTGGAAGTCTGAAATGAAATCCCCAATGTTTGTAAACATTGCCCACATCAAAGAGGTGAAAGTGCACTAAGTGCATTCCAATCACTGAAACCTGTGATTTCACTGCACTTACCTCTCTTTGATGTGGGCAATGTTTACAAACATTGGGTTTCACCAATTAGGTCACTGAAGCGTGAAGGGAGATGAATGGATCAAAGCAGTAGATGGTTTTAACGAGCTGTCAACCATAAAGGACCACTCCAAAGCCATGAATGGATTGCAGATAATGGATCTGTGGGATCTAGACACAGGCACAGCTGTTACCCTTAGATGAGTGGGCACATGGAGTTGCAAGGTTGGTAATACAGCGATAATGCTTCCCACAGCCCCGTCTGTAGGACTGCTCCCTAGCTTCCAGACAGAGGTTCCTCTTCTGGCGGAGGGGGGTAGGGGGTGGTCTTTGTAGGGGGAATCTGTGGAGGGGGTTCCTTTAGGCAGGAGGTCCCTGTGGGGGAGGAGGGCTTTCCAACTATCACAGGGGCCCCTGTGAAGGTCCCCCTATTACAGGGGTCCCTGTGGGGGTTCCCCTATTAGAGGGGTGTCTGGGAGGTTCTCATATTACAGGGATCCCTGGAAGGGACAAGTGGGATCATCCCTGCATGTAGGCGTGGGGGGCACCCAGGCAATCCAGGGGTTGGGGGCTGCTGTGCAGGAGGGAGGGTTTGGGCTGATTTACGGTGCGGGGGGGATGGACTCAGATGGCCTCTAATATTGTTACCCTGATGTGGTGGACCATCGCAAGGTCTATCATGTCAGGCTCACGATTGCTGTGATCACAAGTGAATCTCGCCCATATGATTCCCGGCCGCGGGGACTGAAGAATCTTGGGAGAGTGGAGCAGAGGGCGCCGGGCCCACTAAATGGATGCAAATGATCATTACGACCCATTTGCATTTATTTCCATGCTCCCGCTGATGTGCAGCGTGGAACCCGTTCACGCATGCCGTTCAGAGCATGGCATTCAAATAGGCGTCTGGTGCTGATCCCAATTTTGCCCGAACACCCGATTCTCTGTCCCTTCAGGGAACACATTCTGGGCGCCCTCGGAATGGAGAATCCTTCCCATAGTCTCTCAAACAGAGAATCCTGGCCCAGAGTCTGTCAAACGGAGAATCCTGGCCCAGAGTCTAAGTATGGGCATGATTCTCTGATCCCACAGCTATGTGTTTTTTGTCGGCATGCCATTAGCTGGCGGCGGGATTCTATCTTCCCATTGCTTGTGCAATTCTCCGCATTTCCGGGGGCCGGGTGGATGGTGAAGGGGTTGGCACCGCTCCAGCCGGCGCCGAAGGGCCGGCGTGATCTTGCGCATGCGCTTTGGCCATGGCGAAGCCCTACAGGGGCTGGCGCAGAAGGAAGAAGTGCCCCCACGGAACAAGCCCGCCCGCAGATCGGTGGGCCCCGATTGTGGGCCAGACCACCATGGGGGCCCTCCCCGGGGTTGGATCCCCCCGAGGACCAACCCGCCGACTTACCTGCCAGGTCCCGCCGGTACATGAGTTGAGTGATTCACGCCGGCAGGAGTGGAAAAAAATGGACAGCCGCTAGGCCCATCGGGGCCCGGCGAATCGCCGGGGGGGCCGCTGCCAACGGCCCCCGACCGGCGGGGCAGGAATCCCAGCCCCGTCTGAAAAATGGCGCCGGAGTATATGGCAGTCGGCGGCGGGGCAGGATTCACACTGACCCCCGGGGACTCTCCAACCTGGCGGGAGATCGGAGAATCCCACCCTTAGTCTCAGAAACGAAGAATCCCGCCCCAGATCTCATCTTACACTGGCGAACTCAGCTCGTTAGTGCTGGAAGTGAGCCTAAGTGCGTTCTTGGCCCTCGCCGAGGCATAGAAATGACGCAGAGTCCTGTTTAATTGAGTTGTCGTTTTCAGTGCTGCAAGCTCCGAGAAACACCCGGCTATACGCGCCCAATACGGGACTCTTATTTCAGTTCCATTTAATCGCGCCCAATATGTTGCAAGGTTTACTATTTGATTTCCTCTGGTCACCTTCACATGGCAGACTAACTAATACACAAAGTTCAAATACTAACTGATCCTGCTTTATATTGCCAAACTGATGCTTAATATATTTGAATTTGAGGAGGCACAGATTAAATCCAGTGGTTAAAGCAAATGTTTTAATGTTTTCCTGTTTGCTATTTTGGGTGTGCAAAGGAAGGCACGGTGGTGTACTGGTAATGTCACTAGACTAGTGATCCAGAGGCCCAGGTTAATCCTCTGGGCACTCAGGTTCAAATCCCACCATAACATGCTGATGGAATTTAAATTAAATTATTAAAATCTGAAATATAAAACTAATGTCTATAATGGTGACTATGCAACAATTATCAATTGTTATAAGAACCCATCTGGTTCATAAATGTCTTTTATGGAAGGGCAATAAGCGATAAATGCTGGCCCAGCCAGCGACGTCCACATCCTGTAAATGAATGAAAACAAAGTGACTCCAGATCCAATGTGGTTGACTCTTAACTCCCATTTGAAATGGCTGAGCAAGCCATTCGGTCAAAGGGTAATTAAGGATGGGCAACAAATGCTGGCCTTGCTAGCGATGCCCACATTCCATGAAAGAATAAATTATTTAAATTACCTAAGTATCAGGGCAAGTGGAAGCAAAGGATGTGAGATTACCAATGAGAACAGCCTAAGATATAGGAGAAAAAGTGGAACACGTGTTAGGTAGGAGGTTCCAGGATTTTAACCTTGTGAGTCTGAAGAAATATATTTTGAAGTCAGGATGGTGTGTGACTTGGAGATTAACTTGCAGTTGGCACTGGGTCTGCTGCCCATGCCCTGGTTGCATGTGTGGAAGGTGCTGTTGATGGAGTCTCAGTGTGTTGCTACAATGCATCTTATAGATGGTTTAAATTGCTGCCACTGAGGGGCGGCACGATGGTGCAGTGGTTAACACTGCTGCCTCAAGCCGCCGAGAACCCGGGTTCAATCTCTGCCCCCGGCCACTGTTTGTGTGGAGTTTGCACATTCTCCCTGTGTCTGCGTGGGTCTCATCCGCACAACCCAAAGATGTGTAGCGTAGGTGGATTGGCCATACTAAATTGCCCCTTAATTGAAAAAAAAAGAATTGGGCACTTTAAATAATAAAGAAAAAAATTGCTGCCATGTGCATAAGTAGTTGAGGGAGTGAATGTGTAAGGTGGTGGATGGGGAGAAGATTAAGCAGGCTGTTTTGTCCTGGATTGTGTTGAGCTTCTGGAGTCTTGCAGGAACGGCATTTGTCCAGGTAAATTAACAATATTCCATTACATTTCTGTTAGCCTACTTGGCTAGACAGCTTGTTTGTGATGCAGAGCAAGGCCAGCAGCGTGGGTTCAATTCCTATACTGGCTGAGGTTATTCATGAAGGCAGCACCTTCTCAACCTCACCACTTGCAGGTGTGGCGAATCTCAGGTTAAATCACCACCAGTCAGCTCTCCCCCTCAAAGGAGAAAGCAGCCTCTGGTCATCTGTGACTATAGTGACTTTACCAATTTTACATTCCTGACTTGTGGAAAGGCTTTGAAAAGAATCACTTGTCACAGAACATCCAGCCTCTGACCTGCTCTTACAGCCACCGTGTTAATGTTGCCAGTTCAAAGGCAGTAATCTCGCCGTGGGAAAAGAAGGCCCTGTTACTGGGCAGTTAATGTAGAGAAGGTGAGGTGGTGGTGTGGAGAGGAGGGTGCAGAGTGGGTTAGGATGGTAGAGGAGTCCTGCAGGTGATGCAGCCTGAGAGCCTTGGTGACGGCCCCTCCGCCGTTTGCCCCAGGGAAGTACTCGGAGAACCCAGTAGTGCAATCGACGGTTAAGATATGGAACCAAGGAGGCACTTTAATTTTGGGGAGGGAATATTGATGTTGACACCAGTGTGTGGGAAACACAGGTTTATGCCTGGGGAGATAGATGGGATGTATAGAAGATGGACGGAGGTGGGACTGGAGATGGTGAGGGACCTGTACCTGAAAGGACAATTTGCAAATCTGGATGAACTGGATGAGCTGCCAAGAGTGAGTGAGTGTAGGTACCTCCAGGTACGTGACTTTGTAAAAAAGGAGTGTTTCCCATGTTGCCTGGGTATACTCTGCCAGAGCAATTGATACTCCGAGATGAGCCTGGAAAGGGCAAGATTGGAGACATATATGGGTTGTTCGGGGAGCTGGGGGGGTGCAAGTGGCGAAGATTAAATGTAAGTGGGAGGAGGAGCTGGGGGAGGAAATAGATTGCGGTCTGTGGTGCGAAGCTATGTATAGGGTGAACACCACTTCTTATTCTGCGCAGATGAGCCCGATCCAGTTCAAGACAGTAAGCACAGGGTGCACATGACACATGCACGACTGAGCGGGTTCTTCCGTGGGGTGATTGACTTGTGTCAAAAATATCAGGGCAACACGGTGGTGCAGTGGTAGGACTGCAGTTTCACGGCGCCGAGGTCCCAGGTTCGATCCCGGCTCTGGGTCACTGTCCGTGTGGAGTTTGCACATTCTCCCTGTGTTTGCGTGGGTTTCGCCCCCACAACCCAAAGATGTGCAAAGTAGGTGGATTGAACACTCTAAATTGCCCCTTAATTGGAAAAATGAATTGGGTACTCTAAATTTATTTTTTAAAAAGAAAAATGTGGGCGGGGACCGGCGAACCATGTGAACATGTTCTGGGGATGTAAGAAGCTGGTAAGGTACTGGGAAGCGGTGTTTGGGACATTATCTCAGATCATAGGGGAGAGGTTAGGCCGGACCCAATGGTGGCAATTTCTGTGGTCCCGGAGGTGCTGGAGCTGGTGGAAAGGAAAAAGGCTGATGTTGTTACTTTTGCGTAACTAATTGCCCGGCGGAGGATTTTATTAAATTGGGAGGCAGACACGCCACCAGGAATGGCAGCCTGGTTGGGGGACTTGTCTGAATTTCTATTTTTGGAAAGATCAAATTTGAGTTAAGCGGGTCAGAGGAAGATCGCGACATGGTGGGGATTGTTCTTGACTATGTTTAAAGATCTGTTCGTCGCAGGGGAGGGTAAGGGTGAAACAAGATAAAATTGTACAAACTGTAAATTGGTGATTGTTTTGTTGAATTTAATAATGTTCTGGTTTATACATGTTTGGAATAAAATACATACAGCTATGCTTATTGTCATGATATGCAAACATGCAGATAATGATATACAGATAGGCGGCTAATGAACATAGAGAACAGGACATGACCAATGAGCAAGCAGGACACTCAGGGGTGGTATCTCACTATAAAATGCATGAGACTCCTCCTCTTTCCACTGATGAACATCTACAGAGTGAGTCAGGGTGTATGTACAGTATCACACCTCCAGCACGTGGCTAAGAGCTAGTCTGTTTCAGTCAGACAGAGTAACCACACTTAGATTAGCAGAGAGTCGAACTCATAGAGAACTGTGTTAACTGTGCTACTGGTTCAATAAATCAGATTGAACTAACTTCAAGGTCTGGAGTATCTTTTGGTCAAAGCTGCATCCAGTTGCAGCCTGTGTTATCCCAGAGAACATAACACATCACTTATGATCAGTGATCATCCCCTGTATGTTGGGTGGATCGTGGATTCAGAGATGGTTATAGCATCAAATATCAAGAAGAAATTGTTAAACTATTATTAAAGATGGTCATTGCCAGACACCTCTGGAGCGTGAATGTTACTTGCTGCTTTTCATGCCAAGCTTGACTATTGTTCAGGCTTTGCCATATATTGGCACAAACTGCTTCAGTATTTGAAGAGCTGAGAATGGTACTGAACACTGTGTAATCATAAAAGGACGTCCAGAAATTTGACAATTATGATGGAGGAAAGTCATTGATGTCGCTGCTGAAGATGGTTCGGCCTAGAACACTGCCTGAGGAACTCCTCCAGTAATGTACTGTAGCTGAGATGATTGGCCTTTTTGCACAAGGTGTGACCTTAGCCAGTTGAGAGTTTTCCCTCCGATTCACACAACCTTCAATTGGCTAGTTCTGGAGCACAGGAACTGCACATGTGATGTAGTTGACCCCAGTTGCCATTGATGTATCCAGTGCACTTCACTGTTCTGTGAATTGACTGAGCTGAAGACCTCAGGTCATTAGAGAAAAGACATGAATCATTTTCACCCATGTTATGGGCCAGCGTTTAGAGAACCCCAAAGTGTATCATGGAGTTCACCTGACCCACAAGTTTTACTAGATTGTGGTATGGGGAGCATACGGCCCACTCTACAGGTGTGGTAGAGCAGAAATGGAAAAGTTTTTTTAAAAAGCAAAACAATGTTTATTCTATAAACTCAAGTTAACGTTTTTAAAACATACAATGAACATCTTAGCAACCATTAATTCAAATACAACCGCCAAAGACTACAACACTAAGTAAACCTTTAAGCTTTCCTTTTTAACATCCATACGACTTAAAAACAAAACCTTTATCAGAAGCACATCAGGTTAAAGTCACTACTGAAAACATTTATAATTCTGAATTCACCAAATGATCAAGAGATAGTCTTTTGGTGGCAGAGAGAACAGCAGTACACCTGCTTGGTCTGGCTTCAGCTCCAACACTTAAAACCAGAAATGGGTAATTTTGTATTGTGGGAAATTGTGAAAGATATATTGTTGTCCGATTGTCAAAATTAACTGCTTTATTTCTTACAGTCTGAATATCTGAAAGTGTTTATCCAGTCATATGAAGCAGATTTTCGCAATAGAATCTGTGACTAATTGCTCAGAGTGCAAGCGTAGTTAATCATAGTTATTCTTATTCACTCTTGTTTATTTAATATCTAGTAAAAGTATTGGAGAAAAATCAAACTCACAGTTTATTTGTTTAAGATTTTTTCTATAAATTTAGAGTACCCAATTATTTTTTTTGCAATTAAGGGGCAATTTAGCATGGCCAATCCACCTAACCTGCACATTTTT